>NW_026782146.1:0-600000 GCF_031769215.1 Ylistrum balloti | reverse complement strand
ATGAGAGTAACCCTTGTTTCTATGATTACAACCCTATAAGTTAGAGGAACCCTTGTTTCTATGTATACAACCCTGTAGGTTAGAGTAACCCTTGTTTCTATGAATACAACCCTATAAGTTAGAGTAACCATTGTTGCTATGAATATAACCCTATAAGTTAGAGTAACCCTTGTTTCTATGAATACAACCCTATAAGTTAGAGTAACCCTTGTTTCTATGAATACAACCCTATAGGTTAGAGTAACCCTTGTTTCTATGAATACAACCCTATAAGTTAGAGGAACCCTTGTTTCTATGTATACAACCCTGTAGATTAGAGTAACCATTGTTTCTATTTATACAACCCTATAAGTTAGAGTAACCCTTGTTTCTATGAATACAACCCTATAAGTTAGAGTAACCCTTGTTTCTATGTATACAACCCTATAGGTTAGAGTAACCCTTGTTTCTATGAATACAACCCTATAAGTTAGAGTAACCCTTGTTTCTATGAATACAACCCTATAAGTTAGAGTAACCCTTGTTTCTATGTATACAACCCTATAAGTTAGAGTAACCCTTGTTTCTATGAATACAACCCTATAGGTTAGAGTAACCCTTGTTTCTATGAATACAACCCTATAAGTTAGAGGAACCCTTGTTTCTATGAATACAACCCTATAGGTTAGAGTAACCCTTTATTTCTATGAATACAGCCCTATAGATTAGAGTAACCCTTGTTTCTATGATTACAACCCTATAAGTTAGAGGAACCCTTGTTTCAATGTATACAACCCTGTAGGTTAGAGTAACCCTTGTTTCTATGTATACAACCCTATAAGTTAGAGTAACCATTGTTGCTATGAATATAACCCTATAAGTTAGAGTAACCCTTGTTTCTATGAATACAACCCTATAGGTTAGAGTAACCCTTGTTTCTATGAATACAACCCTATAAGTTAGAGGAACCCTTGTTTCTATGTATACAACCCTGTAGATTAGAGTAACCCTTGTTTCTATGAATACAACCCTATAAGTTAGAGTAACCCTTGTTTCTATGAATACAACCCTATAAGTTAGAGTAACCCTTGTTTCTATGTATACAACCCTATAAGTTAGAGTAACCCTTGTTTCTATTTATACAACCCTATAAGTTAGAGGAACCCTTGTTTCTATGTATACAACCATATAGGTTAGAGGAACCCTTGTTTCTATGTATACAATCCTATAGGTTAGGGGAACCCTTGGTTCTATGAATACAGCCATATAAGTTAGAGAAACCCTTGTTTCTATGAATACAACGCTATAGGTCAGAGGAACCCTTGTTGCTATGAATACAGTCATATAGGTCAGAGGAACCCTTGTTTCTATGTATACAACCCTATAGGTTAGAGTAACCCTTGTTTCTATGGACACAACCCTATAAGTTAGAGGAACCCTTGTTTCGATGTATACAACCCTGTAGATTAGAGTAACCCTTGTTTCTATGAATACAACCCTATAGGTTAGAGGAACCCTTTATTTCTATGAATACAGCCCTATAGATTAGAGGAACCCTTGTTTCTATGAATACAACTGTATAAGTTAGAAGAACCCTTGTTTCTATGTATACAACCCTATAGGTTAGAGTAACCCTTGTTTCTATGAATACAACCCTATAAGTTAGAGGAACCCTTGTTTCTATGTATACAACCCTGTAGATTAGAGTAACCCTTGTTTCTATGAATACAACCCTATAGGTTAGAGGAACCCTTTATTTCTATGAATACAGCCCTATAGATTAGAGGAACCCTTGTTTCTATGAATACAACTCTATAAGTTAGAAGAACCCTTGTTTCTATGTATACAACCCTGTAGATTAGAGTAACCCTTTATTTCTATGAATACAGCCCTATAGATTAGAGTAACCCTTGTTTCTATGAATACAACCCTATAAGTTAGAGGAACCCTTGTTTCTATGAATACAACCCTAAAGGTTAGAGTAACCCTTGTTTCTTGTTGCTATGAATACAACCCTATAGGTTAGAGTAACCCTTGTTTCTATGTATACAACCCTATAAGTTAGAGTAACCCTTGTTTCTATGAATACAACCCTATAAGTTAGAGTAACCCTTGTTTCTATGTATACAACCCTGTAGATTAGAGTAACCCTTGTTTCTATGTATACAACCCTATAGGTTAGAGGAACCCTTGTTTCTATGTACCCCTAAAGGTTATAAATAAGGTCAGAGTAACCCATTCATTTTATGATAAATACAACCCTATATCATTAGAGTAACCTTTAGTTGAAATATATACAACCCTATAGAGTTAGAGGAACCCTTGTTTCTATGTATATCAACCCTAATATATAATGTATATATAGACATACAAATTGTTTCACGATATATAACCCTATAATGTTAGATATATATTGTTACAAATGTGAATGTTTACAACCCTATATATAGATGTACAAATGTGGATGTTTCATATATATAGAGTACAAATGTGGATGTTTCACGATATATATAGACTATAAAATGTGACCCTGTTTCACGATATATATACATACAAATGTGAATGTGAGTATATATATAGACCTTGTTTCATATATATAGACATACAAATGTGAATGTTTCATGATATATATAGACATACAAATGTGAATGTTTCACGATATATATAGACATACAAATGTGAATGTAACACATATATATAGACATACAAATGTGATGTTTCAATATATATATATAGAACAAATGTATGTTTCACGATATATATAGACGTACAAATGAAATATATATAGACGTACAAATGTGAATGTTTCATATATATATATCGACATACAAATGTGAATGTTTCACCCTATATATAGACATACAAATGTGAATATATAATGATATATATAGACATACAAATATGAATGTTTCACGATATATATAGGCATACAAATGTGAATGTTTCACGATATATATAGATGTACAAATGTGAATGTTTCACGATATATATAGACATACAAATGTGAATGTTTCACGATATATATAGATGTACAAATGTGAATGTTTCACGATATATATAGACATACAAATGTGAATGTTTCACGATATATATATATATACAAATGTGAATGTTTCACGATATATATAGACATACAAATGTGAATGTTTCACGATATATATAGACATACAAATGTGAATGTTTCACGATATATATCGACATACAAATGTGAATGTTTCACGATATATATAGACGTACAAATGTGAATGTTTCACGATATATATATATAGATGTACAAATGTGAATGTTTCACGATATATATAGATGTACAGATGTGAATGTTTCACGATATATATAGACATACAAATGTGAATGTTTCACGATATATATAGACATACAAATGTGAATGTTTCACGATATATATAGACATACAAATGTGAATGTTTCACGATATATATAGACATACAAATGTGAATGTTTCACGATATATATATATAGACATACAAATGTGAATGTTTCACGATATATATATATAGATGTACAGATGTGAATGTTTCACGATATATATAGACATACAAATGTGAATGTTTCACGATATATATAGATGTACAAATGTGAATGTTTCACGATATATATAGATGTACAAATGTGGATGTTTCACGATATATATATATAGATGTACAAATGTGAATTTTTCACGATATATATAGACATTAAAATGTGAATGTTTCACGATATATATAGATGTACAAATGGGAATGTTTCACGATATATATAGATGTACAAATGTGAATGTTTCACGATATATATAGACGTACAAATGTGAATGTTTCACGATATATATATATAGATGTACAAATGTGAATTTTTCACGATATATATAGACATTAAAATGTGAATGTTTCACGATATATATAGATGTACAAATGGGAATGTTTCACGATATATATAGATGTACAAATGTGAATGTTTCACGATATATATAGATGTACAAATGTGGATGTTTCACGATATATATAGACATTAAAATGTGGATGTTTCACGATATATATAGACGTACAAATGTGGATGTTTCACGATATATATAGATGTACAAATGTGGATGTTTCACGATATATATAGACGTACAAATGTGAATGTTTCACGATATATATAGATGTACAAATGTGAATGTTTCACGATATATATAGATGTACAAATGTGAATGTTTCACGATATATATAGATGTACAAATGTGAATGTTTTACGATATATATAGATGTACAAATGTGAATGTTTCACGATATATATAGACGCACGAATGTGAATGTTTCACGATATATATAGATGTACAAATGTGAATGTTTCACGATATATATAGACGCACAAATGTGAATGTTTCACGATATATATAGACGTACAAATGTGAATGTTTCACGATATATATAGACGTACAAATGTGGATGTTTCACGATATATATAGACGTACAAATGTGAATGTTTCACGATATATATAGATGTACAAATGTGGATGTTTCACGATATATATAGACGTACAAATGTGAATGTTTCACGATATATATAGATGTACAAATGTGAATGTTTCATGATATATATAGACATACAAATGTGAATGTTTCACGATATATATAGATGTACAAATGTGAATGTTTCACGATATATATAGATGTACAAATGTGAATGTTTCACGATATATATAGACATTAAAATGTGAATGTTTCACGATATATATAGATGTACAAATGGGAATGTTTCACGATATATATAGATGTACAAATGTGAATGTTTCACGATATATATAGATGTACAAATGTAAATGTTTCACGATATATATAGATGTACAAATGTGAATGCTTCGCGATATATATAGATGTACAAATGCGAATGTTTCACGATATGTATAGATGTACAAATGTGAATGTTTCACGATATATATAGATGTACAAATGTGGATGTTTCACGATATATATAGATGTACAAATGTGGATGTTTCACGATATATATAGACGTACAAATGTGGATGTTTCACGATATATATAGATGTACAAATGTGGATGTTTCACGATATATATAGATGTACAAATGTGGATGTTTCACGATATATATAGACGTACAAATGTGAATGTTTCACGATATATATAGACGTACAAATGTGAATGTTTCACGATATATATAGACGTACAAATGTGAATGTTTCACGATATATATAGATGTACAAATGTGAATGTTTCACGATATATATATAGATGTACAAATGTGAACGACTACGAGGGATGATTGATATGTTGTAAACTTTGTATTGAAGGAGTTAATCAGGGATGTCCTTTTTCATTTCTACTATTTCCTGACTATTTAAGGGCATGTACCCGAAGACTGGTGTCATTTAGTCAGTTTTTGTCGATGAGGTAACTCTCTAAAGTAAACAAGGAAATTGACTTTTGCAAAATGGACAAAATCGCTGAAGGAGGAGCGATTCAATATCTACATAAGAAATGTGTAGCACCTAAGGATATCCATACTGATATGGTGAATGATGAAACGTGGGCATCATTTCACCCCAGTGGCCAAACAACAGCTTTAATAATGGAAGCACCCTGGTTCACACCCGCCAAAGAAGGCAAAGACTGTTCAAAAAGCTGGAAAGGTTATGGTCTTGGTTTTCTGGGATGCTGATGGTATTGTAATGGCAGATTACCTACGAAGGGGACAATCAATCAATGGCACATATTATGCATCACTTTTTAGGAAGTTAAGAGAAAATATTTAACTCAAGCACCACGTAAAACTCAGTAAAGGTGTGTTTGTTCTACCAGGACAATGCTCATGTTTACTAGCCTGTCATTTCCATGGCTGCCATAAACGATTGTAGATTTGAATTGATTGAACATCTGCCTTATTCGCCTGATCTCGCTCCATCAGACTTTATCTACTTTTGTAGAAAAGGTCATTTCTGGTATCCACTTTCGACCAGATAATGACGTCATACACGCAGTGGAGGACATTCTGAAGCGTGATTGGAGAAAAAAATACAGGAAATTTTTACCATGCGATGGCTCGGTCCTTAGTAACATGATCACAAAATGCAACGAGACCGAGCCTTCGCATGGTCAAAATTTCCTGTTTTTTTTCTTCAATCACGCTTCCCATTCCGTCACAGAAGATTGTCATTCGATTAGAGGCTTATCAAATCTTCAGTTTGAAATTAAAACTCTGACTGGATTTATTCCACTGTTTTAGCTAGGGCTGATTGTTGAGCTCACACCCGCTTGGATCCAACAGATCGGCATGTTGACAAGGTTTACACGCAGATTGCACTACATTTTAAGTCTATCATCATCCAGATAGACACGCACAACAATATAAGCACTATTTGCGAATCAGATTTCAGATTTCAGATTTTTTATTGTACGCTCAGACACACAGAGTGTGTTACAAGAGGTCACATATAAACAACAAATATTAAAACATGGCGGAACAATTTATTGGAGACATCTGATATTATTTTCTAGAAAAAATTCTTCTAAATCATTTAGATAAATTGCAAATAAAAATGGGGATAAATTTTCCCCTTCAATTACAATTGAACAGACCTGACATAGTGTTTCCTTGTTTGACACATGATTTATTGTTATACAAATTTATTATGACTTTCAAAATTTTCCCGGTAATATTACTTTTCTGGACTTTTTTCCATAATCCGATACGCCAGACCGAGTCGAAAGCTTTTTTAAAATCTACGAACGAACAATACAATATGTGTCATGATCATAGTGAGTATATAAATTGTTTGAAAGCAGAGCATACTTTCCGGTGTTACGTTGGTCACGATGTAAAGAGTCACATGTAATCAAATCCTCAATTTGCTGCTATTTCTAAAATATTATTCGATATGACGTAGGTTTGTATATATTTTAAGCAATATTCGTCTGTCATCATTCGGTATTGTCTCTGTCCGTTATTCAATATTACATATATTTGTCATTATTCGGTATTGTCTCTGTCATTTATTCAATATTACCTACGTTTGTCTGTCATCATTCGGTATTGTCTCTGTCCGTTATTCAATATCATCTACATTTGTCTGTCATCATTCGGTATTGTCTCTGTCCGTTATTCAATATTACCTTTATTCGTCTGTCATCATTCGGTATTGTCTCTGTCCGTTATTCAATATTACCTACATTTGTCTGTCATCATTCGGTATTGTCTCTGTCCGTTATTCAATATTACCTATATTTGTCTGTCATCATTCGGTATTGTCTCTGTCCGTTATTCAATATTACCTACGTTTGTGTCATCATTCGGTATTGTCTCTGTCAGTTATTCAAAATTACCTACATTTGTCACTTTTCATCATTCGGTATTGTCTCTGTCCGTTATTCAATATTACCTACATTTGTCACTTTTCATCATTCGGTATTGTCTCTGTCCGTTATTCAATATCATCTACATTTGTCTGTCATCATTCGGTATTGTCTCTGTCCGTTATTCAATATTATCTACATTTGTCTGTCATCATTCGGTATTGTCTCTGTCCGTTATTCAATATTATCTTTATTCGTCTGTCATCATTCGGTATTGTCTCTGTCCGTTATTCAATATTACCTACATTTGTCACTTTTCATCATTCGGTATTCAATCGGTATTGTCTCTGTTCGTTATGTCTCTTCGGTATTGTCTCTGTCAGTTATTCAATATTACCTACATTTGTCCGTTATTCAATATTACCTACGTTTGTCTGTCATCATTCGGTATTGTCTCTGTCCGTTATTCAATATTACCTACATTTGTCTGTCATCATTCGGTAATGTCTCTGTTCATTATTCAATATTACCTACGTTTGTCTGTTATCATTCGGTATTGTCTCTGTTCGTTATTCAATATTACCTATATTTGTCCGTCATCATTCGGTACTGTCTCTGTCCGTTATTCAATATTACCTACATTTGTCTGTCATCATTCGGTATTGTCTCTGTCCGTTATTCAATATTACATATATTCGTCTGTCATCATTCGGTATTGTCTCTGTCCGTTATTCAATATTACATATATTCGTCTGTCATCATTCGGTATTGTCTCTGTCCGTTATTCAATATTACCTACATTTGTCTGTCATCATTCGGTATTGTCTCTGTTCGTTATTCAGTATTACCTACATTTGTCACTTTTCATCATTCGGTATTGTCTCTGTCCGTTATTCAATATTACCTATATTTGTCCGTCATCATTCGGTATTGTCTGTCCGTTATTCAATATTACCTACATTTGTCACTTTTCATCATTCGGTATTGTCTCTGTTCGTTATTCAATATTACCTATATTTGTCCGTCATCATTCGGTATTGTCTCTGTTCGTTATTCAATATTACCTATATTTGTCCGTCATCATTCGGTATTGTCTCTGTTCATTATTCAATATTACCTATATTTGTCCGTCATCATTCGGTATTGTCTCTGTCCGTTATTCAATATTACCTACATTTGTCACTTTTCATCATTCGGTATTGTCTCTGTTCATTATTCAATATTACCTATATTTGTCTGTCATCATTCGGTATTGTCTCTGTTCGTTATTCAATATTACCTATATTTGTCCGTCATCATTCGGTATTGTCTCTGTTCGTTATTCAATATTACCTATATTTGTCACTTTTTATCATTCGGTAATGTCTCTGTCCGTTATTCAATATCATCTACATTTGTCTGTCATCATTCGGTATTGTCTCTGTCAGTTATTCAATATCATCTACATTTGTCTGTCATCATTCGGTATTGTCTCTGTCAGTTATTCAATATTACCTACATTTGTCCGTCATCATTCGGTATTGTCTCTGTCCGTTATTCCATATTGCCTACATTTGTCTGTCATCATTCGGTACTATCTCTGTCCGTTAGTCAATATTACCTATATTTGTCTGCCATCATTCGGTATTATCTCTGTCCGTTATTCAATATTACCTACATTTGTCTGTCATCATTCGGTATTATCTCTGTCCGTTATTCAATATTACCTACATTTGTCTGTCATCATTCGGTATTGTCTGTGTTCGTTATTCAATATTACCTACATTTGTCTCTCATCATTCGGTATTATCCCTGTTCCTTATTCAATATTACATATATTTGTCACTTTTCATCAACGTTGTACATTTCTTCTCTGTATCATGATGGGTGTATCAGATTGTTGTCGTGTTAGTATGAGAAATAAATGTCTATTTCACAATGTTTTTCATTTCTGTCTCTTTCAGAGATAAATGAGATTCATTTCACCAATATTACTTTCACAACAAGCCATGACAGAGAGAGTGCCCGTGGCAAGCTTCCAGAGATACTTCCAATCTCCTTCAATGCACGTGTCCGTGTCCGTGATACTGTTTTATCCCTACATTTTTATAAAAATCCCAAACTTTCGTCCAATGTGCCAGTCTATCTTCGTGATGCCACCTCTAGAATTACTGCCCAAAGGGCTAGCGATCAGGTTAGTACTTCGGTAATCCTCCTCAGTATGGACCCATCTTGTCTCGATAATCTTGATATTTTATAGGAAACAGCCTTATCCATTTTTACTTCGTTCAACGTTCTCTAATTAGTCAAATCAATCTTGTTTTGAACGAATTTATTTTCATTTTATATTTTGAGCGATTTTTTTTTTAAAAATCTTCTTTTGAGTAATTATTTTGTACAAAATGGTTTCTCAAGTTGAAATTGGATTTCAGCGAATTATAAGAAAATCAATCTTATTAGCGTCAGAAAATTTCCTGTGTCAAATTTCAACGATCTTATAAGGAAATAAAATCTTATTAGCGTCAGAAAATTTCCTGTGTCTGATTTCAGCGATCCTATAAGGATATGCATCTTCGAAATGAAACCGTCTGAAATCACAAATGATGTATCAAATAAGAGATACTTATTCTATTGCTGGTTTAAATGAGAGATGCCAGTAGGGACCTTTCTGTAGGCGGTCAGTGCCAAGTCTTTTGTAGCAGAAATATGCTTCCTTCCTCCCAGACAACCACTTATCTATCGCGACACTTCTTCTAGGTTATGGAGGAAAATGTTGTCTAAAGGAAAAAGTTGATGGCGGACGGACGCTGCACCTAACGAGCTAAATTAATATAAAATAATTTTATAACAATCGATTAACAATTTCTTTCACCTTATACTAACGATTCTCGTTGGTCCGAATGAAAGCAGGCGAAGGTTATGATTGCGGTACGAAAACAGGGCCTCCGGAAAGACCTGGTCGCTGATCGAGCATCTTCGGGAAATAGACGTCTAGGTTGGAGGCGATTGCGCATGCGTTACCGCTGCAGTACCCGGTTATCCAACCATACATTATAAATTACAGAGTTTTCCCGTGACACAATGTCTCTCCTGTTCGGATGTAGAGACTTATTTTAGCCTTACTTTGGTAAAGACAATGAAATATCACGCATTATAATTGTTTTTGGCCTCGCAAATTCATTAACGGAAAGGCCTTGTCTGCTTCTGTTGTCATAGAAACGTAACAGTATCAAATCTAAAATGTCTATTCGGAAAGAAATTGAAAATGCGTTGATTTTTACGATTGGTAAGAAGATGAGATATTTACACTTTTAGAAACAAAATTATGAGAATAAAAACATTTCCATTTTATTGGTGTTTTGGTGGCGCATGGTAATAAAGGGGTAGATTTCTACCCCGATCTTCGCCGTGTCTATTATAGACTGAAACACGATTTATTATGTTTACATAGAAATAGAAATGAATGCAAATTTAAATATTTACTTTCTAGTTTAAATTTGTGTCTGTCATGGCTAGGTATACTCCAAACAGGTTTCAAATCTAGTTAGGACGGTAAATCTATGATGTGAAGTTTCGTGTGTAAATGCCTCGATAATCTCTAGCGTTTTTCACCTCCAGTTACCCAACGCATTTTATCAGGATGTGAGTCACATGGCCTCCATGCACGTGGAATGTTTGAGTAATGTCGATGAGGAGCGGTGTAGTGAATTTGAGTTTGTAAGTATATATATACTCAAGACTTCAACAAAAACTTTAAACACCCTATGAAAATAGAAGAAATGAAGTAAGTTCTGAAAACTGAACAGGGATTTCTAAAATATTTTGTGTATCATTTGACATTGTATATGATTAGCATTACTTCACAAATGAACAGCAACGATTTTGTTGATTTCTGTCATCAGTATCTTAGCTGAAATCATGGCACAACCCTTACAGTCACAGTGCTAATGTGTCTATAATGAATTACCAATATTAAACTATTTCACCAATATTAAACTATTTCACCAATATCAAACTATTTCACCAATAATAAACTATTTCAACAATATTAAACTATTTCACCAATATTAAACTATTTCAACATATTAAATTAATTCAACAATATTAAACTATTTCACCAATATTAAACTATTTCAACATATTAAATTAATTCAACAATATTAAACTATTTCAACAATATTTAACTATTTCAACAATATCAAACTAATTCACCAATATTAAACTTTTTCACCAATACTTAACTAATTCACCAATTTTAAACTAATTTAACAATATTTAACTAGTTTAACAATATTAAACTAAAACACCAGTATTTAACTAATTGACCAATATTAAACAAATACACCCATATTTAACTAATATAACTGACATTAATCAAGTAGAATAAGAGTAATAGCATCCATGAAATAAAGAAAAATGAACAAGGAATCAACACAAGATCATTGAAAATCACGTATTTAATAGAAATTGCAATTCCTTCAACTTGTACACATAAAGTTTTGTTGAACAATGTATCAATCACTTGAAGAGATCTGCCTTTCTTTACATGTTGAAGTCAAAACATTTCCAGATTAAAAAGGAAAAGATATCCAAAAGCTCACACATACTTGATAAGATGCACCACTATGATTGTCTCCTTTTCCTGTTACAGTTTGGAACGTTCTACCTAGGACAAGAGATTTATATCATAGAGTCAGAGAGTGGTATGAATCATAGAACCAATACAACTCGTTCCTGTACCATTACTCAACCCTTTGTACCTCTTCGTTTTGTCAACGATCACAGCTCAGGTGAGAGGTATCACTGTGTGTATATTATATCTATATATATTATATTCAATAAAATTTGTTCAAAATACAAACAAAGAAAGATGTACCCATTGACCCCTGCAAAAATACAAGGAGAATAAAAACAAGGCATTCAACAAGGGTAAGCATCTTCTGCTTCAACAGGGCCACAGACCCAGTAAATCTTGGTCAATCCAAATAAGAAGTGTCACATTCCCAGATCAGAAAGGTAAACATCTACAAAACCAACAGGTATCATAACTAATGAAAATAAAGGAAACCGAGCATTTACCAGTAAAATCATCATAACAACAAGAAAACTTCCTAAACATCAGATGTGGAGAGTCTGTCATGTCCTTGATGTAGAGTCATGTCCTTGATGTAGAATCTGTCATGTCCTTGATGTAGAATCATGTCCTTGATGTAGAGTCTGTCATGTTGTTGATGTAGAGTCATGTCCTTGATGTAGAGTCTGTCATGTCGTTGATGTAGAGTCTGTCATGTCCTTGATGTAGAGTCATGTCCTTGATGTAGAGTCTGTCATGTCGTTGATGTAGAGTCTGTCATGTCCTTGATGTAGAGTCTGTCATGTCCTTGATGTAGAGTCTGTCATGTCCTTGATTTAGAATCTGTCATGTCCTTGATGTATAGTCTGTCATGTCCTTGATGTAGAGTCTGTCATGTCCTTGATGTAGAGTCTGTCATGTCCTTGATGTGGAATCTGTCATGTCCTTGATGTAGAGTCTGTCATGTCCTTGATGTAGAATCTGTCATGTCCTTGATGTAGAGTCTGTCATGTCCTTAATGGAAAGTCTGTCATGTCCTTGATGGAGGGTCTGTCCTGTCCTTGATATAGAGTCTGTGATGCCCTTGATGTAGAGTCTGTCATGTCCTTGATGTAGAATCTGTCATGTCCTTGATGGAGAATCTGCCATGTCCTTGATGTAGAGTCTGTCATGTCCTTGATGTAGAATCTGTCATGTCCTTGATGGAGAATCTTGTCCTTGATGTAGAGTCTGTCATGTCCTTGATGGAGGGTCTGTCCTGTCCTTGATATAGAGTCTGTGATGCCCTTGATGTAGAGTCTGTCATGTCCTTGATGTAGAATCTGTCATGTCCTTGATGGAGAATCTGCCATGTCCTTGATATAGTGTCTGTCATGTCCTTGATGTAGATTCTGTCCTGTCCTTGATATAGAGTCTGTGATGCCCTTAATGTAGAGTCTGTCATGCTCTTGATGGAGAGTCTGTGATGCCCTTGATGTAGAGTCTGTCATGTCCTTGATATAGAGTCTGGGATGCCCTTGATGTAGAGTCTGACATGCCCTTGATGGAGAGTCTGTCATGTCCTTGATATAGAGTTTGTCATGTCCTTGATGTAGAGTCTGTCATGTCCTTGATGTAGAGTCTGTCATGTCCTTGATATAGAGTCTGGGATGCCCTTGATGTAGAGTCTGACATGCCCTTGATGGAGAGTCTGTCATGTCCTTGATATAGAGTTTGTCATGTCCGTGATGGAGAGTCTGTCATGTCCTTGATGTAGAGTCTGTCATGTCCTTGATGGAGTGTTTCATGTCCTTGATGTAGAGTCTGTGATGCCCTTGATGTAGTGTCTGTCATGTCCTTGATGTAGAGTCTGCCATGTCCTTGATGTAGAGTTTGTCATGTCCTTGATGTAGAGTCTGTCATGTCCTTGATGGAGAGTCTGTCATGTCCTTGATGTAGAGTCTGTCATGTCCTTGATGTAGAGTCTGTCATGTCTTTGATGGAAAGTCTGTCATGTCCTTGATGTAGAGTCTGTCATGTCCTTGATGTAGAGTCATGTCCTTGATGTAGAGTTTGTCATGTCCTTGATGTAGAGTCATGTCCTTGATGTAGAGTCTGTCATGTCCTTGATGTAGAATCTTTCATGTCCTTGATGGAGGGTCTATCATGTCCTTGATGGAGGGTCTGTCATGTCCTTGATGGGGAGTCTGTCATGTCCTTGATGTAGAGTCTGTCATGTCCTTGATGGAGAGTCTGTCATGTCCTTGATGGAGAGTCTGTCATGCCTTGATGTAGAGTTTGTCATGTCCTTGATGTAGAGTCTGTCATGTCCTTGATGGAGAGTCTGTCATGTCCTTGATGGAGAGACTTGTCCTGGATGGAGTCTTTCATGTCCTTGATGGAGTCTTTCATGTCCTTGATGTTGAGTCTGTCATGTCCTTGATGGAGAGTCTTGTCCTTGATGGAGTCTTTCATGTCCTTGATGTTTAGTCTATCATGTCCTTGATGTAGAGTATGTCATGTCCTTGATGTAGTGTCTGTCATGTCCTTGATGTAGAGTCTGTCATGTCCTTGATGTAGTGTCTGTCATGTCCTTGATGTAGAGTCTGTCATGTCCTTGATGTAGTGTCTGTCATGTCCTTGATGTAGTGTCTGCCATGTCCTTGATGATATCTGTAAGAAATGGAGTGTGTATTTGTTTCTGGTGTGTCTGATACTTAGATATCTATCAAGATTGATTTTCAGGTTTTCATCTCTGTAAAAGAGTCACATTGCAGAAGGCTGTTATTCATCATTGCAGAATATGTTTACTCCCAATAATTGATGGTATTATCATCTAATGAGCATATATTACTGATGCTTCGGTGTGTACACCATACATTATTTTTGTATGCCCATGGATCGAAAGATTGGGGGCTTATTGTTTTTGTGCTGTTTGTTTGTTTCTTTGTCTGTTGTCAACTTTAACCTTGCCCATAGATATTGCAATTTAAGAGGTAGGGCTTTCATATTTGTTTGCAGAACATTTGACAAGCAGTTTCTCAACACAAGGCAGAACGGGTCGAAGTAAGAGAGCCAGTGGGTTGTACAGAGTGGAACTCTTCGTGGTCGTCGATTATTCAGTATATAAATAGTATGTACAATATTCTCATACTAATCGTAAACTGAGGTAATATTCATGAAGTAACCTGACACTTTACACACAGCAATTTACTCTATGTGATGCGGGCTCTTGATTCAGTGCAAGTTTTACTACCCAAGTTTAGATGCAAGCAATGTTATGCACCAGATAACAAAGGGCAAAAATTCTGTAACTGAGGGGTTGTGGGCCCTGAATTTTGTGTATTGCACATCTTCTCAGTGTGACCAATGTATACATATTATATCATGATCCTAGGTTTAGTGTGGTCAAAGTTATGCTCTGGACAAGAACAGAGGGACAGAGAGAAAGTTGTAAGTTATATAAGCTACCTGAAAAGTGAGGATTGGGGTGAGGGAAGGGGGTGAGGAAGGATAGAGGATGAGGGGGATGGGGATATGGGGAAAAGGATTGGGGGTGAGGGAAGGGGAATGAGGGTGGGGTTGTGAAGTAGACAGTAAAAGGGGTAAGGGGTAAGGGGATGGGGTTGTGAGGGAAGGGGATGAGGAAGGATAGAGAATGGGGGGAGGGGATGAGGGGGAATTGGGGTGAGGGGGATAAGGGAGAGGGTAAGGGGAATGAGAGTAGGGCTGTTAGGGGGAGAGTAAGGGGGATGAGGAAGGGATTGTGAGGGAGAGGGTAAGGGGGATGAGGATGAGGTTGTGAGGGAGAAAGGGGTTGGAGGGGTTGAGATGAGGAGGAATATGGATGAGGGGGATAAGAGAGAGGGTAAGGCTGTGAGGGAGAGAATAAAGGGGTTGTGTGTTGGGATGAGGAGGAATGGGGGTGAGGGGGATAAAAGAGAGGGTAAGGTAGATGAAGGTGGGGCTGTGAGGGAGAAAGTAAGGGGTTCGGGGGTTGGGATGAGGGGGAATGGGGGTGAGAGGATAAGGGATAGGGTAAGGGGGATGAGGGTAGGGCTGTGAGAGAAAGAGTAAAGGGCTGGGGGTTGGGATGAGGGAGATAATGGAGAGGGTAGGGGGGATGAGGGTGGGGTTGTGAGGGAGATAGTAAGGGGGATGAGGGTGAGGTCATGAGGGAGAAAGGGGTTGTGGTGTTGGGATGAGGGGGAATGGGGGTGAGGGAGATAGTAAGGGGGATGAGGGTGAGGTCATGAGGGAGAAAGGGGTTGGGGTGTTGGGATGAGGGGGAATGGGGGTGAGGGAGATACGAGAGAGGGTAAGGGGGATGAGAGTGGGTTTTTGGGGAGAGAGTAAGGGGTTGGGGGTTGGGATGAGGGGGAATGGGGGTGAGAGAAATATGGGAAAGGGTAAGGGGGATGAGGGAGGTGTTGTGAGGGAGACGATAAGGGGGATGAGGGGGAGGTCGTGAGGGAGAGAGTAAGGGGTTGGGGGGTTGGGATGAGGGGAAATGGGGGTGAGGGGATAAGGGAGAAGGTAAGGGGGATGAGGGTGGGGTTGTTAGGGAGAGAGTAAGGGTTTGGGGAGTTGGGACGAGGGGGAATTGGGGTGAGGGAGATAAGGGAAAGGGTAAGGGGGATGAGAATGGGTTGTGGGAGAGAGAGTAAGGTGTTGTGGGAGGTTGGGGTGGGTGGGATGAGGGGGAATGGGGGTAAGGGGGATAAGGGAGAGGGTAAGGGGGATGAGGGTGGGGCTGTGAGAGAGAAAGTAAGGGATTGGGGGTTTGGGATGAGGGAGATAAAGAAAAGGGTAAGGGGGATGAGAGTGGGTTGTGGAGGAGGGGGTAAGGAGGGATGGGGGTTTGAGTATGGGGTTGAAGTAGGGATGGCAGCATATTATACACCCATTAAAGTCCTATAACGAATTGGCGGCTAACTGAATCTTATTAATTTATTTTTATGATAAATTCCCATCTTATTATAACCTGGATTTACCTGACATGCATTCATAAGCACCGCACTGTGTTGTTGCATGCAATTATGCTTTTCATTAAATGTATTTGTAGATGATAACTCATGGTTTGATACCAACATTCTACCTCTATTTACAGTTGGTATGATGCCAGTTCACAGACCTCTATTCAAGGACGAAAAAATGATGCTCTGAACACAATAAAAACATTTGTCGCCTTCCATATCAACGGGGTATGTAGAGGCAAGTCATCAGACACATTTATCTGGATCTGTTTCCTGGTGGCTAATTTTATTTTAATTCTCTCTAGAATATCACATTTATCTGGATCTGTTTCCTGGTGGCTAATTTTATTTTAATTCTCTCTAGAATATCACATTTATCTGGATCTGTTTCCTGGTGGCTAATTTTATCTAATTCTCTCTAGAATATCACATTTATCTGGATCTGTTTCCTGGTGGCTAATTTTATTTTAATTCTCTCTAGAATATCACATTTATCTGGATCTGTTTCCTGGTGACTAATTTTATTTTAATTCTCTCTAGAATATCACATTTATCTGGATCTGTTTCCTGGTGGCTAATTTTATTTTAATTCTCTCTAGAATATCACATTTATCTGGATCTGTTTCCTGGTGACTAATTTTATTTTAATTCTCTCTAGAATATCACATTTATCTGGATCTGTTTCCTGGTGGCTAATTTTATTTTAATTCTCTCTAGAATATCACATTTATCTGGATCTGTTTCCTGGTGGCTAATTTTATTTTAATTCTCTCTAGAATATCACATTTATCTGGATCTGTTTCCTGGTGGCTAATTTTATTTTAATTCTCTCTAGAATATCACATTTATCTGGATCTGTTTCCTGGTGGCTAATTTTATTTTAATTCTCTCTAGAATATCACATTTATCTGGATCTGTTTTAGTTTAAGTCACTGTAGAATATCACATTTATGTAGATCTCTTTCCCAGTGGAGAATCTTTAGGATAAGCTGAAGATTGTATAATATATGTGAGAGATGATAGATCAAGTCCTGTCAAGTAGATTTGCGCTGTTTACCACTCCATGTGTAGAACCTATAAGAGATTGAGATGTTTCCTTGGAGATATTGAACCTGGATTGTTATTGTGTTCAGGGTCTGAAGACCATGAGAAGGAAGGAGTTGTGTAATAGTTGACAGTACAGGTTGCGTTACTAGCCTTGACTAGTCTGAATTTCCCTTTTGTTGAGCAGTAGAGTGTACTGCATCGTGTCCTTTCTGAGTGAATGACTATAATCTACAGTCATGGAATCTGCTATTTCAGATGACAAAATGTAAGATTTCGAGGTTCTGCAAGGATCTGTGCAAGGACTGTGAAAATGTTGTCTCTATTGACACCCTATCAGGAAAACATGTAGTCAACCCAGCCGTCATAATCATTGAAATTCTGATGGTACACAAATCTAAATGGTTACCACACCAGAGGGTTAAATGACAGGGTGAGGATATGTAGAAATTTTAAAGCTAACTAACATGATACTAGGATGAAATACAGTATGGTGGAAAACACTGTGTGTATATCTGGTAGTTTATCACAGCTGATGTCTGCACTTAGATGCATTCAAGTTTTTTTCCTCTGTAATTTATTGATGCATGACACTGTGGTATATATGATATGTATATAATTAACCACCTGTAAAAAGTCTAGAACACTGCAGCACGTCTGGTTAACTGTTAGCAGAACCTTGTCACTATCTATCAGACATCAGGGTCACTGTGATCTGAGACGGAACCTTGTCACTATCTATCAGACATCAGGGTCACTGTGATCTGAAACAGAACCTTGTCACTATCTGTCAGACATCAGGGTCACTATGATCTGAGACGGGACCTTGTCACTATCTATCAGACATCAGGGTCACTGTGATCTGAGACGGGACCTTGTCACTATCTATCAGACATCAGGGTCACTGTGATCTGAAACAGAATCTTGTCACTATCTATCAAACATCAGGGTCACTGTGATCTGACAAGGGACTTTGTCACTATCTATCAGACATCAGGGTCACTGTGATCTGAGACAGAATCTTGTCACTATCTATCAGACATCAGGGTCACTATGATCTGAGACAGAACCTTGTCACTATCTATCAGACACCAGGGTCACTATGATCTGAGACAGAACCTTGTCACTATCTATCAGACACCAGGGTCACTGTGATCTCAGACGGGACCTTGTCACTATCTATCAAACATCAGGGTCACTGTGATCTGAGACAGAACCTTGTCACTATCTATCAGACATCAGGGTCACTGTGATCTGAGACAGAATCTTGTCACTATCTATCAGACATCAGGGTCACTGTGATCTGAGACAGAATCTTGTCACTATCTATCAGACATCAGGGTCACTGTGATCTGAGACAGAATCTTGTCACTATCTATCAGACATCAGGGTCACTGTGATCTGAGACGGGACCTTGTCACTATCTATCAGACATCAGGGTCACTGTGATCTAAGACGGGATCTTGTCACTATCTATCAGACATCAGGGTCACTGTGATCTGAGAATCTCTCATACTGTGACTTATCATAGTAAGTGATAAACACTGCTTTGGGACTGTTGAAATGATTTTGCTTGAAAACAGCTTTTATCATCTGCTGCCAGAAAGTCAAAAACTTCAGAAATTTAAGAAGGAAGTCAGAAATAGCTTTTTTCCCCTCCATCTTTTCAGACTTGAAAAGCGTCCTGTACATATTACTGTAAACATATTTTATTTCGCGCTTTCAAATAGCTTATTGTCACATTTTGGCAAATAGCTCATTAATATACCTGTGTATCAATGATAATTACTTTATATAAACCATATACAGAAGAGATAATTAGTTAAAGTTCCCGCTTACACAACCAGTGGTGATTTAACACCGTGTGAGATTCCTCCCCACACCATAGCCAAATTACCCCCAAATACATCCATCTCTACTACAAAGCAGTCAGCAAAACATCCTCCATACACGTCGATAGTCTGCTCGAAACAGGGTGATTTGGCAATCATAAGTAAACAAGACCCGCCTCCACTGCCTCAATGGGAATATTCTGGGGGCATGTGCTGCCACCCAAGCCATACTATGCTGGTGACAAACAGCGGTAAGTGGCAAACCTACAAACGGGTGACATCTCCGCAGACCAACTTCACGCAATCGTTTCCTTACAATTTTTGCATGGAAAGGACGGTTATGAGTACCAAAGGTATGAAGGGCAGATTCAGTGGCAGTAAAGTGCTGATTGCACAAATGCGCGAGATGAATAAACCTGTCCTGACGTTGTGACGTCATGCGTGGACGCCCAGGCCAAGATCTGTCAGCAACACGCCCAGTTTCCCTTAGACCTCTAACAAGACGTTCTGTAGTGCATTTATGGACACCAAAATGTCTGGCAACCTGTATTTACCTTTGACCTTGCATGATCATAGCAATTGCCTGACCCCTCTATACTTCTGTCAGCCGTGCCATTGTTTAATGCTATCAGAAATTAATCAAAATATCGGAAAATGATGTGTCTCTATGAAGACTACCTGATGGTATGACGAGCAGTGTAACTCAATGTCACAACACCGCTGTGCACGAGATTTTCCCGTTTTTGTGCTTTTCCCGGAAGACATCGTCATGCAATATAATAATACAAGATTGGACCACATGCACTGTAACCTAGAGAGTTGCTTGACCTATTTTCATTGTTTTTGAACAACACATTTGCAAGATATTGCAAATAATGTCACCTTGTGTTTCTTTATCTCTTGAGTACATATCAATGCATTATCATTAAAAGTGAGGTACATGAAGTCAGTGTTTTTAATAGTGAGTTATATGCTTGCAATATTTTCATAGTTATATGAATCCAGGTGTTTTTTTTTACCTAGAAACTAATTTATTGGTACACACTCTGGGATCAGACTAAGAACTTGTTGCCAGGATTTGTCAGCTTTTGAGGATAAGATGGGTGTATGATTTAGAGATTCTTTATAAAATGAGTATTTTTTCCATGTTGATATTTTCTCTATGATATTGTCACACCGATGTAAACTCACTACAGCTGTTTGCTTCATTCCATATTCTTACTGACCTTCAGATTGATGCTCGATATGCTTCACTGAATTTAGGATACACAATGGATGTCAGCTTTGCAGGAATTTATATTGCTGAGGTAAGTTTTCCTTGTCAATATCTTTTTTAAGGGTAGAGAGAGGCATCATGTGATTGTAAGTATTCATGCATTCCATACTTGTTTTAATCTGTTTGTAAATCTAATGTTAACAATACCCATAACAGAATGAAATCATGTTTTGGGGCCGAGGGCCAAGGGCAAGGTCACAATTGCTGTGTTTTACTGACATTTTCTTGTTAAAGAATTGTGGAATAGCATGAACATTGCTCAGTAAAAAACTTCTTATTTGTTACAAAAATTCTTTAAGAAACAGAAGTCCTCTTTGACAAACAAACCTGGGTATCTAATGGTGCCATGACTTTGTGAGGTTAATATTGCTATAGTTTCAGAAATCAGCCTTACATCAGTTATATTGTCTCGAGATGACAAAGCAGTGAATGTGTGAGGCTTCAGTGATACGTTGATACACTTAGCATGGATGTACTATTCAGAAAATCACACTTTGGCACTGAGAAATTCTCCTTTTCTTGGTGCAAGTTAAAAACAAATGAAGAAGTGCAGGTTAAAAATCAGGTTGACCTAGAGTATTTTTTTTTCAGCTTTTATCATGTAATGTGTGTAAACTTTTTCATTTTAAACTTCTTCTCTAGTTCTGTTTGTGGAATTCAGCTGAAAGTTGCCTGTAATGATCCTGAGATGGTCTGCAATCCAATATGGCTGCCATGGCTGCCATCTTATAAGGTGCATTTTAAACTTCTTCTAAAGTTTCAATTGCAGTTGAGTTGAAATTTTATCCTAATGTTAAGAAACAGAAATGAGAAGGGTTTCTTTATCTTAAATAAAATATTCTGAACTGATTTAATAACTGTTTTTACTACTGCTGTTTTATAATATAAAGGTCTTTATAGTGAAATGACAGGTAGACCCATTGGGCCTCTTGTTATTTCTACAAAGTGAGCTTATACTGTGGTGCAGAATCCATCGTTTGTCTATCCATTTGGTGTCAAATTTTGATTTTAAATGACTTCTCAATAAGCAAACGGCCTAAAATCCTGATTTTCGGCAGCAAGGTATCTTGAATGAAGCCTAGTAAATTATATATATAGCTAGTTAGTTTTGCAGGGAAGATGTTTTCTCTATTTTGCAGTACATTAAAGTGATCAGGAAAATTAAGCACATGATATAATGGGGCATTGGTGTATAAGACGTCCTTTGACATCTTGACCACGAAACTTTTGCTTCTTTAAAATATAATTTGATCGTTTGAAATGAAAATCGCAAAGAATTTTGACTTGCGATAATTACCAGCCATACCATATGTTAAAACATTCAAACAGCTTCTACTGATTAACGAAACAGTCAAACAACTTCTACTGGTCAACGAAACATTCAAACAACTTCTACTGGTTAACGAAACAGTCAGACAACTTCTACTGATTAACGAAACAGTCAAACAACTTCTACTGATTAACGAAACAGTCAAACAACTTCTACTGATTAACGAAACATTCAAACAACTTCTACTGATTAACGAAACATTCAAACAACTTCTACTGATTAACGAAACAGTCAAACAACTTCTACTGATTAACGAAACAGTCAAACAACTTCTACTGATTAACGAAACATTCAAACAACTTCTACTGATTAACGAAACAGTCAAACAACTTCTACTGATTAACGAAACAGTCAAACAACTTCTACTGATTAACGAAACATTCAAACAACTTCTTCCGATTAACGAAACAGTCAAACAACTTCTACTGATTAATGAAACATTCAAACAACTTCTACTGATTAACGAAACAGTCAGACAACTTCTACTGATTAACGAAACAGTCAAACAACTTCTACTGGTCAACGAAACATTCAAACAACTTCTACTGAATAACGAAACATTCAAACAACTTCTTCCGATTAACGAAACAGTCAAACAACTTCTACTGATTAACGAAACAGTCAAACAACTTCTACTGATTAATGAAACATTCAAACAACTTCTTCCGATTAACGAAACAGTCAAACAACTTCTACTGATTAATGAAACATTCAAACAACTTCTACTGATTAACGAAACATTCAAACAACTTCTACTGATTAATGAAACATTCAAACAACTTCTACTGATTAATGAAAATGTCTGGTATCTTGATGTTTGGCAGGTAGGGTCTAATTACGCATGGCAAAATTTGCAAAAAGAAATTACCTTGACCCAAATTTAAATTCAGAGAGGTTCAAGCTTTTAATGACTTCTTCTCATTAACAGAGATTTTTAATGTCAATGATGTGAAATTTTAATGTATTAGTGAAAGGCATTGAGTAACAAGTGAGCAATGCAGGTCCATTTGGCCTCTTGTTGGAATTTATTTAATCTCCTCTATTAATTCTTTGGAATGAAAATTTGAATATGTTTTCTTTAACATATGGACTTAGCTGATTCAATCAAAAACAATGTATTCTGTTTTAGATATTGTTGTTGTTTTTGTTGCTGTTGTTTGTGTCGTTTTTTGTCACTTGTTTTGCTATTCCTATCCCTCATGTATTGGTCCATGATTGTGGGGCCTGATCATGTGTGACATAGTTATTCATTTATCATCTGTATGCTTTGTCACGATATGTCAAAGGTATAATTGTGTAACTGTTTACAGAATATAACCAGTTCCCCGTGGACAGAGCCAGTGAAGACTGTAAGTAACACAGTTAATGTTGTCACCGTCATCAACAACTTCAGGCTGTGGATACAAGCAGAAACACAGGCTGAGAATATCCCTGCCCATGACCACGCCATGCTCTTTAGCAGGTAAACAACCCAAAACAACACGAATCATATATACAGTTTTTTTTAAAAGATATTTAGATGGACACATTCTTTATATTACAATAATTGCAAAACAAGTTATTTCATCTTGTATTAATCACTATAGTTGATGCAGATAGAAACACACAAAGTGTCTGTCTCCTGTAAAAAAACCCCACATGGTTTGGCTGGTCTTTTCATGTCTTTTTGGGGAATCAAACCCAGTGTAGTATGGTATTGTGAAGCATAGGGAAATAAACCAGGGTAAAATACAATAATGGTGAAATGAAACACGGTTCACCTCCCCTGATAGACAGGTACAGTATAGTGATGAGTTATAGTATGTTATAGGACTTTTCTTAACCATCAGCTTAATTTCATCATACGACACTGGTGCATTATCACTTGAAACACCTGACGACCCTTAACAATATTGTGGAGAATTTCAGTGTGTATTTATAAACTGAACTCTCTAGGGTTGTTCCCAGGTCCTAACTAGTAAGTGATACAGTAACAGGGAAGGTTACTCACATTTGAGAAGATGTCTGTACACTTTGGAAGTCAAAAGTCAAAACAGCTCTGTCATGTAAAGGTAGGTATCTCCCACAGTATTTAAAATGTGGATGTTTTGTAAGGACAGTGAACTTTTGACCTGCTGATTGGTTCAAATTATCTTGTCCTTCAAAAAGATCCTTTCAGATTTTCATGCTGAAATATAAACCACTAAAACTGAATAAAATCTATTTTACAGACAGATATACATTGGTGGTTTGAAATGCATGTCGTCAAAAATAAAAAAAAAATAAAATAAAATTGACCAATTTCCTGTTCACCTGAATTCTGGTTTATAGTGATCGGAACCCTTGGTAATTTTACACCAAAGACAAAAAATATTACATGGGTCAGGTGCCCATGGTTTCCAGTATGGTTTAAAGGCATCGGAGTTTTTCATATAATGAGAAACCAATCTGTTTATTATATATAATAAAAAATAAATAAGGATCATTTGAATTCAGTTATGATTAAATGTGTACAAAATTCATTTCAAAATGAAGTACAAACTACTTGAATGAAGACATGGGCAATTCAACAGACATTTGATTTTAGGCAGTGTTTTTTTTTTCTTATTCATCTTTTTATTCTAATAATTATGTCATGTAAAGTGATATTCTGAGTTCTATAATTAGGCTTATCTTTAGTTTTAAATTAGATTGGTAACCATTTGGAATAAATTACCTGAATATGTCATTTCTGTTAGTAATATCAACAAATTTTACAATGAATTAGACAAACACTAGAAAAAAAAACAAGAACTGTTCTTTAATTACAGAGCTGTAATCACATAATTTCCAATTTGTATACATGATGTACATTTGCAAGAGGTCTATGTTAAATAACAGTAATATTTTTAATATTTCAATATTTTGTATAATGTATTTTTTTAGTCTGGTATAGAGGACTTGCATGTAAGTCCTGAACCTGAAATAAACTTATCTTATCTTATTGTTTGTGACATATATGTCCTCTTGTAAACAATGTAAGGTAAATTATATGTAATTCTAATGTAGAAATTACTTAATATAATGGGTTACTTTCACAGGTAAAAAATTCTCATGATTTTTGTTTTAAAATTATTTAATTATATTTTAAAGAAATATAAATTTCATGGTCTGAATGTTAAAAGACATAATACCCATGTGTCTCATTATTTCATTAATTTTCATGTTCACATTAATGTTACTGTGTAATAAGCATAGCATCATCATCGCAAAAATAACCGACATTACGGTATATTATGTGGTACTGCTTCATTAGTAGTATTAGTTGACAGCTGGTACCTATCAAAACAACTGGCTTTCAGATATCTATTATACTGATTCACAGTTTTTAATTCCAGCATTCTTATTGCACAAAAGAACAAAACTTGAAAAATTTGCTCCTTCTCTAGAGTTCCTAGGGGTCAGTCAAGGTCAAAATATGCAAATCATTTATGTGAGATTCTCTGGTCATGAAATTTACAATTTTGATAAAATATCTGAAAAGCATCAGAATTGGGTAAGAGTTTTTGAGATGTTGAAAATACTAATTGTTTAGGAAGCAGACTACACGACAACTGGCTAGTGCAATCTTAGTAAGTCACTTCAGACCTCGTCTCAGAAGTAAGGAACAATATAGTGAAAATATATAAAATATATAATTATCAGGGGTCCTTATTTATCTCAGTATAACTCTGTTCTGGTGATAAATTGGCTGACACCAGGATTTCTGGCTTACTAGTTTTACACTCAACCAATTGAGATCAAGAGAATTTCTGTCAAACAGAGTGGTATATGGTGTACCAGAGTAATGGTAAAGTTAGAGAAAAAGAAAATCCATTTTAAGTTCAAAGCAGTATTTCAGCAAGCTTACATATACACCTTCTGCTCCCTGCCCCCTGCTCCCTGCCCCCTCTGCCTCTAAAAATAAACTCAAGAAACAAAAGTTTGAGATGAAAACTAAGCTGTATTGTGATATTGTTGTAACTTTGTTTTGTTTTTTAGGTATAACTTCATATCAAATGGAGATGACGGAAATATAGGTAATGGTTTGACTAATTAAGATTAGAAGGGACGTGTGTCTTTATTGAAATATCAGAATATTGATAATTGAAGCTGTGTCTGTTATTACATAGTGGGTATCATTGTTAATCTTATATCTTCAACATCATATTAGACTAAAACAAAGCTTTGTCATTTATGTAAATGTACCCAAGGGATAAAGAAACACAAGGTGACATTATTTGCAATGTCTTGCAAATGTGTTGTTCAAAAACAACGAAAATTGGTCAAACAACTCTCTAGGTTACAATGCACGTGGTCCTGTATCTAATGGTGCATTATTTTATTACATGTTGATGTCTTAGGTTATACAATGTGTTTCTTGGTAACCTAGTGTCCTGTGTCTGTGGTTATACAATGTGTTTCTTGGTAACCTAGTGTCTAGTGTCTCAGGTTATACAATGTGTTTCTTGGTAACCTAGTGTCCTGTGTCTGTGGTTATACAATGTGTTTCTTGGTAACCTAGTGTCTAGTGTCTGTGGTTATACAATGTGTTTCTTCGTAACCTAGTGTCCTGTGTCTCAGGTTATACCTGATGTTTCTTGGTAACCTAGTGTCTAGTGTCTCAGGTTATACAATGTGTTTCTTGGTAACCTAGTGTCCTGTGTCTGTGGTTATACAATGTGTTTCTTGGTAACCTAGTGTCCTGTGTCTCAGGTTATACAATGTGTTTCTTGGTAACCTAGTGTCCTGTGTCTGTGGTTATACAATGTGTTTCTTGGTAACCTAGTGTCCTGTGTTTCAGGTTATACAATGTGTTTCTTGGTAACCTAGTGTCCTGTGTTTCAGGTTATACAATGTGTTTCTTGGTAACCTAGTGTCTAGTGTCTCAGGTTATACAATGTGTTTCTTGGTAACCTAGTGTCCTGTGTCTCAGGTTATACAATGTGTTTCTTGGTAACCTAGTGTCCTGTGTCTGTGGTTATACAATGTGTTTCTTGGTAACCTAGTGTCCTGTGTTTCAGGTTATACAATGTGTTTCTTGGTAACCTAGTGTCCTGTGTTTCAGGTTATACAATGTGTTTCTTGGTAACCTAGTGTCTAGTGTCTCAGGTTATACAATGTGTTTCTTGGTAACCTAGTGTCCTGTGTCTCAGGTGATACAAGTGTTTCTTGGTAATCTAGTGTCTAGTGTCTCAGGTTATACAATGTGTTTCTTGGTAACCTAGTGTCCTGTGTCTGGTTATACAATGTGTTTCTTGGTAACCTAGTGTCCTGTGTTTCAGGTTATACAATGTGTTTCTTGGTAACCTAGTGTCCTGTGTTTCAGGTTATACAAGTGTTTCTTGGTAATCTAGTGTCCTGTGTCTCAGGTTATACAATGCATTTCTTGGTAACCTAGTGTCTAGTGTCTCAGGTTATACAATGTGTTTCTTGGTAACCTAGTGTCTAGTGTCTCAGGTTATACAATGTGTTTCTTGGTAACCTAGTGTTTTGTGTCTCAGGTTATACCTGATGTTTATTGGTAACCTAGTGTCTAGTGTCTCAGGTTATACTTGATGTTTTTTGGTGACCTAGTGTCTTGTGTCTCAGGTTATACAATGTGTTCCTTGGTAACCTAGTGTCCTGTGTCTCAGTTTATACAATGTGTTTCTTGGTAACCTAGTGTCTAGTGTCTCAGGTTATACAATGTGTTTCTTGGTAACCTAGTGTCTTGTGTCTCAGGTTATACAATGTGTTTCTTGGTAACCTAGTGTCTAGTGTCTCAGGTTATACAATGTGTTTCTTGTTAACCTATTGTCTTGTGTCTCAGGTTATACCTGATGTTTTCTTATATTTAGTGTCATGTGTCTTAGGTTATGCCTTCCAGGCTGGAATGTGTTCTGATAACAGCCAGTCCATTGTAGAGGACCAGTTCAACTTCATCGTAGAAACTACAGCTGCACATGAACTTGGACACAGGCAAGTGAACATGTAGTAGCAAAAACTAATTATCTTTCTTTGAGTAAAATACTTTTGGGAAATAGAAACTACCTCTGATTTATCACTTCGTTACCCTGTTGTGACCACACATGGTATATGACCTAGTGGGATTTTAGTTGGATAACAATACTCATCATTACTTCACAGATTTATCTGCATAGTGATGTCACCAAGGTTAGAGAATAAAAATATTGCCAATTATGTCACTCTAATGGAATGTTTTCACTAAAAGCTAAGTTCTATGATAAACAGAATCTTAAATTTGTTCCCATGTCAGGAGATTGTTGAAAATTGTGAGCAGTCATTCATTTAGCATTGCCAGCAGCTTGGTAAATTTTTTAAAATAAAAATCTAAGTTTGTTTCGTCAACATATTTTAAATGGAAATCCTTAAAAAAATCTGCTATATCATCTCATGCAGTAAGTAGTGATGTCATCTGGTAGTAAAATTATCTGGTAGGTAGTGATGTTATCTGGTAGGTAGTGATATTATCTGGTAGGTAGTGATTTTATCTGGTAGGTAGTGATATATCTGGTAGGTAGTGATTTTATCTGGTAGTGATATTATCTGGTAGGTGGTGATATTATCTGGTAGGTAGTGATTTTATCTGGTAGGTAGTGATATATCTGATAGGTAGTGATTTTATCTGGTAGGTAGTGATATTATCTGGTAGGTAGTGATATTATCTGGTAGGTAGAGATATTATGTAGTGATATTATCTGGTAGTGATATTATCTGGTAGTGATATTATCTGGTAGGTAGTGATATTATCTGGTAGGTAGTGATATCTGGTAGTGATATTATCTGGTAGGTAGTGATATCTGGTAGGTAGTGATTTTATCTGGTAGTGATATTATCTAGTAGTGGGATTATCTGGTAGGTAGTGATATTATCTAGTAGTGATATTATCTGGTAGGTAGTGATATTATCTGGTAGTGATATTATCTGGTAGGTGGTGATTTTATCTGGTAGGTAGTGATTTTATCTGGTAGGTAGTGATATTATCTGGAAGTGATATTATCTAGTAGTGGGATTATCTGGTAGGTAGTGATATTGTCTGGGAGGTAGAGATATTATCTGGTAGGTAGTGATATTATCTGGTAGTGATATTATCTATTAGGTAGTGATATTATCTAGTAGTGATATTATCTGGTAGGTAGTGATATTATCTGGTAGTGATATTATCTGGTAGGTGGTGATTTTATCTGGTAGGTAGTGATTTTATCTGGTAGGTAGTGATATTATCTGGAAGTGATATTATCTAGTAGTGGGATTATCTGGTAGGTAGTGATATTATCTAGTAGTGGGATTATCTGGTAGGTAGGGATTTTATCTGGTAGGTAGTGATATTATCTGGTAGTGATATTATCTGGTAGTGATATTATCTAGTAGTGATATTATCTGGTAGGTGGTGATTTTATCTGGTAGGTAGTGATTTTATCTGGTAGGTAGTGATATTATCTGGAAGTGATATTATCTAGTAGTGGGATTATCTGGTAGGTAGTGATATTATCTAGTAGTGGGATTATCTGGTAGGTAGTGATTTTATCTGGTAGTGATATTATCTGGTAGGTGGTGATATTATCTGGTAGGTAGTGATATTATCTGGTAGGTAGTGATTTTATCTAGTAGTGATATTATCTGGTAGGTAGTGATATTATCTGGTAGTGATATTATCTGGTAGGTGGTGATATTATCTGGTAGGTAGTGATTTTATCTGGTAGGTAGTGATATATCTGGTAGTGATATTATCTGGTAGGTAGTGATATTATCTGGTAGGTAGTGATATTATCTGGTAGGTAGTGATATTATCTGGTAGGTAGTGATATTATCTGGTAGGTAGAGATATTATGTAGTGATATTATCTGGTAGGTAGTGATATTATCTGGTAGTGATATTATCTGGTAGGTAGTGATATCTGGTAGTGATATTATCTGGTAGGTAGTGATATTATCTGGTAGGTAGTGATATCTGGTAGTGATATTATCTGGTAGGTAGTGATATTATCTGGTAGGTAGTGATTTTTATCTGGTAGGTAGTGATATTATCTGGTAGGTAGTGATATTATCTGGTAGGTAGTGATTTTATCTGGTAGGTAGTGATACTATCTGGTAGTGATATTATCTAGTAGGTAGTGATTTTATCTGGTAGGTAGTGATATTATCTGGTAGGTAGTGATTTTATCTGGTAGGTAGAGATATTCTGTAGTGATATTATCTGGTAGGTAGTGATATTATCTGGTAGTGATATTATCTGGTAGGTAGTGATATCTGGTAGTGATATTATCTGGTAGGTAGTGATTTTTATCTGGTAGGTAGTGATATTATCTGGTAGGTAGTGATTTTTATCTGGTAGGTAGTGATATTATCTGGTAGGTAGTGATTTTATCTGGTAGGTAGTGATATTATCTAGTAGTGATATTATCTGGTAGGTAGTGATATTATCTGGTAGGTAGTGATACTATCTGGTAGGTAGTGATATTGTCTGGTAGGTAGTGATATTATATGGTAGTGATATTATCTGGTAGGTAGTGATTTTATCTGGTAGGTAGTGATTTTATCTGGTAGGTAGTGATATTATCTGGTAGGTAGTGATATTATCTAGTAGTGATATTATCTGGTAGGTAGTGATATTATCTGGTAGTGATATTATCTGGTAGGTAGTGATATTGTCTGGTAGGTAGTGATATTATATGGTAGTGATATTATCTGGTAGGTAGTGATATTGTCTGGTAGTGATATTATCTGGTAGGTAGTGATTTTATCTAGTAGGTAGTGATATTATCTGGTAGGTAGTGATATTATATGGTAGTGATATTATCTGGTAGGTAGTGATTTTATCTAGTAGGTAGTGATATTATCTGGTAGGTAGTGATATTATCTAGTAGTGATATTATCTGGTAGGTAGTGATACTATCTGGTAGTGGTATTATCCGGTAGGTAGTGATATTATCTGGTAGGTAGTGATATTATCTGGTAGGTAGTGATATTATCTGGTAGTGATATTATCTGGTAGTGATATTATCTGGTAGGTAGTGATATTATCTGGTAGGTAGTGATATTATCTAGTAGTGATATTATCTGGTAGGTAGTGATATTATCTGGTAGTGATATTATCTGGTAGTGATATTATCTGGTAGGTAGTGATATTATATGGTAGTGATATTATCTGGTAGGTAGTGATATTATCTAGTAGTGATATTATCTGGTAGGTAGTGATATTATCTGGTAGTGATATTATCTGGTAGTGATATTATCTAGTAGTGATATTATCTGGTAGGTAGTGATATTGTCTGGGAGGTAGTGATATTATATGGTAGTGATATTATTTGGTAGTGGTATTATCTGGTAGGTAGTGATTTTATCTGGTAGGTAGTGATATATCTGGTAGTGATATTATCTGGTAGGTAGTGATATTATCTGGTAGGTAGTGATATTATCTGGTAGGTAGTGATATTATCTGGTAGGTAGAGATATTATGTAGTGATATTATCTGGTAGGTAGTGATATTATCTGGTAGTGATATTATCTGGTAGGTAGTGATATCTGGTAGTGATATTATCTGGTAGGTAGTGATATTATCTGGTAGGTAGTGATATCTGGTAGTGATATTATCTGGTAGGTAGTGATATTATCTGGTAGGTAGTGATTTTTATCTGGTAGGTAGTGATATTATCTGGTAGGTAGTGATATTATCTGGTAGGTAGTGATTTTATCTGGTAGGTAGTGATACTATCTGGTAGTGATATTATCTAGTAGGTAGTGATTTTATCTGGTAGGTAGTGATATTATCTGGTAGGTAGTGATTTTATCTGGTAGGTAGAGATATTCTGTAGTGATATTATCTGGTAGGTAGTGATATTATCTGGTAGTGATATTATCTGGTAGGTAGTGATATCTGGTAGTGATATTATCTGGTAGGTAGTGATTTTTATCTGGTAGGTAGTGATATTATCTGGTAGGTAGTGATATTGTCTGGTAGGTAGTGATATTATATGGTAGTGATATTATCTGGTAGGTAGTGATTTTATCTAGTAGGTAGTGATATTATCTTGTAGGTAGTGATATTATCTAGTAGTGATATTATCTGGTAGGTAGTGATACTATCTGGTAGTGGTATTATCCGGTAGGTAGTGATATTATCTGGTAGGTAGTGATATTAGTTGGTAGGTAGTGATAATATCTGGTAAGGAAGTGATATTATCTGGTAGTGATATTATCTGGTAGTGATATTATCTGGTAGGTAGTGATATTATCTGGTAGGTAGTGATATTATCTAGTAGTGATATTATCTGGTAGGTAGTGATATTATCTGGTAGTGATATTATCTGGTAGTGATATTATCTGGTAGTGATATTATCTGGTAGGTAGTGATATTATATGGTAGTGATATTATCTGGTAGGTAGTGATATTATCTAGTAGTGATATTATCTGGTAGGTAGTGATATTATCTGGTAGTGATATTATCTGGTAGTGATATTATCTAGTAGTGATATTATCTGGTAGGTAGTGATATTGTCTGGGAGGTAGTGATATTATATGGTAGTGATATTATCTGGTAGTGGTATTATCTGGTAGGTAGTGATATTATCTGGTAGTGGTATTATCTGGTAGGTAGTGATATTATCTAGTAGTGATATTATCTGGTAGGTAGTGATATTATCTAGTAGTGATATTATCTGGTAGGTAGTGATATTATCTGGTAGTGATATTATCTGGTAGGTAGTGATATTATCTAGTAGTGATATTATCTGGTAGGTAGTGATATTATCTGGTAGTGATATTATCTGGTAGTGATATTATCTAGTAGTGATATTATCTGGTAGTGATATTATCTGGTAGGTAGTGATATTATCTGGTAGGTAGTGATATTGTCTAGTAGTGATATCATCTGGTAGGTAGTGATATTATCTAGTAGTGATATTATCTGGTAGGTAGTGATATTATCTGGTAGTGATATTATCTAGTAGTGATATTATCTGGTAGTGATATTATCTGGTAGGTAGTGATATTATCTGGTAGGTAGTGATATTGTCTAGTAGTGATATTATCTGGTAGGTAGTGATATTATCTGGTAGACAGAAATAAATAAAAAGTTCTCTCTGAAACATGCTTCATTAATAATACTTGTTAATTGTTGATGATTAATTAGCATTTTAACATTATTTACAGTTTAGGGGCAAAACATGATGGTGTGGACAATAACTGTCTAGCTAATAATGCATATGTCATGGCTGCATCAAGTTCTTCACAGACCGGTACTTCTGCTCGACATCCCTGGATATTCTCTAGCTGTTCTGTCATTGAAATAAATAACCTGCTGGATAACTTGGACAGGTAATCCAGAGAAAGAATTAGAATAACATGAAATTGTTATTTTATTGAAAGAAAGTGACTCACCCATGTATACTGTAAAATGACTGATTTTCAGTCTATGAATTCAAACATCTAAGGTTAAAGTAAGTAAAAGTATATTCATTGAGCTATATCTACCAATGAAATTCAGTTTCTATGAAATTACATTTTTTGGAAAAACCCCAAAAATTGAGCTCCTTAACTATAAATGGTTTTACACGGCCTCATCCCTTTGATTGGTAGTGGTCCTAAAAAAACCCAAAGTTCTTCACTTTACATCAATCAAGTCTTGTCTCCAGGGTAAAATCAGATATCACAATTCACCTGACAGTGGACAAAACTTCTTCCTCCTTCAGCTTGGTTGTTTCTCGGGAGTGGACAAACATTCCCATCCTCCCTTTTTTTAAAACCTGGATGCGACCTGATCTAGGGCGGGGCCGATGTTATTGAATTAGGCAATACGTTTGCTATGCTGTTTCTCAATTTCATCTTCCAAGGCAAAAAAATATCACTTGATGTTCTGTTTTGAAATATATTTTATAAAAAATGAGTTCAGGTGATATTTTGTGATCAAGTTATTAGACACTGTTTCAGCAATGGAAACAATTGTCTCCTCACCACCGACTCCTCGACCAATCCTGACGAGTTAAACCCTTACACTGTGACAGAGATCGGCCAATTGTTCAACGTTAATCTTCAGTGTGAGTTGGCTGTAGGTCAAGGATCGTACATTTGTTTGGTAAGAAATCTAATCACCCTGTCTATAGACATATCCCCTTCCTGTCTATTCTGTTGCCCTGTCTATTCTGTTCCTCTGTCTATTCTGTTCCCCTGTCTATTCAGTTCCCCTGTATATTCTGTTCCCCTGTCTATTCTGTTCCTCTGTCTGTTCTGTTCCTCTGTTTATTCTGTTCATCTGTCTATTCTATCGCCCTGTCTTTTCTGTTCCCGCTGTCTATTCCGTTGCCCTGTCTATTCTGTACCTCTGTCTATTCTGTTCCCCTGTCTATTCTGTTCCCCCATGTCTATTCTGTTCCCCTTGTCTATTCTGTTCCCCCTGTCTATTCTATTCCTCTGTCTATTCTGTTCCCCTGTCTATTCTGTTGCCCTGTCTATTCTGTTGCCCTTTCTATTCTGTTGCCCTGTCTATTCTGTTCCCCCTGTCTATTCTATTCCCCCTGTCTGTTCTGTTTCCCCTGTCTATTCTGTTTGCCATCTATTTTGTTCCCCCTGTCTATTCTATTCCTCTGTCTATTCTGTTCCCCTTTCTATTCTGTTCCCCCTGTCTATTCTGTTCCCCTGTCTATTCTGTTCCCCTAGTCTATTCTATTCCCCCTGTCTGTTCTGACCCCCCTGTCTATTCTGTTCCCCCTGTCTATTCTATTTCTCCTGTCTGTTCTGTTTCCCCTGTTTATTCTGTTTGCCATCTATTTTGTTCCCCTGTCTATTCTGTTTTCCTGTCTATAATGGTATCTTGCCTATATAGACCTGTCCCCTCTTAAAAGACCATAAATACATAGACCCTTGTCTATATATATCATATCTGTGTGTTAAGAAAACCTCTCTATAGAGATCACCTGTCTGTTGAGTTCGACTCCCTATAGAGACCTCCTGACTATTAAGGTCCCATGTCTATAGAGACCTCCTGTCTGTTGAAGTCCCGTTTCTTCAATGACCATCTGTTTATTAAGGTCCCCTGTCTGTAGAGACCACTTGTCTATTGAGGTCCTTGTCAATAGAGACCACTTGTCTATTGAGGTCCCTGTCAATAGAGACCACTTGTCTATTCAGGCCCCTGTCTGTTGAGACAAACTGTTTATGATAACTAATCATCTGTAAAAATCAATTTAGAATGAAAGTCCCATATATGGGGCCAACTTAACTGCAAATTTCTCCTAGCAATAAAAACACCTGTCTATAAAGGCCTCAGTCTACTGAATCCACCTCTCTACAAATCTATGGAGACCACCTGTCTATTAAGGTCCCCTGTCTAGAGAGACCACCTGTTTATCAATCTAGAGACCGCCTGTCTATTAAGGTCTCCTGTCTATAAATATATAGAGACCACCTGTCTATTAAGGGCCTCTGTCTAGAGAGTCCACCTGTTTATTAATCTTGAGACCTTCTGTCTAGTAAGGTCTTCTTTCTATAAATAAATAGAGACCACCTATCTATTAATGTCCCCTGTCTATAAATTTATAGAGACGACCTGTCTATTAAGGTCTCCTTTCTATAAATAAATAGAGACCACCTGTCTATTAATGTCCCCAATCTATAAATCTATAGAGACCACCTGTCTATTAATTTCCCTGTCTATAAATCTATCGAGACCACCTGTCTATTAATGTCCCTTGTCTTTAAATCTATAAATAAATAGAGACCACCTGTCTATTAATTTCCCTGTCTATAAATCTATCGAGAGATCACCTGTCTATTAAGGTCTCCTGTTTATAAATCTGTAGAGACCACCTATCTATTAAGGTCTCCTGTCTATAAATAAATAGAGACCACCTGTCTATTAATTTCCCTGTCTATAAATCTATCGAGACCACCTGTCTATTAATGTCCCTTGTCTTTAAATCTATAGAGATCACCTGTCTATTAAGGTCTCCTGTTTATAAATCTGTAGAGACCACCTATCTATTAAGGTCTCCTGTCTATAAATAAATAGAGACCACCTGTCTATTAATGTCCCCTGTCTATAAATCTATAGAGACCACCTGTCTATTAATTTCCCTGTCTATAAATCTATAGAGATCACCTGTCTATTAATGTCCCCTGTCTATAAATCTATAGAGACCACCTGTCTATTAAGGTCTCCTATCTATTAATTTATAGAGATATTTGTCTATTAATGTCCCCTGTCTATAAATCTATAGAGACCACCTATTTATCAATATAGAGACCACCTGTCCATTAAGTTCCTCTGTCTAGAGAGACGACCTTCCTATGTAGTATTTGTATATGTGGATATCCTGTCTACAGTGACTTACACCACTGTTCTAATAATTCTATAGATATATTCCTTGTTTAAATTTTCCTTAAAGACGATTCATTGGCAGTGTTTTTGATAAATTTGACTTTTATTTTAATTTACATATGATTTATTGCATGATTTCCTTAGGTACATTTGTTTCATGGTGTTGAAGAACATGTTTGACTGTTGTTGTCTATCAATCTAATATACATTTTGTTATTTCTTCCTCAGCAATTTTACACAGATTTTGAGACAATCTGTACCGGATTATGGTGTAAAACTTTATCATCCTCCTCGTGTACACTAATCTTACCAGCTGATGGAACAACATGTAATACAGCAAAGGTGAGAGTCATTATCACATGGAATACAAGTGACACCTGTATGTCTAGGTAGAAATAACCCAGGTGACACCTGTATGTCTAGGTAGAAATAACCCAGGTGACATCTGTATGTCTAGGTAGAAATAACCCAGGTGACATCTGTATGTCTAGGTAGAAATAACCCAGGTGACACCTGTATGTCTAGGTAGAAATAACCCAGGTGACATCTGTATGTCTAGGTAGAAATAACCCAGGTGACACCTGTATGTCTAGGTAGAAATAACCCAGGTGACACCTGTATGTCTGGGTAGAAATAACCCAGGTGACATCTGTATGACTAGGTAGAAATAACCCAGGTGACATCTGTATGTCTAGGTAGAAATAACCCAGGTGACACCTGTATGTCTGGGTAGAAATAACCCAGGTGACACCTGTATGTCTGGGTAGAAATAACCCAGGTGACATCTGTATGTCTAGGTAGAAATAACCCAGGTGACACCTGTATGTCTGGGTAGAAATAACCCAGGTGACATCTGTATGACTAGGTAGAAATAACCCAGGTGACACCTGTATGTCTTGGTAGAAATAACCCAGGTGACATCTGTATGTCTAGGTAGAAATAACCCAGGTGACACCTGTATGTCTAGGTAGAAATAACCCAGGTGACATCTGTATGACTAGGTAGAAATAACCCAGGTGACACCTGTATGTCTGGGTAGAAATAACCCAGGTGACATCTGTATGACTAGGTAGAAATAACCCAGGTGACATCTGTATGTTGTGGTAAAAATATCCTGTAAGCTGTATGTTTGTTGGTGGAATCATGCTCACGGATCTTCCTAATGTGACAGATATGAAAAACAGAAATGATCAAATCTAAAATTGTTTATGTATTTTGTATATTTCAGTGGTGTCAACAGGGAAACTGTGTGGCTTCAAACAGTGCACCTACACCACCTAGTATGTATCATCACTCTCAACACCCATCATTAACCATCACAATAACCCTGTACCACCAAGTATTTATATATATCATTAACCTTCACAATAACCCTGTACCATCAAGTATTTATATATATCATTAACCTTCACAATAACCCTGTACCACCAAGTATTTATATATATCATTAACCTTCACAATAACCCTGTACCACCAAGTATTTATATATATCATTAACCCCCACAATAACCCTGTACTTTTATGCCAACCTGTCAATCTATTTGATATAAAATCTATCATTGATATGTGTTATTGCAAGTGTATACAACTGTAGGTTGCTGTATACTATATTTATATATATACTAAACAAAAAAAGAAAGGTAACACTACTTTATTCTGTGATTAATTAATTAATCCCTTCATAAATCCTTACCAATCATGTACGAATAAAGTAATTGATCAATTCTGATAAAACTGCAATCATGGTTCATTATAAAACCTTGCGTTCAGTTGATTTTATTCGACTGTAAAGGACGTTGGGGTCAATTTCAAAGGTAACACCATTAGTAACGGGTATGGCCACCGTTTGTTAAGTAACCAGCATTGCAGCGTCGTCGCATGGAACTCGTAAACCGGTGGATAATTTGAGGAGAGATGTTGTTCCATTCAGCGATCAAGGCTTGGGCCAGCTACTGCAAGTTTGACGGCTGATTTTGTCGTTTTCTCACGTGTCTCCCAAGAACATCCCAGACACGCTCAATCTGTGACAAATCAGGTGATTTAGATGGCCAATCTAACACCTTTATGTTATTCTGCTGCAAGAAATTTCTGCTGACGCGACTGGTGTGCGCTATTGCGTTATCCTGTTGAAAAATGGCGCCAACGGCATGGTGTCTTAAGAATGGGAGAACCACTGGTCTTAAAATTTCGTCCCGATATCGAATGCCAGTTAAATTGCCATTTAACACAACAAGCCTGGTACGAGTCCCCCCACAAATACCACCCAAACCATTACACTTCCGCCGCCAAAGCGGTCCCGTTCTGCGACGCAGCAGTTCGCAAAACGCTCCCCTCGTCGCCTCCACACTCTACGCCTTCCGTCACCGTGTTGCAGACAAAACCTGGAATCATCTAAAAACAGAAAATTGTTCCATTGTCGTAAGGCCCAACGACGGTGAACACAGGTCCAGTTATGCCGATTAATATGGTGACGTCGCAACAAATTGGGTCCAGTGTAGGGACGCCGTGCTTTCAATTGGTAGGCCCTCAACCTGTTGCGGACTGTTTGGGGAGACACACGATGCCCAGACAATGTCCTTGTAGTCTCTACTGCGGTTACGAATTGATTGTGCAAGTGTATCAATCGTATACGACGGTCATCCCTGGCTGTCGTTTTACGGGGTCGGCCGCTTCGGGGACGATCGGATGTTGACTCAGTTTGGTTTAAACGACTTACCAACCGGCAAATTGTCTTAACACTGCAACCAACATGCCGTGCAACTCGATGGCGAGACTCCCCAGCCTGCATCATGCCTACAGCCCTTTCTCTCTGTACTTGTGACAGCCGGGGCATAATGATAAAGTTGATAGATAGCAAGATTCGGTGATTTCTAAGTCCTAAGGATCTGAGGAACAGTTGTCAGTTTGAATGTTCATGAAATTCAAGCGAAGATACAAGTTAGTCGCAGAAAACCTCGTGCAGCTCTTTCACTAATACAGACTTTCACGCTTGAATGATTTTGGTAACCCCCCTGGATTTTGTAATGTTAAACATTACCATTTTCTAATATTGCACAAACGTCACTTTGTTTTCACTCATTTACAGGTATTCGCCAAGGAAGCATGTTAACCTTTCTTTTTTTGTTGAGTATATATATGGTGACTCCCAATTTCTTGTTGATTTTTTGTATGTACATGTCTATATATATGTCTATGGGGACTCCCAATTTCTTGTTGATTTTTTGTATGTACATGTCTATATATATGTCTATGGTGACTCCCAATTTCTCGTTGATTTTTTGTATGTACATGTCTATATATATATCTATGATGACTCCCAATTTCTTGTTGATTTTTTGTATGTACATGTCTATATATATATATATCTATGGTGACTCCCAATTTCTTGTTGATTTTTTGTATGAACATGTCTATATATATGTCTATGGTGAATCCCAATTTCTTGTTGATTTTTTTGTAGGTACGTGTCTATATATATATCTATGGTGACTCCCAATTTCTTGTTGATTTTTTGTATGTACATGTCTATATATATATCTATGATGATTCCCAATTTCTTGTTGATTTTTTGTAGGTACATGTCTATATGGTGACTCCAAAGGTGTTGTGTACAACACTTTAACTTGTCAGGATATGGCAAAACTTTCACCCTGGGGCTGTTATTCCTACAACTCCAGCTGTTGTGACACATGTCAGTCTTTATACACCGGACAGAATGGTACAGTATATCAAATAATACAGTGACATGTGTCAGTCTTTATACACCGGACAGAATGGTACAGTATATCAAATAATAGAGTGACATGTGTCAGTCTTTATACACCGGACAGAATGGTACAGTATATCAAATAATAGAGTGACATGTGTCAGTCTTTATACACCAGACAGAATGGTACAGTATATCAAATAATAGAGTGACATTTGTCAGTCTTTATACACCGGACAGAGTGGTACACTATATCAAATAATAGAGTGACATGTGTCAGTCTTTATACACCGGAAAGAATGGTACAGTATATCAAATAATACAGTGACATGTGTCAGTCTTTATACACTGGACAGAATGGTACAGTATATCAAATAATAGAGTGACATGTGTCAGTCTTTATACACCAGACAGAGTTGTACAGTATATCAAATAATACAGTGACATGTGTCAGTCTTTATACACCAGACAGAGTGGTACAGTATATCAAATAATACAGTGACATTTGTCAGTCTTTATACACCGGACAGAGTGGTACACTATATCAAATAATAGAGTGACATGTGTCAGTCTTTATACACCGGACAGAATGGTATTCAAATCTATCAAATGTGATGACTTTATATTACATCAAATGATTTTGAAAAAGACAGACATAATACTTTCACTTTTACATCAATGCTTTGATGAAATCTGACTGATACAAAATAACCTATATGAAAAATTTAAAAAAAAGTAATCACACAGAGGTAAGAGCCATGAGAAATTCAAAGCAAATTCAAATGTGATTAAGGATCATCCATGGTGAAGTCACTGTTCTTGGAACTTTCTGAAATATTCTTGAAAATAACTTAACAAAAACCTCTAAACATTTCTCCTTGGCTCAAAAGACTCACTGAAGGAGGCAATTAATGAACTGTACAGCATTTGCAGAAATTTCTGGATTTAGAATTAATGTCGGGAAAACACAAATACTGTAGATAGGCAGCAGAAAATAGAGTCAACTTATTTATTTTCCTGAGTGCAATTTGCGGTGGTGCAATACTGCAATACAAATTTTACTCTCGCAGGTATTGAATTTGATGTGGATTTGCACTTAGTCATCAAATCTAACTTTGATAAAAAAACTGTAAAGCTAAAATCTGTTGTAAGCCCTGGAAAAGAAAGATTATTACTTTGATAGGAAAAGTATATAAAACCAAATCACTGATTATATCATATAGCTCTTCCAAATTCAAATAGAAATTTTCTTCAAAATCTAAAAGCAGAATTATTTGACTTTCTATGGAACAGTGAAGTAAGCAAAATCATATGATAATGATATGATAATTAAACGTTTTCTGGAGGGTGGTTGGAAAAGAATCTTTTATGGAAGTATGTATGTGGATAAAAGGACTATATAGAACAACTAGTAAATGGTTATTTTTAAAAAAAAAAAACTTTTATTCATTTAAACAAATTGTCTAACCAATGTTCACAAGCCTTGTGTTTTTGTTCTGAAATGATGTCACCAGTTTCTGACCAATGATCACAAGCCTTTGTTTTTGTTCTGAAATGATGTCACCAGTTTCTGACCAATGATCACAAGCCTTTTGTTTTTTGTTCTGAAATGATGTCACCAGTTTCTGACCAATGATCACAAGCCTTTGTTTTTGTTCTGAAATGATGTCACCAGTTTCTGACCAATGATCACAAGCCTTGTGTTTTTGTTCTGAAATGATGTCACCAGTTTCTGACCAATGATCACAAGCCTTTTGTTTTTTGTTCTGAAATGATGTCACCAGTTTCTGACCAATGATCACAAGCCTTTGTTTTTGTTCTGAAATGATGTCACCAGTTTCTGACCAATGATCACAAGCCTTGTGTTTTTGTTCCGAAATGATGTCACCAGTTTCTGACCAATGAAAATGATGGATTATATTATTTACAATGTTTACAATTTAAACCTACATGTAGCAAACATATAACTTAGAATTTCACTTTTAAATCAGCTTCTTACTTTACAAAGTAATTATACAGTCAATTAAAAGAAGCATAGATTTTCTCCGTAAATGTCTTTCTGGAGACTGTAAACATATGTTGTTAGCTCTAGTGATTTTCCTGTTTTGGAATGATGGCACAATATTTTTTTAAACTGAAGAAATAATTTTTCAAACAGCATTGGTAAAGTTTTGGCCTCTTGCAGTAAACTGACAAATACCTACTGTTACTAGGTATAATCTGTACCTAGCCAGAATGTTACATTTTACAAAAAATGTTTCTATGTCTTTGTTTGTCCAGGTTGTGAATATGGAGATAAAACAAACTGTACACAAGTATCGGCCAATCAGTGCTATGCTGGAACAAATGCTGATATCTGCTGCAGGAAATGTCAGAGTTTCAATACAGGAATTCAAGGTAGGTTTTCCTTTACAGCAAACCGGTGTCGCTTCAGGGCCTTTCTAGAATATTTTGTCTTATACAACAGAATATGAAATACATTAAATCCTGTAATTGTTATGTAATAATGAAATATTTAAATTCCAACATATCTTACCATATTTTCAGATCAAGAAATCCTGTCTTGGACAGTTTTTAATTTACATCTTCTTTTTAATCTCACGTGAATATTAACCTCTGGATACAAACTGGAGCCATATTTTGATTAATTAATTAACACAATGCATCATATACAGGAATGCATTTTTGTATTTAGCTTAATATGAATAGGTATAAACGGTTTCAATATTATATTATTAGATTTTACATGTTTGATAAGTTAGACATGTTTGGTCTGACTACCTTGATCATTCATCATTTTATGGAACACTCATCCTTGTTAGAAAAGGTATATAAACCCTTTCTGTATCTAGATACGGAATCAGATTTCAGATACATACCAGAGTACACCCCTTGTACATATCACATGTCTGTTTGTCCCTCTGTCCGTCTGTCCATCCGTCACAATTTTGTCTGGAGCATATCACTAAAACTTGAGGCGGTATCAACATGAAATTACATCTATTAGGGAGGTAGATCTCGTGAAGAAGTGCAGTGTACAAGAGCCATAACTCTCGTTTGCATAATTAGCCGTCTTTAGAAGTAATGTTTATTCAGGGAGCATCCGTCAGTTCTGTATTTTCTCTTCTTACCATATATCAAATTACTGAGTCATTTACAGATTTGTCTGGATAGCTAGTGTGATTTAAAGTTTACAACAAGTTTTCTGGCTAACTCATAATAAAAACAGTTACTGTGTAATTGTTCATTTATGTTGGAAGTTTATTTTTGTGGATGCTCTCCAATCAGTAAATTCATCAGTCCATGAATTGAGTAACCATTATAATGAGAAATAATCAGCATGAACCAACCAGGATAGAAAATCAAGGATACAACTGACTCTCTAATGTACATCAGCCACTCAGTTTAATCATTTTCTGCAACAAAACAAACAGGGACAGCATTTTTTTAAAGAAATATAAGTCATGACAATTTCAAGTCCTCTAGCTACCATTGTGAATGTAACATTTCTAGGTAGTAACACCCTGCTTCCACAATCTATGACATTTACATCTAGTAGTTAGTTTTCACGTTGATGCTGACACTTGACAGATAAACTGTATCTAACTTTAACTTATTTACTGAATCGCTATTCACTCGTCTTTTGTACAATCTTCGATGATTTTAGGTTTGCCACATAGTTTAATTTATTGTTAATCACGTTTTCGTATAGGAATATGACATAACACACTTGGATTAAGCAAGTTTTACATGGCAGATGTCGTTGATGAAGCAGAAAATGTTAACTCTTCCTGTACACCTGGATTAGTTCTCTGTGTAGATCTTTTGTTAGTTCATTTAGTGGCTGGTGTCATTAATGAAGCAAAAATATTTAATCTTCAAGAACACCTGGAATAGTTAAATTTGTAAATCCTTTGTTAGTTAATTTTTGTCCTCGTTTCATTGAACTGTATTTAAATTAAAATGCTGTTCTATAAAATATAGAAACACAGTGTAGCTATGATATTGCTTGCTTTAAAAAGTATGCACATAAATAATATTGAAATTACAGCTAGCTTGAAATTCATGTGTAATTTGTTATCGTCAATTTGATGCCTGTGTTGAGGTTTGATTTGATGGAGGTTGACCTCTGTGATATCATCATAACCTATCAATCAACAGCTTTGCTCATTAGTTAAAATGTTTTTCGTCCTCATAAAACTTAATAGGCAATTGCTTCGCTGTGCATTCTAATCTTAAATGGCCTGAATAGCTTTTGAAACTTTCTCTGGGACATGATTTCTCCACCAACGATCTCAGGAAATTCTGCTGGGATTTCCAACTATCCATCTAGGACTTTGAAGTTTTCTCCAGGAATTTTTCATCAAGAATTCAATGCTGGCATTTACAATTTCCATTATTTTACATAGGATATGATTTACGGAAGCACTCAAAGGATTCATCAATGTTTTCATCGCATCCAGGGAAAATTCCAAATGTGCTTCATCAATTATAGGAACTGGATTTTGTTTTCCTAAGCTTTTAAAAATTATTTAACACATTAAGTATTACAACAATAAGACTTCAACAATCTACAAAGTTTATCTCATGGCACCAACGATGTTTACTTGTACCACAGAAACTTTTCGTTTGTTTAGGTTGTGAATATGGTGATCGAACGAATTGTACAGGAGTGACAGGCAGTCAGTGTTATGTTGGAGACAACTCAAACATTTGCTGTCAAACATGTCTCACCTTCTACACAGCCATTCCAGGTCTGTCAACTTTTAAAAGATACAAAGCGCCATGTGACCTCATTATTCCACCAGACACATGCACTCTTAACTGTTTTGCACAAAACCCATTTTACAACATCATTCTAATCAATATGTACAAAAGATTCTTAATTTAAAACATCATTTGTAAAAAAGACTTTGCAAAATAATTCTTCTTTATTCAAAACATCTTCTTTAAACATCAAAAAATCTTGACTGTGGATGGACAGAGACAAGCTGTTTGTAGTCAGGGTTGACAGTGTGGCAAGTTGTAACGCTGAGATGCATTAACATTTTTCAGGCTGTTTGTATGGCGACAAAGCCCTTGGTTGTCAACAAGGAATGTGTCGTTTTTATAACCAAGCAGATTTAGATAGCTGTTGTTTAACTTGTTATAATGGAACCTTACCATCAACACCAGGGCTCACAACAACATCAAAACCCGTAACAACACCAGTGCCCACCACCCAGGAAACAACAGTGGAGGCACTGCCAACAACAACCACCACCAGCACGACAGAAACACCAGGTATGGAGGTCATAGTGCCAGAACAAGGTCTTGTTGTCATAGCTACCAACACTGAATCCTTGCATCATTTCTGTGTTTTTACAATAACTCACTTCCATTGTAGAATGTCTTCTTTGTTTTTACCATAACTTACCTCCATGGTAGTGTCTTCTTTGTTTTTACCATACCTTACCTCCATGGTAGTGTGTTTCCTTTGTTTTTATAATAACTTACCTCCATGGTAGTGTGTCTTCTTTGTTTTTACCATAACTTACCTCCATGGTAGTGTGTCTTCTTTGTTTTTACAATAACTCACCTCCAAAGTAGTGTGACTTATTTTTGATGGTGTGTCTTGTTTGCATGCAGTTGGTAGAAGTTTTACATACAACTGTTCAGAATTTGTTCACCATTTTTTCCTGAACATGAACAGTTTGTTATAGAGGATGAACAATTTGTTCTAGAGAATGAACTTTGTTCTAGAGGATGAACACAGATGTTTTTCTTGAATGATAACAGGTTGCTCTAGAGGAAGAAAGATGAAATATTTGACTCTCATTTGCAGACCTAACAACAATTGTTAGTTCTTCATCTGACACAACCGTACCTATCAACAGCACCACCAGCTCTGGTAGAGAAAATCCTCAAGGTGAGCTCCCACTCACCATTACAATTTTTGGCATCATCAGCTTCGCTTTGTCAGTAAAAGTATTCTTTGTGCAGCAGTGTACCTGTGTTGTTTTGTCTGTAACAGTGTACCTGTGTTGTTTTGTCTGTAACAATGTACCTGTGTTGTTTGGTCTGTATCAGTGTACCTGTGTTGTTTTGTCTGTAACAGTGTACCTGTGTTGTTTTGTCTGTAACAATGTACCTGTGTTGTTTGGTCTGTAACAGTGTATCTGTGTTGTTTTGTCTCTAACAGTGTACCTGTGTTGTTTTGTCTGTAACAGTGTTCCTGTGTTGTTTTGTCTGTAAAAGTGTACCTGTGTTGTTTTGTCTGTAGGAGTGTACCTGTGTTGTTTTGTCTGTAGGAGTGTACCTGTGTTGTTTTGTCTGTAACAGTGTATCTGTGTTGTTTTGTCTGTAGGAGTGTACCTGTGTTGTTTTGTCTGTAGCAGTGTACCTGTGCTGTTTTGTCTGTAGGAGTGTACCTGTGTTGTTTTGTCTGTAGGAGTGTACCTGTGTTGTTTGGTCTGTATCAGTGTACCTGTGCTGTTTTGTCTCTAGGAGTGTACGTGTGTTGTTTTGTCTGTAGGAGTGTACCTGTGTTGTTTTGTCTCTAACAGTGTACCTGTGTTGTTTTGTCTGTAGGAGTGTACCTGTGTTGTTTTGTCTGTAACAGTGTATCTGTTGTTTTGTCTGTAACAGTGTACCTGTGTTGTTTTGTCGGTAGGAGTGTACCAGTGTTGTTTTGTCTGTAACAATGTATCTGTGTTGTTTTGTCTGTAACAATGTATCTGTGTTGTTTTGTCTGTAACAGTGTACCTGTGTTGTTTTGTCTGTAGGATTGTACCTGTGTTGTTTTGTCTGTAACAGTGTATCTGTGTTGTTTTGTCTGTAGGAGTGTACCTGTGTTGTTTTGTCTGTAACAGTGTATCTGTGTTGTTTTGTCTGTAGGAGTGTACCTGTGTTGTTTTGTCTCTAACAGTGTACCTGTGTTGTTTGGTCTGTATCAGTGTATCTGTGTTGTTTTGTCTGTAACAGTGTACCTGTGTTGTTTTGTCTGTAACAGTGTTCCTGTGTTGTTTTGTCTGTAAAAGTGTACCTGTGTTGTTTTGTCTGTAACAGTGTATCTGTGTTGTTTTGTCTGTAACAGTGTACCTGTGTTGTTTTGTCTGTAGGAGTGTACCAGTGTTGTTTTGTCTGTAACAATGTATCTGTGTTGTTTTGTCTGTAACAATGTATCTGTGTTGTTTTGTCAGTAACAGTGTACCTGTGTTGTTTTTTCTGTAGGATTGTACCTGTGTTGTTTTGTCTGTAGGTGTGTACCTGTGTTGTTTTGTCTGTAGGAGTGTACCTGTGTTGTTTTGTCTGTAACAGTGTATCTGTGTTGTTTTGTCTGTAGGAGTGTACCTGTGTTCTTTTGTCTGTAGCAGTGTACCTGTGCTGTTTTGTCTGTAGGAGTGTACCTGTGTTGTTTTGTCTGTAGGAGTGTACCTGTGTTGTTTGGTCTGTATCAGTGTACCTGTGCTGTTTTGTCTCTAGGAGTGTACGTGTGTTGTTTTGTCTCTAACAGTGTACCTGTGTTGTTTTGTCTGTAGGAGTGTACCTGTGTTGTTTTGTCTCTAACAGTGTACCTGTGCTGTTTTGTCTGTAACAGTGTACCTGTGTTGTTTTGTTTGTAGGAGTGTACCTGTGTTGTTTTGTCTCTAACAGTGTACCTGTGTTGTTTTGTCTGTAGGAGTGTACCTGTGCTGTTTTGTCTCTAGGAGTGTACCTGTGTTGTTTTGTCTCTAACAGTGTACCTGTGTTGTTTTGTCTGTAGGAGTGTACCTGTGTTGTTTTGTCTCTAACAGTGTACCTGTGCTGTTTTGTCTGTAACAGTGTACCTGTGTTGTTTTGTTTGTAGGAGTGTACCTGTGTTGTTTTGTCTGTAACAGTGTACCTGTGTTGTTTTGTCTGTAGGAGTGTACCTGTGTTGTTTTGTCTGTAACAGTGTATCTGTGTTGTTTTGTCTGTAGGAGTGTACCTGTGTTGTTTTGTCTCTAACAGTGTACCTGTGTTGTTTGGTCTGTATCAGTGTATCTGTGTTGTTTTGTCTGTAACAGTGTACCTGTGTTGTTTTGTCTGTAACAGTGTACCTGTGTTGTTTGGTCTGTATCAGTGTATCTGTGTTGTTTTGTCTGTAACAGTGTACCTGTGTTGTTTTGTCTGTAACAGTGTTCCTGTGTTGTTTTGTCTGTAAAAGTGTACCTGTGTTGTTTTGTCTGTAACAGTGTATCTGTGTTGTTTTGTCTGTAACAGTGTACCTGTGTTGTTTTGTCTGTAGGATTGTACCTGTGTTGTTTTGTCTGTAGGAGTGTACCTGTGTTGTTTTGTCTGTAGGAGTGTACCTGTGTTGTTTTGTCTGTAACAGTGTATCTGTGTTGTTTTGTCTGTAGGAGTGTACCTGTGTTGTTTTGTCTGTAGCAGTGTACCTGTGTTGTTTTGTCTCTAGGAGTGTACCTGTGTTGTTTTGTCTGTAGGAGTGTACCTGTGTTGTTTTGTCTCTAACAGTGTACCTGTGCTGTTTTGTCTGTAACAGTGTACCTGTGTTGTTTTGTCTCTAACAGTGTACCTGTGCTGTTTTGTCTGTAACAGTGTACCTGTGTTGTTTTGTCTGTAACAGTGTACCTGTGCTGTTTTGTCTGTAGGAGTGTACCTGTGTTGTTTTGTTTGTAGGAGTGTACCTGTGTTCTTTTGTCTCTAACAGTGTACCTGTGCTGTTTTGTCTGTAACAGTGTACCTGTGTTGTTTTGTCTGTAACAGTGTACCTGTGTTGTTTTGTCTGTAACAGTGTACCTGTGTTGTTTTGTCTGTAGCAGTGTACCTGTGCTGTTTTGTCTGTAGGAGTGTACCTGTGTTGTTTTGTTTGTAGGAGTGTACCTGTGTTCTTTTGTCTGTAGCAGTGTACCTGTGCTGTTTTGTCTGTAGGAGTGTACCTGTGTTGTTTGGTCTGTATCAGTGTACCTGTGCTGTTTTGTCTCTGGGAGTGTACCTGTGTTGTTTTGTCTGTAACAGTGTACCTGTGCTGTTTTGTCTGTAACAGTGTACCTGTGTTGTTTTGTCTGTAGGAGTGTACCTGTGTTGTTTTGTTTGTAGGAGTGTACCTGTGTTCTTTTGTCTCTAACAGTGTACCTGTGCTGTTTTGTCTGTAGGAGTGTACCTGTGTTGTTTGGTCTGTATCAGTGTACCTGTGCTGTTTTGTCTGTAACAGTGTACCTGTGCTGTTTTGTCTGTAGGAGTGTACCTGTGTTGTTTTGTCTGTAGGAGTGTACCTGTGTTGTTTGGTCTGTATCAGTGTACCTGTGCTGTTTTGTCTCTGGGAGTGTACCTGTGTTGTTTTGTCTGTAGGAGTGTACCTGTGCTGTTTTGTCTGTAACATTGTAGCGGTGTTGTTTTGTCTGTAACAGTGTACCTGTGTTGTTTTGTCTGTAGGAGTGTACCTGTGTTGTTTTGTTTGTAGGAGTGTACCTGTGTTCTTTTGTCTCTAACAGTGTACCTGTGCTGTTTTGTCTGTAGGAGTGTACCTGTGTTGTTTGGTCTGTATCAGTGTACCTGTGCTGTTTTGTCTGTAACAGTGTACCTGTGTTCTTTTGTCTGTAGCAGTGTACCTGTGCTGTTTTGTCTGTAGGAGTGTACCTGTGTTGTTTTGTCTGTAGGAGTGTACCTGTGTTGTTTGGTCTGTATCAGTGTACCTGTGCTGTTTTGTCTCTAGGAGTGTACCTGTGTTGTTTTGTCTGTAGGAGTGTACCTGTGTTGTTTTGTCTCTAACAGTGTACCTGTGTTGTTTTGTCTGTAGGAGTGTACCTGTGTTGTTTTGTCTCTAACAGTGTACCTGTGCTGTTTTGTCTGTAACAGTGTACCTGTGTTGTTTTGTCTCTAACAGTGTACCTGTGCTGTTTTGTCTGTAACAGTGTACCTGTGTTGTTTTGTCTGTAACAGTGTACCTGTGCTGTTTTGTCTGTAGGAGTGTACCTGTGTTGTTTTGTTTGTAGGAGTGTACCTGTGTTCTTTTGTCTCTAACAGTGTACCTGTGTTGTTTTGTCTGTAACAGTGTACCTGTGTTGTTTTGTCTGTAACAGTGTACCTGTGTTGTTTTGTCTGTAACAGTGTACCTGTGTTGTTTTGTCTGTAGCAGTGTACCTGTGCTGTTTTGTCTGTAGGAGTGTACCTGTGTTGTTTTGTTTGTAGGAGTGTACCTGTGTTCTTTTGTCTGTAGCAGTGTACCTGTGCTGTTTTGTCTGTAGGAGTGTACCTGTGTTGTTTGGTCTGTATCAGTGTACCTGTGCTGTTTTGTCTCTGGGAGTGTACCTGTGTTGTTTGGTCTGTATGAGTGTACCTGTGCTGTTTTGTCTGTAACATTGTAGCGGTGTTGTTTTGTCTGTAACAGTGTACCTGTGTTGTTTTGTCTGTAGGTGTGTACCTGTGTTGTTTTGTCTGTAGGAGTGTACCTGTGCTGTTTTGTCTGTAACAGTGTACCTGTGCTGTTTTGTCTGTAACAGTGTACCTGTGTTGTTTTGTCTGTAGGAGTGTACCTGTGTTGTTTTGTCTGTAGGAGTGTACCTGTGTTGTTTTGTCTGTAACAGTGTACCTGTGTTGTTTTGTCTGTAACAGTGTACCTGTGTTGTTTTGTCTGTAACAGTGTACCTGTGTTGTTTTGTCTGTAACAGTGTACCTGTGTTGTTTTGTCTGTAACAGTGTAGCGGTGTTGTTTTGTCTGTAACAGTGTACCTGTGTTGTTTTGTCTGTAACAGTGTACAGTGTACCTGTGTTGTTTTGTCTGTAACAGTGTACCTGTGTTGTTTTGTCTGTAACAGTGTACCTGTGTTGTTTTGTCTGTAACAGTGTACCTGTGTTGTTTTGTCTGTAACAGTGTACCTGTGTTGTTTTGTCTGTAACAGTGTACCTGTGTTGTTTTGTCTGTAACAGTGTACCTGTGTTGTTTTGTCTGTAACAGTGTACCTGTGTTGTTTTGTCTGTAACAGTGTACCTGTGTTGTTTTGTCTGTAACAGTGTACCTGTGTTGTTTTGTCTGTAACAGTGTACCTGTGTTGTTTTGTCTGTAACAGTGTACCTGTGTTGTTTTGTCTGTAACAGTGTACCTGTGTTGTTTTGTCTGTGTACCTGTGTTTGTCTGTAACAGTGTACCTGTGTTGTTTTGTCTGTAACAGTGTACCTGTGTTGTTTTGTCTGTAACAGTGTACCTGTGTTGTTTTGTCTGTAACAGTGTACCTGTGTTGTTTTGTCTGTAACAGTGTACCTGTGTTGTTTTGTCTGTAACAGTGTACCTGTGTTGTTTTGTCTGTAACAGTGTACCTGTGTTGTTTTGTCTGTAACAGTGTACCTGTGCTGTTTTGTCTGTAGCAGTGTACCTGTGTTGTTTTGTCTGTAACAGTGTACCTGTGTTGTTTTGTCTGTAACAGTGTACCTGTGTTGTTTTGTCTGTAACAGTGTACCTGTGTTGTTTTGATTGTATCAGTCTTTTGTTGTTTTGTTGTTATTATTATATATGTATAGCCAATTAAAAGCTAAAAAGCATAAACAATTCACTATTTTCAAGTTGAAATGACATTAAAAGTTTCCTCTTTATATATTGTTTCTGGGAAGGCGGTCCACGGACACGGTATACATAATCCTCCGTTTCATTGTTTTCTTTCTGCTTCGCTTCCTTTTACAATGCCTTCTCTGCTTCTCTTTCACAATGTGTTAAGTCGTTTCTTATTCCTATTGAGGAAAGTTGGCTTGATTTCTTACTTTTCAAATATTTTAAAGATTCCTTTCTTTGGTTGTTGTGACTCAAAATGAACCAGAATAGGCCGGCTGTTATTGGTTATGTCACTGGACTCTGGTCTCTTTCCCAATCGTATAATTTTTCTAGGCCTATCTTTGTTTGACACTCCACAGACTTCTAATACATCTCCTACAACTTTAGCATCTTCTTCCATACGTTTCTTTCCTTCGTGATGGGACTGTTCTGGAACTCCAAATAGAAGTATGTTGTTTTCCCTCTCTGTTCGCTCTTTAATTTCAGCAACTATTTCGTCTTTGCTTGGTGCAGATTTCTCATATTTCAAGTTCATTTCCAGTTCAGCGATTAACCCTTTTACCTCCCTTTCAAGTTCTGCGATTCTATCTTCAAATTCTTGCGTGATTTGCCTTCACCTCTCTTCTATTTTTCTGTCCGTGAGAATATTCTTTTCGACTGTCATTCTGCATGGTGGACAAAACCACACGGTATCTGATTTTGATAGGATGTCCTGTTTCTTTGAATCAAAATCCAGACATCTGATGCAGAAAAGGTCCTGGCAACAATCACAATTCATGTACTTCTTTGCTTCCTTCCAGCATACTGTTCCACCATCAATGCGTCGTTGAAGGACTCTTTCGAGTTGAATCCCATTTTAGAAGCCGATTTCTTGCTACTTCTTGCACTTCCGGTTTTGCCTTTAATCATTGTATTTGTTATTTCGCGAATATTTTCGTATCCACGAATTCACACTAAATCTAGGATGGTCTCCTGATCACTTCCATACTATATGTATTGATAATTACCTCCTTATTGGCAAATTATCGACAAAATTTACCACGTTGGCTAAGGAGCATCCTGAAGTACAACTTCATCCATGGCGAGACGTCACAATCAATCTCAATCTGTGTTGTTTTGTCTGTAGGAGTTTACCTGTGTTGTTTTGTCTGTTGGAGTTTACCTGTGTTGTTTTGTCTGTAGGAGTTTACCTGTGTTGTTTTGTTTGTAGGAGTTTACCTGTGTTGTTTTGTCTGTAGGAGTGTACCTGTGTTGTTTTATCTGTAACAGTGTACCTGTGTTGTTTTATCTGTAACAGTGTACCTGTGTTGTTTTGTCTGTAGGAGTGTACCTGTGTTGTTTTGTCTCTAACAGTGTACCTGTGCTGTTTTGTCTGTAACAGTGTACCTGTGTTGTTTTGTATGTAACAGTGTACCCGTGTTGTTTTGTCTGTAGGAATGTACCTGTGTAGTTTTGTCTGTAGGAGTGTACCTGTGTTGTTTTGTCTGTAACAGTGTACCTGTGTTGTTTTGTCTGTATGAGTGTACCTGTGTTGTTTTGTCTCTAACAGTGTACCTGTGTTGTTTTGTCTGTAACAGTGTACCTGTGTTGTTTTGTCTGTAACAGTGTACCTGTGTTGTTTTGAAGTATAGCTTCCTTATTTTGTCAGTAGAAGTATAGCTTCCTTATTTTGTCTGTAGAAGTATAGCTTCCTGATTTTGTGTGTAGAAGTATAGCTTCCTTATTTTGTGTGTAGAAGTATAGCTTCCTTATTTTGTGTGTAGAAGTATAGCTTCCTAATTTTGTGTGTAGAAGTATAGCTTCCTTATTTTGTGTGTAGAAGTATAGCTTCCTAATTTTGTGTGTAGAAGTATAGCTTCCTTATTTTGTGTGTAGAAGTATAGCTTCCTTATTTTGTGTGTAGAAGTATAGCTTCCTTATTTTGTGTGTAGAAGTATAGCTTCCTGATTTTGTGTGTAGAAGTATAGCTTCCTTATTTTGTGTGTAGAAGTATAGCTTCCTTATTTTGTGTGTAGAAGTATAGCTTCCTTATTTTGTCTGTAGAAGTATAGCTTCCTTATTTTGTCTGTAGAAGTATACTTTGTTCTGATCTGTTTATACCACTTTTGTTTGGGTTGTTGAAGTACACTTCCCTTGTCATGTCCTTTGTGCTTTGGTTGTAGAAGTATGTTCCAGTATATCAGTAACATTAACATATATTTGTAATTATGTGCATCATTTGTGAATTTTTCTGCTTTTTGGTTAGTACTAATTCCATGATGACAGAAAATTATTGAGAATTATTATGTCTGATTTGTAATTCTGTAAGTTTGTTGTGCAAGTTGCCCTGTCCCACTGAGTTATTTTCTGTTGGTTTATAAGTAAAAGTTTTCTTTATTTTTCACAGCGACAGAGGCATTGTGACTGATGTTTGAAATAAAACAAATTATTTTCAAATAAGGATATACTTCATGGACAAAATACACACACACACACACACACACACACACACATATAGTGTACCTGCAAGAAAACCTAAATAATCATAAATTAAGTGAACAATAGTGAATATTTCTTGTAGTTATTTCCCATGTAACTATTTTAAGAGGGCGTTAACAATAAATTCACAGTTCAGAATTTTTTTTTTTTTTACATCTGCCTGCCACTTCCTATATCACCTGAATGACATGTATAGGTAACACCTGGTATGAATTAGCATGTGCAAATCTCAAACCATCACACCACCTATTGGCTCTGCATAGAGAAAATAGTTTCAATCTAATTTCAATTGGTCAATTGGTTGAAATTTATCGATATATAAATAAACAAGCTACAAAAACAAAATCCGATATAGATGCCATCTTTGAGATAGTTGTTTCCAGCTAAGTAAATTTGATTGAACTTTCAAGGTCACAGGGGTCAAATGTGTTGAAGTCTTTAAACAACTTCTTCTCAATAACAAAAAGGTCTGTGGTGCTGATATTGGGCCTGAAGCATGCTGGGATGAAGGGCTACCAAGTTTGTTCACTTTGACCTACTGTCAAGGTGACAGTTATCAACAAGCAATATGTCCAGTGTAATGGCATTTGTGTAATACATGTATAAAGAATATGAGTTAAAGTTTGCAGAAAATGTCTTTATGAACCAACCAGTGTCTTCTATGTAAACTGTAGCATAGCTGAGCAATTTATTTTTGGCCTATTTGGACTCTTTCATATATATGTCTTTGTAGTCAGATGACCCTTAAGGCCTGTGGGCCTCTTGTTAATGTATCTTACACTGTCTTTTTAGTGTGTCTTACACTGTCTTTTAGTGTACATTAATAAATGTGTCTTGCATGAGTGTGCATTTAGTACTTTTCTGAGTTGTTTCCCTTGATACATAACTCAAGATTGTATTCCAATATTTATTGAAGTCTCTATCTGTAACTGAACACAATGAAAGTACAAGCTAATTCATGATTGAAGTCATTTACCTACATCTTGGCATAGTGTAAAGTAAGACCTTTTTTTTTTCTCTGTTTATTTAAGGCAAAAATTAATAAATAAAAATACTCTGACACTATAGAATTCCTTGGAACTAATGCTGTCAACATTTTCAGTTGTGTACACATGTGTTTTTCTTGTAACTCAACCAAATGTTTTACACACAAAGAAATGTGGTGTTCAAATGAGAATTCCATCCAAAGATTCTGATAGCTCCAGGTACAATTCTTTAAGTTGCAGAATCATAATTATTAAATCAAATACAAGCAAAACATGTTTGGTTGGTTGACATTTATACATAATATTGGTAATAGAAGGTCTGTGTTGATATCACATGACAGATTGTAATGTAGTTTATCATTGGTAATAGAAGGTCTGTGTTGATATCACATGACAGATTGTAATGTTGTTTATCATTGGTAATAGAAGGTCTGTGTTGATATCACATGACAGATTGTAATGTAGTTTATCATTGGTAATAGAAGGTCTGTGTTGATATCACATGACAGATTGTAATGTTGTTTATCATTGGTAATAGAAGGTTTGTGTTGATATCACATGACAGATTGTGATGTGGTTTATCATTGGTAATAGAAGGTTTGTGTTGACATCACATGACTGCTTGAGGAACCTGTGTAAGAATTGTTAAGGCTATCATTACATTATTACAAATAAAATATCTTATTCAGAAATGTTTCCATAAATGAGCATTTTTCACATTTCCTTGTGTAGAGCTCAAAGTTACTTTAACAGATCAGAATTCCAGTGTTCACCATTGCCTACTTTATGGAAGAGGTGCGACACAATTCTTAACTGACATCATTTATCAAAACGCTGTCACCACAATACAAATATTGTATTCAAACCCTGTGGTGAGCCTCATTTCCATACGATAGTTTGGTCATGACAGACAAGTGCATTAAAGACACAAGCCTGTGAGTTATGTGTTATATGAAACTTCATTAGGCGATGTTATCATCTGCTAATTAATTCATGGCCACATGGTTCTGTTTTGATATCAACCAAGGAGAACGTTGATCAGGGTTGATTAAATGCTTGTATATTTTCGTTTATGTGTGACTGTTATTGATGTTGGTGATTATAAGTGTAAATCACTTATGACTTAAACTAAGACCAAAACGTAATCTAATTTGTCACTGTTTTAAACTCTAACATACAGATTTTATAATTAATTTGGATTAGAATCATCTTTGATGACATTATTTTTGGATACAACATTCAATATTTCAGTTTCCCTGTTATACAGAATATCTGAATTTGATTTTTACATGTTGATGATGAAGTTGATGATATGATGTAAATGATGAAGCATATTAGATCATATGTTACACAGTGTTGATGTGGCCATGTAAATCACAGAAACTCATGTCCTATATCTGTATATGTGTATTTTTTAAATATAAAACTTCAATGTGTAAATATGTTCTCTGACTAATGTTGTTGTGAATTAATACCCATTTGACATGTCTTTTATCAAAGAGGTTAATTACTTAATTAATGTCAAATCTATTAATTAATCTTATTGAATTATCTCCCTTTGTGTAGTGTGTGATGAATACATATAACCAGTACATAAAATTTCCATTACAAAATTTGAAGCTGTATAAATCCCAGGAATTCCCAACATTAATCACTCATTAAACATCAATCACCGATAAATTTCAACTCATAGTGTTATTGATTAAACAATAATATTTTATTTATATAATAATTTTGTATAATTTCTGCCTTTTTAACAAATAATACTACTAATGAAAAAGTAAAAAAAAAAAAAACACAATCTCTGTAATACCGATAACAAATATTCATTGGTGTCAAATATTTACTGTAATTTTAATCAGTTAACATGGTTACAGTGTGGATAACATAACTGTTGCCCCCCCCCCCCCTATTCCTATCAATATTCGCCCCCTATGAAATCCTGTTACTACTCACTACCTTTCTTGGCTCAGGCAACCCTCCAAAGTGAGCTTACACTGTTGTATAATGTCCCCTTTTTGTCCATCCATCATCCAATTTTCGTTTTAGACAACTTCTTAATAACAAAATGGCCAAAGGTCATATGATATTGTGCCAGTAGCATGCTGGAATGAAGGTGCTACAATGTTTATTCAAGTGAATTACCTTAACCTGCTGTCAAGGTCACAGGTGTCTTCAAAGAGGCCAAGAGGCTAGGGTCATGATATTGGGCTAGTAGCATACTGAGAAAAGTGCTACCAGCTTTGTACAAATGACAGACCTTGACCAACTTTTAAAATCTTCAAGCAATATTTTTCCAATAGCCAACCAGTCTAGGGTCATAATATTGGGCATATATCATACATTGTACTGAGATGGCAGGATACAAAGTCTGTTTAAATATTTGACCTTGACCCACTTTTAAGGTCAGAGGAATCAAACATATTGAAATATTTAAGCAATGTCTTGTTGAATAGGTCATGATATGAGACCAGTGGCTGACCAGGATGTAGGACTACCAAGTTTGTTCTAATGAAGTATCCAACTTGGTTTGTCAAGTGGGTCAAATGTGTTCAAAATAAATACAACTTCTTCTCATAAACTAAGAGGCCCAGAGTCATATCATTGAGCTAGTAGCAAGTTATGTGAAGTGCTATCAAATGACAAATCCTGACAAACTGTCTTCAAGATCACAGTGGTCATATGTGCTAGAATTTTTAACTAATATTTTCTCATTGACCAAGAAGCCCGGTGTCATGTTATTGTGCCAGTAGAATGCTTTTATCTACTTTCAAGGCTACAGAAGTCAAATGCATTAAAATTAGGGGTCATATGTGTTTTTTTTGTTAAAAATATTTTCTCAATAAGCAAGAATCTCAAGATCCTGATATTTGGTGGGTGGTATGATGGGAAGAAATGCTACAAATTGTTTAAGTAATTGATCTCGACACTTTCAATGTTTCAGGAGTAAATTGTGTACAACATTGTTTCTTGTGTTCCTGATTCTGATCAATGTTTATAAATTTTCAGGGTGGGTCATTCCTGTCGTAGCTACGGCTGTTGGTGTTGTCTTTATCCTGGTCCTGGTTGGTACTATTTGTTATTTTGTCCGTACCAGGAAGGCGAAGACAGCAAAGGCCACAGGAAGAGGACCATCAGTAAGTCTTTTTGAACTCACCTGGCTCAACAGAGTAAATTCTTTAAAATCTACTCCTCCTGTAGGAATGAATGGATATTTCCCAAATTTAGTCTGAAGTATTCTTGGGTGTAGCAGAATCAGTTGTGTGACCACAAGGGTGGGACTCGTACAGAAATTATATCAGAAATTATTTGTCATATATAAAATTCTTTATTAAAAGGTTGAATAGGTAAATTAGCCAGGTGAGTGATGCAGGCCCCTTGGACCTCTTGTTCTTGTTTGTAAATGATTAATTGTACACATTTTTACTTTTTTTAAAAAAGTTTTTATATCAGTGTGTTGTAATATTTATATTTGCATAAATATCTTACACATCAGTTGTTCACTCAGATATCTTACACATCAGTTCTTCACTCAGATATCTTACACATCAGTTCTTCACTCAGATACCTTACACATCAGTTCATCACTCAGATATCTTACACATCAGTTCTTCACTCAGATACCTTACACATCAGTTCATCACTCAGATACCTTACACATCAGTTCATCACTCAGATATCTTACACATCACTTCTTCACTCAGATATCTAACACTTAGCTTATACATTCAACAATATTTGAGATGAGAAGTACAAAGAGATTTGTTGATTGTATTTACAGACCATTTCTCAGCATGACTTTGGTGGAGCCCGAACACAGTCCTTCAGTGGTATAGCTAACATAGCATATCAGGTGGAATCTGTTCCTGGACCTGATCACTACGATTACATCTCACCTCAAAATGTCAGGTATGAACATTAAATTGTCACTCTTACTCTAATCACAATATTTCAGAATGGATTTTGACCAGATTTTTTATTGTCATGATTTAAAGACTGACTTCTGATATTTGAGATGAACATGGAAGTTTAAGATGCTACATTGATAAAATAGACATTGTAAAAGCAATGCTGCTGTTTTGTGAATTCACTGGGGTTTTGGTAAGACACACCAATGTTATGATGACTTTAGGTTTACTAGTAGTATACACATGTACTTTACACTGTTCTAAAATTAAGAAATTTATTTGATTATAGTGCTGCTGCACCGACCTGTGTAGATATTGACGTTTTGATTGTAGTGCTGCTGCACCGACCGGTGTAGATATTGACGTTTTGATTGTAGTGCTGCTGCACCGACCTGTGTAGATATTGACGTTTTAATTATAGTGCTGCTGCACCGACCTGTGTAGATATTGACGTTTTAATTATAGTGCTGCTGCACCGACCTGTGTAGATATTGACGTTTTGATGATAGTGCTGCTGCAACGACCAGTGTAGATATTCACTTTTTTTTGTTCACTTTGGATTTTCCTCCAAGGCTTCAAAATTTAGGTCCTTATCATCACTGAAGTGTCCTAGAAGGATGAAACAGCTTTATGATGGAGTTTATTTGATTGTTTGGCTCTACTGTATCCAATTCTGAATTATTTAAAGGTGCTCTTCATTTACGTATCTCTTGTAAATTTCTTTTTTGTGATATTCTGAGATCAGAAAAACTAGAACATATTCATTAGATGTTGGTTGAAAATTACTCAGGTATGAATTCTGAGAAATGACATTAAAAAAGATATTTCAATGTTTTATTTTTAGTGGACCTCGTGTATCAAAGCAAATGGTACCACCTGGTTGTCCACTGCCACGTCGACCTCCACAGCCCTCTATCAAACCAAGCACAGGGCCACACCCATCTTCCATCAAATCACATGTTTCTCATGAATATGTAGAAGTTACTGACTATCAGGCGCTAGGGCCACGACACAGTACAAAGTCCACCGCATACAAATCTTTGAAAAATCCTAAGAGTGGAGCAGAGAATTCAGTTTGAAGGTGAAATCTTAATATAATTTTCCAGGCTATAATTTGTTTAAAGTACTTTGTGTTCATTATCACACAGTTATTCAGAGTACATTAGGTAAATGTTTACTGACACCTGTAAAAACAAACAATACTTAAATCAATACTATTTACATATTATCATTCACCTAATCATTAACATATTATCAACTTTTGTTTTGTTAAGTTTTGTCACCCATGAGCAGCCAGGGACATTTTAAGGCAGGGTGTCTGGTAGTAGCTGGTGGCTTCCTCACTGAACAACATATGGGAGGCCACGGCATGCTGCTTAGAACGACTAAGGTGTCCTCTTGCCCAAGGACAAAACAATGTCATCCTATAGACTAGTCCATTTGCCAGCTTCCTGAGAAATGTGAACTGCCATTGGTAGAACCATGCTTCCATTTGGTTTTTGATTTTTTTTTTTTTTTAGCATTTCTGCAAATTAATATCCCAGTTCCACAGAAATAACACTTATTTTTTATGAGATTATCAAGTTAACGTACACAGGACATTTTATAGACATATCAGGGGCTTTATAGTCAACTGTCTGTAAAAATGACATCCCTACTTAATACTAATTACTTAGATATATTGCATTTTCAATATGCACCATACTGGAGTGTCATTTCTACCAAACGTTGAATGTAGTCTGTCAAAAATGTTACGTAATGAGTGTAACAAATCAATTTGGACAGGTCAAGATGTACCGGTAACAAGGTCTCAGGCCCTTGTGGTCAGGATATAGGTCCAAATATACCTGTAACAAGGTCTCAGGCCCATGTGGTCGGGATATAGGCCCAAATATACCTGTAACAAGGTCTCAGGCCCTTGTGGTCGGGATATAGGTCCAAATATACCTGTAACAAGGTCTCAGGCCCTTGTGGTCGGGATATAGGTCCAAATATACCTGTAACAAGGTCTCAGGCCCTTGTGGTCGGGATATAGGTCCAAATATACCTGTAACAATGTCTCAGGCCCATGTGGTCGGGATATAGGTCCAAATATACCTGTAATAAGTTCTCAGGCCCATGTGGTCGGGATATAGGTCCAAATATACCTGTAATAAGTTCTCAGGCCCATGTGGTTGGGATATAGGTCCAAATATACCTGTAACAAGGTCTCAGGCCCTTGTGGTCGGGATATAGGTCCAAATATACCTGTAACAAGGTCTCAGGCCCTTGTGGTCGGGATATAGGTCCAAATATACCTGTAACAATGTCTCAGGCCCATGTGGTCGGGATATAGGTCCAAATATACCTGTAATAAGTTCTCAGGCCCATGTGGTCGGGATATAGGTCCAAATATACCTGTAATAAGTTCTCAGGCCCATGTGGTCGGGATATAGGTGAAATATGGTCTAAGATCCCTGTGGTCTCCTTTCAATATACTACAACATATAAATGATTGTTAAAGTATCAAACTGAAAATTTGGCCTTTGATTTGTACTATATGTATTATATCCAGAGCTTTTATAGATTTTTATCAATATATATGTGTTTAAATGTGTCGGTCCTATAGGATGAAACTGCTTTAGAGAAAATTGAATTATTTTTGTTAATTTTAATAATATGCTGGTTTTCCATAAATAATGGTAAATTACTGGTGTTTTTAGTCGATATGAAAGGATATCAGAGTTTCAACGTTTGATTTTTTTAATGTGACATAAACCTAGAACAAGGAAAGAATTGTCTTCCGACAATATCAAATGTATTTTCTAAGAAAAAGTATTTTTAAATTGAAACTAAGATTTTCAATAGGATTTTTAGTATAGTATTTGAAGTTTAAGGTTTTTATTAAAGAAAATTATAAGTTGAGTAAACTGTGATAAATTGTATGGTTGACTGGAATGAAAGGAAAATGGAAGTTTAGTGCATGGAATTGTAGAACAAGAGATGTTGACAAACAATAGTAATAATGTATTTATTCTGAGCTATATGGTTGTATTGGAGTGTATGAAATATTTTTATCTTCCGGAGAACTACCGTTCAGAGAAAAGACCTCGAGAAGCATCACATCTCTCATAAACTTTTGTGTCCTATTTTCAGTTATAGCATCAAAGTCAGTATCCCATCTCAAAACTTAAAATGTGATTAAAAGACACAAACTGCTCTGAATTGTAAATGAAATATTTCGAACTTCTCTTTGTAATTAATTTTCAGTTATTACAGATCTTGGATTTATATCAACAAAATCTAAAGCAGTGTTTCACCAATGTTTTGTAAATGTTTTGTTTTTTATTTTTCAATTTTATGGAATTTTATTTTATTTTTAACTTTTCCTTTTTTGTGTGAGTTATGAAAAAATGAGAGGGATAAGATTAATATAAATGCAATTTAATAAAAACATTTACAAATTATTTTACACATGTATTTTTTTAGTAAAACTTTTTTTATTATGTTTTGGAAAGGCTTCTAAGTCCATAAGTATACATTCCACTTCTATCCCCCCAAAAACAATTATTGAAAGAAAAAATAATATTGGAATGGCAGTCATTTTTTATTGTGTAACTTGCAACTTTTACTTTTGATCTATTCCTGTATATAGTAAATTTATCTATGTGTACCCTGCAATAAGTCCAGGCCATTTCCTGATTCAAAGTCAAGAGATGGGCTTATTACAGGACTGTTATGATCTATGATGATTTGGAGATATGAATTGATCATATTGCCTCTATAAATAGAATAGCTCTGGAGTACAACTTTTTACACTTTATACCAGTGTCCTTTTTCACCTCGCAAAAATTCATACATAATCGGAACTAGGCAACTCCTCCACTTATTTATAGAATATTCTTCATGGAATCAGTTAATTGACTGAACAATGCTTAATACAATGGTAGCTGTACTCATTTGGTGAAATCCCATATATTCACTCAATGCCGGCCATTCATGTTGTTTTAACATTTAACAGCTTTACATTTTATTACACTAGGCCAATCACCAAGTTGTCAATATCAGTTTTTTGTTATCGTTGAGCTGTGATTCTTGGCCTTTGGTTGGATAAGAATTTCTTGACAAACATAAAACAGGTCACTTTAAATGCCTCCCAAAACAGATGATTCTTCTTTTCAGTGCTATATATATTGATCTTTTGAAAAAAAAAACCTGCATAATTCACGAATGGCACAAACTCTGGTAATTAGTTCTAGTACCGTTAAATTGGGTTTGTCCAATCATGGGTAAAATTTTTTCAGGCAGAGATCTGGAACCCTTCTAGATAATTATTCAAAACTTTGAATCGGTACTCTAGCAGTTCCTTTTTTTATGAAGAAGGTCTCTATTTAAATACTTTTTGTGATACCATGGTAACAAATAGGCCAAATTACAAATTTCAGTATTTCTGGACCCAAGTTCTGAAACTTTGAACAGTTATCAAGCTAGTCACAGTGACAAGTTTTCATTGTTTATCATTTTTGTCAGTACCAGACTAACATAGTCACCTTTGAGGTGCCTTTTCAGTAAAGGACTATTCAATTTATTTTTTTGTTACCATGGGAACAGATAAGAGCAAGAAAAATGACCAGTATCACAGTTTCCAGAGCATTAAACAAAATTGCTCCAACACCGTCTGAACCTTTGTCCTCTCTGTACACACTAAAATTTGCTTCTGGAGGAGTTTTTTTTATCTTGATAAATATTTTTCAGTTGTCTGTCAGATATAGCATTATAGTCTATGACAAACCAATTTTAGAAGTAACTTCCATATTTATACATAGCCTTTAATAAATTATATAACAAAGGTTATTATTTAATCTTTTTATTTGGGAATGATCCAAATCATACTCAGAAACATCAACAGTAAAAACTGACATTTGTCAAAACATAAATAACAGTGGTGGATTAACGCCTGTTATTATAATAGGTATTACATGATTGTCATTGATTTAAACAGTGGGGGATAATGTCACACTTGTGTTAATATGTGTTGTAACTGAGATGTATGAATCTGATAATCATGCGACAATGATTCCTCTGTGTCTTAATTGGAATAAAATTTTATTGATGCTTGTATTTTTGTGTTCATTTTCAGTAACTGATATAGAAAATCCTAGTGTTTTTGTGTCGAAGGAGAATTAGACAAATAGTTTACTATTACTTAAGTTACCTAGCTAACATTGTGCTGATTTAATAAACCAGAGTATCAGTAAAACTGATTAATACTCCCAGAGAAACAACAGTAACTCTGTAATTTGGAGGTTGTGGGACTTTGGTACACCAGGGACCATAATAATATCCTTTCTCTATTGAAGGGACAATATATCAATGTCTTGGTATAATTGCATATTTTGTTTATATTGATTTAAATGGCATCAGTTTTTTTTTCTTGCTGAAAATACTAAATATTAAGCCACATGCATCCAGAAAACTTTTTGTTGGCTTTCAAGGATTTCTTAGAGATAAAGCCACAAAATGAAGGTGTCTTAAAATTGTCTTACTGGTGTCTTCAAATTGTCTTAAAATTGTCTTACTGGTGTCTTATAATTGTTTTACTGGTGTCTTAAAATTGTCTTACTGGTGTCTTAAAATTGTTTTACTAGTGCCTTAAAATTGTTTTACTGGTTTCTTAAAATTGTCTTACTGGTGTCATGGACGATTTTACAACATTTTAAAGACAGGAAGATCAAATAGATAAAAACAGCATGCCCATAGGGCCTGTATTGCTCCCAAAAGTCTCTTTCACCAAAACTTGGTCCACACCAAACAGAATCCTGCCTTTCCTACAGCAGAAATGACTTTTCACAGCATTGCTCTATTTTCCCTTTTGGGGCCTGCTCATCCCATTCCATCCCATGGGGATAAGATCCACTTGTATACAAAATGAATTTCACTTTACCCATGGATGCTTTAGATAAAATTGGGACTGGATCTACAAATTCCCAGAGAAGATTAAGGATTTTAAAGAATTTGCTCTATTTCCCCTATTAGGTACCATGGCAATTAGACCCACCATTTATACAGAATTGATTCTTCTTCATCCAATGATGCTTCCCACCAAATAAGGAAAAGAATTTGCTTTTTGCCTCTATTTGGCCACAAGCTGAAATCCACTGTTAATACAAAACTGTTTTTCTTTACCAAAGGATGCTTCAGACTATTTGACAAAATAAACTCATTCTTAAAGGAGAAGAAATTTAAAGAACTTACTAAATTTTCCCTTTTGGACCATGCTACTCAGTTTCCTGGGAACTGAAAACCATTATTTAAACAAATTTGCTACCACTTTCCCAAAAGATGCTTCTCACCAAATATGGTCAAAATCCATTAAGTGGTTCATCACTAGTAACAATTTTTTGTAAAAAGTTGACAGTCAACAAGACAATTGACATGAGCATAAGAAATCTTTTAGATCACAGAGTCATTTAATAATAAGGAAAAACAAGAGGCCCCCATGAGCCTGCATTACTCATCAGGAATTTGATAATTTTCATGAATACATCGATTGGTTGCATCATTAAAATTCAAAATGTTGGTTAATGAGAAGAAGTAAGTCACTTGAAAATTTTAAGATTTCTTTTCCTAAACTTTGTTGAACTTCATCCAATGAACCAACAAGCTTGTATGAATATGACCCCTCCGGGCTGGTACCTTGAATAGAACTCAAGGTAATTTCTTTTCTCAAACTTTGTCTGGCTTCATCCATGGTAACATGTAGGCGTTTTGGTTAATCTGAAGAAATTGTTTAAATGTTTTTAAAAATCTGATAACTGTGACCTTGATTATAGGTGAAGGTCATATATCTTTACACAAACATTGTTGGGCTTCATCCAAGGAACCTTACAGACAAATACAAAGTACAATGTGACCCACATATAATGAACTAGGATACCATGGAAACTATTTTTGTATGAACACAAACACAATCCCTGTCCGATTTCCTTTTCAATTCATGTATTTATCTCTTACATAAAATTAATCATCTGTTCTGAAATCCCATGTTTTATGAATGATCTATTCAGTCTCCATTATAGTTAATTTTTCAACTTATTGTATCCAAATATCATATACACACCTGGTTTGTCAGGCGTGAATGCACAGAGTTACTTGACCGTGAAATGATAGTATGTATTTAAGTATGTAATAAGTTGCCAAAGTATTCTGAAATCAGATCCAGCTTTGAGTGAAAGGTGAAACTTGTAAAGGCATGAGGAAATGGTCAGTTCTTGCCAAAATATAAATGTTTACAATCAAGAAATTAACCATGACATTGAGCAACATTAACCTAACCCCGTTGTTGGCAATTATATAAGACATCTTTGTTTAAATGACACATCACCAGTAACGGGGATAACTTTCGAAAGCTAACCAACATACATGCCTGGTTTTAATGATGCTTGTTTTAATGAAGTCTGTTTATCATAAAGAAATACTGAGGGTCCCCAGGATATAACGTGTAGTATGATAAAGTGAAGCCCCTGGTAAAGTGAACCATTGTGAAATAAACCTTGTATGGTAAAGTGAACCATTGTGAAATAAACCTTGTATGGTAAAGTGAACCATTGTGAAATAAACCTTGTATGGTAAAGTGAACCATTGTGAAATAAACCTTGTATGGTAAAGTGAACCATTGTGAAATAAACCTTGTATGGTAAAGTGAACCATTGTGAAATAAACCTTGTATGGTAAAGTGAACCATTGTGAAATAAACCTTGTATGGTAAAGTGAAACTGCTTTAAACTTTTTATTTTATGTTTCTATGCTAATTTTTTCCCATTCATTTTAACACACAATTTACTATCTATATGAATGAATACCAAGAATTAGAAAAAAAAAAAAAAAAATGATGGAAAAAGTTGATTACAGTCTGAAAATAGAGAAATGTTTTACTTCACCATGGCCATGTTTAGGAATTTATACCCTTGAATAATAACATGTTTGGTAGTTATGTGACAATGTGTGAATGTGTAATTGTTTTGCAACATCAAAATAAGGATGTTGTAAGATGCTGCGTCGTCACATTAGACAAGCTTCCCGAGCAGCTTAACTGCTAAAAAGTGGATCACCAGACACAGATGTTTGTTTGTTAAAGGCATAGTGATAAAGCCAGGTGTTTAAATCAAGGACTTGGCCGTGTTGGACAGCTGAGCAGACAGACCATTGATCTTGAGTCTGTGTTCTATTTGGAAACCTATCAGTGGATGCAGCTGTTGGAAAATCAGGGCTATTTCTAGTGTCTGGGTTCTACCACTACATGCTGCTGCAGAAAGTTTGGTGTTCATCAGCACCGGACAATCTGACAGAGACTTTATGTCTGAGAAGAAATTGAATGTTTGTGTATGATGTGTTCATAACTTGTGAATATTATTATATTGTATCTGTTAACTGTTGCACATATGAATAACAATTAAACTACTATTGTGTTTTCTTATCCTATAACCGAGAATAACCTCCCTTATGATTTTTAGACATGTTGTGTATAACAGGTGTTCCCTACCTTATCTAGATTTACAAATCTTGGACACTTGTGTACAACAGGTGTTCCCAACCTTATCTAGATTTACAATTATTAAACACTTGTGTACAACAGGTGTTCCCAACCTTATCTAGATTTACAATTCTTAAACACTTGTGTACAACAGGTGTTCCCAACCTTATCTAGATTTACAATTCTTAAACACTTGTGTACAACAGGTGTTTCCAACCTTACCTAGATTTACAATTCTTGGACACTTTTGTACAACAGGTGTTCCCAACCTTATCTAGATTTACAATTCTTGGACACTTGTCTGAGTAAATAAAATAAAACAATATAAAGTGATTTTTTTACTTTCTTTTATTGAAAACCAACAATTTTGTTGAAGAGTTTCACATCAGCTGTAGTATTTATCAATGTGTTACAAACGGACAGATTCTTGTATTTCCTGACAGTCCTTGATTTTAGAAATCAACCTTCTCTCTATTCTTCTCATATCTGACTGATTTTGGAATAACTAGTATTAAATGTTCTGGTGATCTTACTACAGGAATTCTACAGCACTTTCATGATTATTCTCAACCTTTCAAGAATTAACCGATCCTTGATGAATTAAGAAAAATCCTTTGTGTTAACAGTTTCCATTTACAGACTATCATCTGTAGACATAAACACAGGTCCATCGTCCTTCTGTAGACATAAACACAGGACTATCGTCCTTCTGTAGACATAAACACAGGACTATCTTCCTTCTGTAGACATAAACACAGGACTATCTTCCTTCTGTAGACATAAACACAGGACTATCTTCCTTCTGTAGACATAAACACAGGACTATCTTCCTTCTGTAGACATAAACACAGGACTATCATCTGTAGACATAAACACAGGTCTATCTTCCTTCTGTAGACATAAACACATGACTATCATCCTTCTGTAGACATAAACACATGACTATCTTCCTTCTGTAGACATAAACACAGGACTATCTTCCTTCTGTAGACATAAACACAGGACTATCTTCCTTCTGTAGACATAAACACAGGTCTATCTTCCTTCTGTAGACATAAACACAGGACTATCATCTGTAGACATAAACACAGGTCTATCTTCCTTCTGTAGACATAAACACATGACTATCATCCTTCTGTAGACATAAACACATGACTATCTTCCTTCTGTAGACATAAACACAGGACTATCTTCCTTCTGTAGACATAAACACAGGTCTATCTTCCTTCTGTAGACATAAACACAGGTCTATCTTCCTTCTGTAGACATAAACACATGTATCGTCCTTCTGTAGACATTAACACAGGACTATCTTCCTTCTGTAGACATAAACACAGGTCTATCTTCCTTCTGTAGACATAAACACAGGTATATCTTCCTTCTGTAGACATAAACACAGGACTATCTTCCATCTGTAGACATAAACACAGGTCCATCATCCTTCTGTAGACATAAACACAGGTCCATCGTCCTTCTGAAGGCATAAACACAGGTCTATCTTCCTTCTGTAGACATAAACACAGGACTATCGTCCCTCTATAGACATAAACACAGGTCCATCTTCCTTCTGTAGACATAAACACAGGTCCATCGTCCTTCTGTAGACATAAACACAGGACTATCGTCCTTCTGTAGACATAAACACAGGACTATCTTCATTCTGTAGACATAAACACATATCTATCATCCTTCTGTAGACATAAACACAAGACTATCTTCCTTCTGTAGACATAAACATAGGTCTATCTTCCTTCTGTAGACATAAACACATGTATCGTCCTTCTGTAGACATTAACACAGGACTATCTTCCTTCTGTAGACATAAACACAGGACTATCTTCCTTCTGTAGACATAAACACAGGTCTATCTTCCTTCTGTAGACATAAACACAGGTCTATCTTCCTTCTGTAGACATAAACACAGGACTATCTTCCATCTGTAGACATAAACACAGGTCCATCATCCTTCTGTAGACATAAACACAGGACAATCTTCCATCTGTAGACATAAACACAGGTCTATCGTCCTTCTGTAGACATAAACACAGGTCCATCGTCCTTCTGTAGACATAAACACAGGTCCATCGTCCTTCTGAAGGCATAAACACAGGTCTATCTTCCTTCTGTAGACATAAACACAGGTCCATCGTCCTTCTGTAGACATAAACACAGGACTATCGTCCTTCTGTAGACATAAACACAAGTCAATTGTCCTAATGCAGACAGGTCTATACCATTCATTTCTTTATCAGTGTGCTCTCGAGTACCATAACAAGAATTTACAATCAACATGGTTAATTACACGTTTCTTTAAATTCACTGAAAGTCTTGGGCAGAACAAATCAACATCTCTCATGGGCAGAACAAATCAACATCTCTCATGGACAGAACAAATCAACATCTCTCATGGGCAGAACAAATCAACATCTCTCATGGGCTGAACAAATCAACATCTCTCATGGGCAGAACAAATCAACATCTCTCATGGGCTGAACATAGCAACATCTCTCATGGGCAGAATAAATCAACATCTCTCATGGGCAGAACAAATCAACATCTCTCATGGGCAGAACAAATCAACATCTCTCATGGGCGGAACATAGCAACATCTCTCATGGGCAGAACAAATCAACATCTCTCATGGGCAGAACAAATCAACATCTCTCATGGGCAGAACAAATCAACATCTCTCATGGGCAGAACAAATCAACATCTCTCATGGGCAGAACAAATCAACATCTCTCATGGTCAGAACAAAGCAACATCTCTCATGGGCAGAACAAATCAACATCTCTCATGGGCAGAACAAATCAACATCTCTCATGGGCAGAACAAATCAACATCTCTCATGGGCGGAACATAGCAACATCTCTCATGGGCAGAATAAATCAACATCTCTCATGGGCTGAACAAATCAACATCTCTCATGGACAGAACAAATCAACATCTCTCATGGGCGGAACATAGCAACATCTCTCATGGGCAGAACAAATCAACATCTCTCATGGGCAGAACAAATCAACATCTCTCATGGGCAGAACAAATCAACATCTCTCATGGGCAGAACAAATCAACATCTCTCATGGGCAGAACAAATCAACATCTCTCATGGGCAGAACAAATCAACATCTCTCATGGGCAGAACAAATCAACATCTCTCATGGGCAGAACAAATCAACATCTCTCATGGGCAGAACAAATCAACATCTCTCATGGTCAGAACAAAGCAACATCTCTCATGGGCAGAACAAATCAACATCTCTCAAACACTTTATACAGGTCAGGCAGGTTAGCAATCTGTAGGATACTTGAGTCGTTTGCCAAAGAAGATGGCGGTAAAATTGATGTTCTGAGGGCTGGATACAACACATGTTCTGTACACCATTTATACTTGTCCTGAAATTGGAAAAGGAAATATGATCAATACCATGTATCATTGGTGATGCTGATTAAAATCAGCTCTTATCTCGTCTGAAATTCTCCTTGTATAACTTACAACACAGACTACTTACCATTGGTACCTATTTAATCTGATAACTGACAACACGCACAACTTCATATTGGCCCCTATTTGGTCTGAAATTCTCCTTGTATAATTGACAACACGCACAACTTCATATTGGCCCCTATTTGGTCTGAAATTCTCCTTGTATAATTGACAACACGCACAACTTCATATTGGCCCCTATTTGGTCTGAAATTCTCCTTGTATAATTGACAACACAGACTACTACACATTAGACCCTATTTGGTCTGAAATTCTCCTTCAAATCCCTGAAACATGGAGTAATCTGTGGTTTTGATTGAGTGTCTGGAATCAAGATCTCATAGTTCTATACATGACCATATTTTGATGATAATTACATGCTGTGTGTTTTTTAAGAATCCTTAAGTCCAACATAAATTGAAAATCAGGCCATAAATTATGCAACAACTTGTTGAGGAGAATTTTGTATCTATGATTATTTCAGAATACACAAGATGGTAAAGACAACTATCTAAAACTAATAATAAAATATGGATAATAAACATATCCCTGACTACCAGTTATAGAGGTAAAATTTGTATGATAATAAACATATCCCTGACTACCAGTTATACAGGTAAAATTTGTATAATAAACATATCCCTGACTACAAGTTATACAGGTAAAATTTGTATGATAACAAGAGGCCCATGGGCCTTAACGGTCATCTGACAAAAAGCAAGCCAAACCTAGAAAGTGGGTTGAGGTCATTCATTTGAACAAACTTGGTAGCCTCTCCTCCAAGCATCTTACAGGCCCAATATCAGCACTCGTGGACTTTTGCTTGTTGAGAAGAAGTCGTTTGTATATTTTAACATATTTGACCCCTGTGACCTTGAAAGTGGGCCAAGGTCATTCATTTGAACAAACTTTGTATTGAGGCTCCATATGCCAGCATGCTATGGGCCAAGTATTAGCCCCCTAGGCCTTCTAGTATTTGAGAAGAAGTTATTTAAAGATTTTGACATATTTGACCCCTGTGACCTTGAAAGTTGTTCAAGGTCATTCATTTAAACAAACTTGATAGCCCTTCATCCCAGCATGCCACAGGCACAATATCAGCAATCTGAGCCTTTTGGTTATTGAGAAGAAGTTGTTTAAAGATTTTAACATATTTGACCCCTGTGACCTTTAAAGTGGGTCAAGGTCATTCATTTGAACAAACTTGGTAGTCCTTCATCCCAGCATGTCACAGGCCCAATATCTACACTCTGAGCCTTTTGGTTAATGAGAAGAAGTTGTTTAAAGATTTTAACATATTTGACCCCTGTGACCTTGAAAGTGGGTTGAGGTCATTCATTTGAACAAACTTGGTAGAGCTCCATGCCAGTATCCTCTGTGCCAAGTATTAGCCCCCTAGACCTTCTAGTATTTGAGAAGAAGTCGTTTGAATGAAAAGTTTACGGACGGCGCACGACGGCGGACGACGACGGACGAAGCATGATGACTATAGGTCATCGGACCCTTCGGGTCAGATGACCTAATAAACATATCCCTGACTACCAGTTATACAGGTAAAATTTGTATAATTAACATATCCCTGACTACCAGTTATACAGGTAAAATTTGTCTAATAAACATATCCCTGACTACCAGTTATACAGGTAAAATGTGTATGATAATAAACATATCCCTGACTACCAGTTATACAGGTAAAATTTGTATGGTAATAAACATATCCCTGACTACCAGTTATACAGGTAAAATTTGTATAATAAACATATCCCTGACTACCAGTTATACAGGTAAAATTTGTATAATAAACATATCCCTGACTACCAGTTATACAGGTAAAATTTGTATAATACACATATCCCTGACTACCAGTTATACAGGTAAAATTTGTATAATACACATATCCCTGACTACCAGTTATACAGGTAAAATTTGTATAATACACATATCCCTGACTACCAGTTATACAGGTAAAATTTGTATAATACACATATCCCTGACTACCAGTTATACAGGTAAAATTTGTATAATAAACATATCCCTGACTACCAGTTATACAGGTAAAATTTGTATGATAATAAACATATCCCTGACTACCAGTTATACAGGTAAAATTTGTATAATAAACATATCCCTGACTACCAGTTATACAGGTAAAATTTGTATAATTAACATATCCCTGACTACCAGTTACACAGGTAACATTTGTATAATTAACATAATCCTGACTACCAGTTATACAGGTAAAATTTGTATAATAAACATATCCCTGACTTCCAGTTATACTGGTAAAATTTGTATGATAATAAACATATCCCTGACTACCAGTTATACAGGTAAAATTTGTATAACAAACATATCCCTGACTACCAGTTATACAGGTAAAATTTGTATGGTAATAAACATATCCCTGACTACCAGTTATACAGGTAAAATTTGTATGATAATAAACATATCCCTGACTACCAGTTATACAGGTAAAATTTGTATAATAAACATATCCCTGACTACCAGTTATACAGGTAAAATTTGTACGATAATTAACATATCCCTGACTACCAGTTATACAGGTAAAATTTGTATGGTAATTAACATATCCCTGACTACCAGTTATACAGGTAAAATTTGTATGATAATAAACATATCCCTGACTACCTGTTATACAGGTAAAATTTGTATGGTAATTAACATATCCTTGACTACTGATTATACAGGTAAAATTTGTATGATAATAAACATATCCCTGACTACCGGTTATACAGGTAAATTTTGTATGATAATAAACACATCCCTGACTACCAGTTATACAGGTAAAATTCGTATGATAATAAACATATCCCTGACTACCAGTTATACAGGTAAAATTTGTATGATAACTAACACATCCCTGACTAACAGTTATACAGGTAAACAAGTTACTTACCACGCTTTCTGTGGTCGGAACAAATAAACTTTTCTTCACACAGTAGAAATTGCTGGTTTCTCTGGCAAAACTCTCAAAACAAATCTTTTCAACATCCCAGTCAACCTGTAGGAATCAAAAATTTCATTAAATGACTGAAGCATCAAATATGTTTTGATAATAAGAGCTAAAGATCTAGATGCTATACACATTTGTGCCAAAAATATAGATTCCCAAAATGTTTAGATTTCAAAAAATTTGACCCCTGTGACCTTAAAGGTGGGTCAAGATCACCCTTTTTTAAGTAGGCTAGATGGGCAACATCATAATTTTATGATCCCTGGTTATTCAGGAGAATTTGTTGGAAGAAACAAGGACACCAAATAAATAGAACAACTGATATCCTAATGTTTCCATAGATCCATCATTTTTATCCTCCTAAATCTACGATGGACAAGAAGTAGCAAAAACAAACTTTCAAAATCGAAATCCAAGATCAAATTATCATTTACAAGTGGATTAGCAGAAATATAAATTGATGTTTGCACCTTTATAACTATATCAATAACTTATAGTGTTTCATTAACACTTTCAAAACCAAAACTTCTAAAATATCCAGGTTTAAGTAAGTTTTACCCAGTTACCTCTGTTGCAAGGCGAAGTATATACATAGGTAGGCCATCCATATCAGGCACAAAGTTCTCTAACAACATCGGCACGGTACACAGGTTACCATTCTACAACAAACCATAGACATTATACAAAGTTCTCTAACAACATCGGCACAGTACACAGGTTACCATTCTACAACAAACCATAGACATTATACAAACGATTGTTTACACAGAAACCTTTTGGTTTGTTTAATGTTATTTCTTTTTGGATCGTTGTGTGTTTTACCGTTTGATGGCCCTAATGATGTTTTATGTGTTGATATCCCACTAAGAATGGAATAATAATAGTTTACACAGAAAGTCTATCAACAATATGTACCTACCAATATGTCTCTCACTTTACATAATATTTAAATTCATATTTTAAACAATTTTGATTCAGCAAATATTGATAGTGTTATACTGTCCAGGCAGAAAAAGTCGGAGGTCAGTATTTTTCTACCAGGTCAATACAATTATTGATGTTATGTTGTTTATACAAGATTTGATAACCTTGGAAAGGTGATAATCTGGGAGGCTGCAGGCCCAGGGACATATCACCTTTCAAAGGTTAACAAGACCTTGTATTAACCTACAGAAGGTCAATGACTGTTTTGTTATATGACATGGCATTTAAGATGTGAGTTGGAAAAAAAATGAAAGTTTTCTGCATTGCAAATTCAGCTGTCCTATTTCTGACAACATGGTTAAGTGTATATCAGATTATTTGGAACGTTTCATGTTCTTAGTGTCAAATCGGCTTTCTTGACCTTGTGTGTGACTCAAGCTCTGGTCATCCGCCATGTTTGTAAACAGAGAATGCTGTCTTCTTATTGGTGAAAAGTACATCTTGACATGTAAATTACCTGTTACCATTTTTTGACAAGGTTATCAATTTGTGATGTTAACCTCTCATGTAGGAATTCACTGGTTTCATGTTAACATTGTATTTTGTCAGAACCTGTAGGAGACTTCAGAGCCAATCACAGTGGAGGGATTTTCTCAGCCATAAACCAAAACACCATATTGATTAAACTCAAACTTCCCTGTTTTTATATTACATACTAGTAATTGCCTTGTATTTTATATAATAATCTCGTCTTCAAATTGAACATTCAGATAAAAAACATGCTAATCAACAAATGTCTTTATTTTTTATCAGAGTACAAATGTACTTTAAAAACAAATAAGACTAGAATTGTCCTTCAAGACAAGTATATCAGATTGTGGAGGCCATATGGTCCAGCTGTTCTCAATTTCGAAACATTTTTTTTATTTTGACATGCACAAGAGACCCTTATCAGAACAAGGTCAAAAGGCCAATGACCTTAACAGTCATCTGACTATCAAGGCTGATAAATGATACAATGGTAACAGTAGTGGTGTAATGTGAACAAATATTAACTGATGAAAACAGTTCGGAATATTTTAGCAGTATCTTAATATTCTCACAGAATTTCAGACAAGAGGCATCACTGCATTGAACTATAGGGATAAATTTTAAAATGTGTTTTTCAAGATAGCTGCCATGGCAGTCATTTTAGATTTCTGACCAATCATTTCAGGCAATTTTCAGCTCAATCACAGTGGTGGAACTTCAGGAGAAATTTAAAATGTGTATGGTTCAGGGAAACCATGATTGGGCAATCATTGTTACACTATAGCAGCCATACTGAACTTTTGATGAGGCCAAAAAATAACAACACTTCATTGGTTTATTTCATCTATATCCCTACCCAATTTCAGCTTTATGGTACTTATGGAACATCATAAGAAGATAAAACTAGGTTTTTCAAGAGAGCTGTCATACTGGATTTCAGACTGACCTGAAAAATAACAACACTTGGTCAAGACCACCTCAGGACCATTTCAAGCAGAGGCAGACAGTACATGGTGACAGAGGAAACACAATAGTTGTAGGTTATCCTGACTCTTCATGTCAGATTGCCTAAATCTTGATATATTAACACAATCCACCAAATCTATGTTTATATACCTGGTCTATTTCCATGGAGAAGTAATCTTCTAACATCTCCCGTTTACTGGAGAGAAAGTCCACAATGTAGGTCGCTAGATCCTCTTTAGGGCCATCAGCCTCAATCCAACCACTTTCCTCAAGGTCAAGGGCAAGCATAGCCAGTTCATATATAGGTGCTGGTTCCTACAAGGGATAGCTCATGGAATGAGGAGATAATTCTGACAGAAAACCTAAGTAAACAATGAACATAAAGGGGAGATAACTCTCAAAGTAAATAAGAACAATAAATGGAATGTATCCCCAACAGTAAAGAAGTATATTAAAGGGAGATGATGCCAAAATAAATAACACATACAAAGAGAAGACAACTCCAATGATAAATAACACACATCCAGGGAAGATAACTCTAACAGTCAATAACACTCATAAAGGGACGACAATCACGTAAATAATGGGGAATATTTTCTTGTTCTTATTTTTGTTTCATACCTGAGCAGAAGTTTAAAGTCAACAAAAGGCCTGACAGCCTTAACAGTGTCCTGAGCACAGGTATAGGCCAACAAAAGGCCTAGCAGCCTTAACAGTGACCTGAGCAGAGGTATAGGCCAACAAAAGGCCTGGCAGCCTTAACAGTGTCCTGAGCAGAGGTATAGGCCAACAAAAAGCCTAGCAGCCTTAACAGTGACCTGAGCAGAGATATAGGCCAACAAAAGGCCTGGCAGCCTTAACAGTGTCCTGAGCACAGGTATAGGCCAACAAAAGGCCTTACAGCCTTAACAGTGTCCTGAGTAGAGGTATAGGCCAACAAAAGGCCTAGCAGCCTTAACAGTGACCTGAGTAGAGGTATAGGCCAACAAAAGGCCTAGCAGCCTTAACAGTGACCTGAGTAGAGGTATAGGCCAACAAAAGGCCTAGCAGCCTTAACAGTGACCTGAGCAGAGGTATAGGCCAACAAAAGGCCTTACAGCCTTAACAGTCTCAAGAGAAGAGGTATAGGCAAACAAAAGTGACCTGAGCAGAAGTTTAAAGTCAACAAAAGGCCTGGCAGCCTTAACAGTGTCCTGAGCACAAGTATAGGCCAACAAAAGGCCTAGCAGCCTTAACAGTGACCTGAGTAGAGGTATAGGCCAACAAAAGGCCTAGCAGCCTTAACAGTGACCTGAGCAGAAGTTTAAAGTCAACAAAAGGCCTGGCAGCCTTAACAGTGTCCTGAGCACAGGTATAGTACAACAAAAGGCCTAGCAGCCTTAACAGTGACCTGAGTAGAGGTATAGGCCAACAAAAGGCCTGGCAGCCTTAACAGTGTCCTGAGTAGAGGTATAGGCCAACAAAAGGCCTAGCAGCCTTAACAGTATCCTGAGTAGAGGTATAGGCCAACAGAAGGCCTAGCAGCCTTAACAGTGACCTGAGTAGAGGTATAGGCCAACAAAAGGCCTGGCAGCCTTAACAGTGTCCTGAGTAGAGGTATAGGCCAACAAAAGGCCTAGCAGCCTTAACAGTATCCTGAATAGAGGTATAGGCCAACAGAAGGCCTAGCAGCCTTAACAGTGACCTGAGTAGAGGAATAGTCCAACAAAAGGCCTGACAGCCTTCACAGTGACCTGAGTAGTAATTTGAAGTCAACAAAAGGCCTGGCAGCCTTAACAGTGACCTGAGTAGAGGTATAGGCCAACAAAAGGCCTAGCAGCCTTAACAGGGACCTGAGTGGAAGTTTAAGTCATCAAAAGGCCTAGCAGTCTAAACAGTGACCAGAGTACAAGTTGAAATCCAACAAAGGGCCTAGCAGTCTTAACAGTGACCTGAGTGGAAGTTTAAGCCAACTAAAGGCCTGACAGCTTTAACAGTGACCTGAGTGAAAGTTTGAGCCAATAAAAGGCCTAGCAGTAAAAACAATGATCTGAATGGAAGTTTGAAGCCAACAAAAGGCCTAGCAGCCTTAACAGTGACCTGTATAGAGGTTTGAAGCCAACAAAAGGCCTTGCAGCCTTAACAGCAACCTGAGTAGAGATTAAAAGTCAACAAAAGGCCTTACAGCCTTAACAGCAACCTGAGTAGAGATTAAAAGTCAACAAAAGGCCTTACAGCCTTAACAGTGTCCTGAGTAGAGATTAAAAGTCAATAAAAGGCCTAGCAGCCTTAACAGTGTCCTGAGTAGAGATTAAAAGTCAACAAAATGCCTAGTAGTCTGAACAGTGCCCTGAGTAGAGATTAGAAGTCAACAAAATGCCTTGCAGCCTTAACAGTGTCCTGAGTAGAGGTTTGAAACCAACAAAATGCCTGACAACCTAAGCAGCAATCTGAGTAGAAGTTTTAAGTCAACAAAATGCCTAGCAGCCTGAACAGTGTCCTGAGTAGAGGCCTGAAACCAGCAAAAGGCCTGACAACCTTAACAGTGCCCTGAGGTAATATTAACATAAAAGTCATTAGGGTATCTAGTCAAGTGTCACGAAAAATCAATTGTAATATTGATTTTAATAAGATTTAAAGGATATGATTTAAGCCCCAGGGAGTCGGCCAGTTTCAATATCGGCATACCATCAAACCTATACACCAAGTTTGACTTATTACTGAAGAAAATAAACAAATTTAGGCTCAGAAATGCCACTTTCTTATAAAAACTACATTAAACTTTTCCCCCGTCAGGGTTTTCCACTAACCCTCACAAACCATCATTTCGATTCCTTAAATTGACAAAGGACCCCAAAATTACGAAAGTTTAACTCTATTTCATACATATTATGAGTCCCAGGAGCAGTGGTTCCTAGGGAGAACCCAGCCCTCCCAGGGAGAATGTTGGGCACTGGGGTCATGAATTCCACTAATTTAGTGAAGCGCCTTGATACCTTTTTCATCCATAAAGACTATTGATTCTACAATAATTGCTGTTAAGAAGGAAATTTTGGATTTTGAGTCAATTTGACCTTTTTTGGTCCCACCCATCAGCTGTTGGGGTCAGTCAGGATCAATATATTCATGTTATCAAACTGTTATCCTATACTAATATTTAAAACCAAGATTGAAAACTATTTCAAATGAAATTATGCTCAAAAATGTAATTTTCCTATATAAACTTTGGTAAACTATACCCCCTCTGCAGGGGGAAATATGAGGAAATTTACAATTTATATACAGCATCTTACCCTTACATGACCCTAACATCAATGAAAATCATTTAGTTCTACCCTATGTCAGTATTGAAAAGAGGAATTTAGAAATTTGAGTCAATTTGTCTCAGGTGACCTAAAATTATCTAATTTATCTTCTTGGATCCTGTTTCTATGTTTAAGGACACTCTTGACCAAATTTGGTCAAAATCCTTTCATTTGAACATGAGATACAAATTTTTACAGACACAGACGAAGCAAGAAAGATCAAGTGATGGACATTGTTAATGGACAGATAAAGGACCAATGGAGGAAATTTGGTGGTCAGGTGGCACAGTGGTAACGCACTCGCCTTTCACCTAGCTGTCCGGGGTTTGATTCCCAGAATGGATATGAAAAGGCATGGGGTCACCTGCCCGATCACGTTGGTTTTCCCCAGGTAACAAGAGTGATTGATATAATATTTAATATGTAATTGTTGTAAATTAATGAAGGTTATCATTATCATACAAATAGAGGAAAAAATAGTGGCCGTGTGAAGGTGCAGGGTTATTTAAACATCAATCTGAACTTATATACAGCATTCTTACCGAAAGCCTCAGGTTTCCAAAGTTACCAAAGTCAAAAAGAAGGATTTGGTAGAATAGCTCTTTACTGAAATAAAAACAAAAAACCCATCAAAACACCACAAACTACAAGATATCCTAGAGGGATGTTGGCATGTACCATTGCTTGATATTCATTTGTCCTTTAAAAGTTTTCTCTTTTCAGTTCTTTTTCTCTTTTTTCCTTTTATTGGCTCTAGATTATAGGAAACTTGAGAGGTCCACATAAGAAAAAAGCAAAAATAATCTTGATCTGTCAAATGAAATTTGGTCCCCTGTCAGCTATTTTGCTTTTCTGATCACTCCCAAAATCAAAAAAGCATAATTCAGGGAACATGGGGAAACTACTTATGAAATCTGAGAAATATTCCTCCAGTTTATTCTCAAGAAATAATGGTGACTAACATACATTGTTAGAATATAAGATGGCTGCCTGTCAGCAAATATAAAAAAGGAAGAACTGTTTAATGACGTATGATGGACTACAGCCTTACGTCCGAAGATCACAGACCAAAAACCAAAAATATAGGGCATTTTGATTAGCCCACTATCTGAATGCTGGACCAACATTGGTACAATTATACAATTGAGAGATAGGAGTAGTAGCATTTGTGTACTTACCTAACTGTTGTTGTGTTCACTAAAAACAACATTGTCTGATGTTGTATTAAAGAAAATTCCTCATTGACACAACCAACAAACTTGTGATTGCGGAACATTTCAGTCAGACCTGAAATATTGAAATTCAGACAACAAATTTACTATACATACACTACACACAGCAACATATCACTACAGAGAATAAACAAGAGTATCAGTGAAAGTGAAGAATGCTCCCCAAATAACAACTTTTTTGGATGCAAAATTTTAACAAAGGGCAATAATACTGTAATTAAGGCATCTCAGGCCTTGAACTTGGTAACTTGAAATCCTTTCTGTATGACCAATGTAAAGACCAAGTGTCATTATCCTAGTTTAAATGAAAGCAAAGACACAAAAGGTTTAAGGAAGGACAATAACTTTGTAATTGTGGGGTTACAGGCTCTGAATTTGGTACATGGCACATTGTCATAGAATGACCACACCTAGTTTCATTACCTTAGTTTTAATGCAGGCCACACTATACTCAGGACACAAAACTCTGTTAATAAGGGGTTGTAGGCCATGAATTTAGTAAGTACATAGGCTTTGTATGATCAATGTTAACAAGGGAGGGAAGGAAGGAAGGATGGAAGGAGGAAGGAAGGAAGGAAGGAAGGAAGGAAGGAAGGACGGACGGATGGATGGACGGACGGACATACATACATGAATACATATGTCTCAGCATTTTATGGAATAGATTTTCATCATCACATTACTGTACCACAAAATAGAGAAAATATCCCCCCATCTCCTTAAAAAATAATGGACTATACAAACCAGTTCTTAATTCAAGGCCTTTGTTTGTTTATGGAAGCCATCATAAAGTAAACAGAGCTGCACATTTCACATGATAAGCTACATTTATTGGCAATGACCTGATTTACACAGACATTTTCTGTTTTAACGAGAATGACCCATCTGAGAAGTCTGTACAACATTGATAACACAAGATAGATTTCTGGAAGTCATCTGTGGAAATCAGTAGCTACGGTTTTGGTAACCACAGCATCAAACTGTCAAAAAAACCACAAAAAATATATCCAGACATAGACCAGTCATAAAATGCTATAAGGTTGACTGTAATCAGCTAAACAGATGTATGAATTGATTCTAGTATAACCCCTTGTAGACAGATGTATGAACTGATTCTAGTATAACCCCCTGTAGACAGATGTATGAACTGATTCTAGTATAACCTCCTGTAGACAGATGAACTGATTCTAGTATAATCCCTCTGTAGACAGATGTATGAACTGATTCTAGTATAACCCCCCTGTAGACAGACGTATGAACTGATTCTAGTATAACCCCCCTGTAGACAGATGTATGAACTGATTCTAGTATAACCTCCTGTAGACAGATGAACTGATTCTAGTATACCCCCCTTGTAGACAGATGTATGAACTGATTCTAGTATAACCCCCCTGTAGACAGACGTATGAACTGATTCTAGTATACCCCCCTTGTAGACAGATGTATGAACTGATTCTAGTATAACCCCCCTGTAGACAGATGAACTGATTCTAGTATAACCCCCATCCCCTCTCCCCTGTTGACACCAATAACCTTGTTTTTGTTATGAAAGACACTTATAATTTCCAGAGGTGATCTAACCGTCTGTGTTGTATAATTTTGAGTATGCGGGATTCTCTATGTTACGCGATAATGCTGTGAGTAAAGACTGCTTCTACTTCACCGTCATTATAACTTCACCATTCAATGAAATCCAAGACATTATCATGCTTATCCATAAAGGGCTTACAATACGCTTTGTAATGCCGTTAATCAGAATCTCTATTGATTTATATATTACCTCATTCTTATCTCAGGCATAAAAGCATTTTATCCTTTCATCTGTGTTTCTACATTTGGAGGGCTCTATAGGCAGTTTTATGCAGCATGTGTTTACTTGGACACATGGGAGTAGCAAGAGAACATCAATGTGTCTGAGGGTTTAAGTGGTAAATCAGAATGACATTATACATTCTGATCTTTAGTCCCAGAGAGAGACACTCTAAACACCTGTCTACTTTGTATCCTAATGCTGTATAAGATTTTTTTTCAAATTTTGGAAATTAAAATAGGTTTTGATTTCATCCCCAGCTGACTTTTAATATATGTGTAAGTAACAAGCCATTCAGAATATCAGCTTATCTGCTTACACACTCTGGTGATCAACATAATTATGCCAGAGATTAAAAATTATCTAGCTCCTGTTTAAGGCTGTTGACTGTCCCAGGCTATAGACTGCAGACTGTCCCAGGCTATAGACTGTTGATTGTCCCAGGCTATAGACTGTTGACTGTCCCAGGCTATAGGCTGTCGATTGTCCCAGACTATAGGCTGTTGACTGTCCCAGACTATAGACTGTCGACTGTCCCAGGCTATAGACTGTTGACTGTCCCAGACTATAGACTGTTGACTGTCCAAGGCTATTGACTGTTTACTGTCCCAGGTTACAGACTGTTGACTGTCCCAGGCTATAGACTGCAGACTGTCCCAGGCTATAGACGGTTGACTGTCCAGACTATAGACTGTTGACTGTCCCAGGCTATAGACTGTTGACTGTCCTATGCTATAGTCTGTTGGCTGTCTCAGGCTATAGACTGTTGACTGTCCCAGACTATAGACTGTTGACTGTCCAAGGCTATTGACTGTTTACTGTCCCAGGTTACAGAATGTTAACTGTCCCAGACTATTGACTGTTGACTGTCCTTGGCTATAGACTGTTAACTGTCCCAGGCTATAGGCTGTCGACTGTCCAAGACTATAGACTGTCAACTATCCCAGAATATAGACTGTTGACTGTCCCAGACTATTGACTGTTGACTGTCCCAGGCTATAGACTGTTGACTGTCCTAGGCTATAGACTGTTGACTGTCCCATGCTATAGTCTGTTGGCTGTCTCAGGCTACAGACTGTTGACTGTCCCAGGCTATAGACTGCAGACTGTCCCAGGCTATAGACGGTTGACTGTCCAGACTATAGACTGTTGACTGTCCCAGGCTATAGACTGTTGACTGTCCCATGCTATAGTCTGTTGGCTGTCTCAGGCTATAGACTGTTGACTGTCCCAGACTATAGACTGTTGACTGTCCCTGACTATAGACTGTTGACTGTCCCAGGCTATAGACTGTTGACTGTCCAGACTGTTGACTGTTGACTGTACCAGGCTATAGACTATTGACTGTCCAGACTGTTGACTGTTGACTGTACCAGGCTATAGACTGTTGACTGTCCAGACTGTTGACTGTTGACTGTACCAGGCTATAGACTGTTGACTGTCCCATGCTATAGTCTGTTGGCTGTCTCAGGCTATAGACTGTTGACTGTCCCAGACTATAGACTGTTGACTGTCCCAGGCTATAGACTGTTGACTGTCCAGACTGTTGACTGTTGACTGTACCAGGCTATAGACTGTTGACTGTCCAGACTGTTGACTGTTGACTGTACCAGGCTATAGACTGTTGACTGTCCAGACTGTTGACTGTTGACTGTACCAGGCTATAGACTGTTGACTGTCAGGCTATAGACTGTTGACTGTCCAGACTGTTGACTGTTGACTGTACCAGGCTATAGACTGTTGACTGTCCAGACTGTTGACTGTTGACTGTCCCAGGCTATAGACTGTTGACTGTCCAGACTGTTGACTGTTGACTGTACCAGGCTATAGACTGTTGACTGTCCAGACTGTTGACTGTTGACTGTACCAGGCTATAGTCTGTTGGCTGTCCCAGGCTACAGACTGTTGACTGTCCCAGGCTATAGGCTGTCGATTGTCCCAGACTATAGGCTGTTGACTGTCCCAGACTATAGACTGTCGACTGTCCCAGGCTATAGACTGTTGACTGTCCCAGACTATAGACTGTTGACTGTCCAAGGCTATTGACTGTTTACTGTCCCAGGTTACAGAATGTTAACTGTCCCAGATTACAGACTGTTGACTGTCCCAGGCTATAGACTGCAGACTGTCCAGGCAACAGACTGTTGACTGTCCCAGGCTATAGGCTGTTGACTGTCCCAGGCTATAGACTGTTTACTGTCCCAGACTATAGACTGTCGTCTGTCCCAGGCTATAGACTGTTGACTGTCCAAGGCTATTGACTGTTGACTGTCCCAGGCTATAGACTGTTGACTGTCCAGGCAACAGACTGTTGACTGTCCCAGGCTATAGGCTGTTGACTGTCCCAGGCTATAGACTGTTTACTGTCCCAGACTATAGACTGTCGTCTGTCCCAGGCTATAGACTGTTGACTGTCCAAGGCTATTGACTGTTGACTGTCCCAGGCTATAGGCTGTCGATTGTCCCAGACTATAGACTGTAGACTGTCCCAGACTATAGACTGTTTACTGTCCCAGGTTACAGACTGTTGACTGTCCCAGGCTATAGACTGTTGACTGTCCCAGGCTATAGACTGCAGACTGTCCAGGCAACAGACTGTTGACTGTCCCAGGCTATAGGCTGTTGACTGTCCCAGGCTATAGACTGCAGACTCTCCAGGCAACAGACTGTTGACTGTCCCAGGCTATAGGCTGTTGACTGTCCCAGGCTATAGACTGTTTACTGTCCCAGACTATAGACTGTCGTCTGTCCCAGGCTATAGACTGTTGACTGTCCAAGGCTATTGACTGTTGACTGTCCCAGGCTATAGACTGTTGACTGTCCAGGCAACAGACTGTTGACTGTCCCAGGCTATAGGCTGTTGACTGTCCCAGGCTATAGACTGTTTACTGTCCCAGACTATAGACTGTCGTCTGTCCCAGGCTATAGACTGTTGACTGTCCAAGGCTATTGACTGTTGACTGTCCCAGGCTATAGGCTGTCGATTGTCCCAGACTATAGACTGTAGACTGTCCCAGACTATAGACTGTTGACTGTCCAAGGCTATTGACTGTTGACTGTCCCAGGCTATAGACTGTTGACTGTCCCTTGCTACAGACTGTTGACTGTCCCAGGCTATAGACTGTAGGCTGTCCAGGCTATAGACTGTTGACTGTCCAAGACTATTGACTGTTGACTGTCCATACCATAGACTGTTGACTGTCCCAGACTATAGACTGTTGACTGTCCCAGGCTATAGACTGTTGACTGTACTAGGCTATAGGCTGTTGACTGTCCCAGGCTATAGATTGTTGACTGTCCCAGGCTATAGACTGTTGACTGTAATAGGCAACAGACCTTTGATCTTCCAGTCTGTTAATTGTCTCAGGTTTTAGTCTAGTTAAGTAACTGATAATTCATTAGTTTGATCCTTACCTTTATGGGCGTCATCTTTTACAGTCTGCTGAAGGGAGAGTACACTGGACAGCTTTATTTGACGCTGTTTTTGTTGTGTTTTTGGCTCAGTATCCTCTTTTGAACTTGTAGTTTGCTCTTTGCTGTATGAAACATATATGACAATATAAATGTCATTTAGGAGCATTTAATCAGAACTCAAACCAAAGAAATATTTCTCTTGTGATTCTAGACTTTAATAGGGAGAGAACATCAAACTCACAATTCCTTGCAATAATTACTGATTATCACCAAACTGGCCCACATTTTACCCACCCTTGTGGGAGAGGAGCTGTTTATAAAGATGCCCCACAATGCTTAGAGAGACCCCACTCATATCACTTCCAAGCATTAGGGTGTCTGGTTGATCTAATTCTCTAGACTAATATATTGCACAGTTTGACTGATATTGAAAGTTTAATTATACTAATACTGAACAATCAATACTAATAATGGACAGTTTATATTAATTATGGTCAGTCTGGTCAAACATGGCATTGATCCTCCTGTGGACACTATCACCATATGTCACCTGCCACGACCATCTATCACCAACTCAGACAAAACTTAAACTGGTTTAAGTTTCCATCACATCTCATCACGTCATCTTTAATAACATCAGCCTAAACTGACAAAAGACTATGGCAGGTAATAAACTGTGCAGGGATAGGAGACAAGGACAGGTCAAAGGTCAATGTCTCCATAAAGACATGCTAACTTACTCAATAAAAACCTCTATTGCTGAATTATCTTCATTCCTGTCTGCTCTTCCCTCCCTGTTGGTTGTTGATACTTGGTTACTGGATCCAGCTCCCTGAGTGGTTGGTGCTCTAAGGAAAGTGTCAAGTTTTTGTTCCTTACTGTCAGTCCTCACCATGTGATGCGCATATGTCTTATCTCCAGATCCTATACAGAGAGATGTTTGTCATTACAAGAGTTCCTGGGACCTTGATGGTAACCAGGGAATCCTATCAAATAATTGTCATTAAAAGAGTTCCTGTGACCTTGATGGTAACCAGGGAATCCTATCAAATGTCATTAAAAGAATTCCTGTGACCTTGATGGTAGACTGAGAAACTACAAGAGTACCTAGGACTTTTCTGGCTAATGGAGAAAATATCAAATGTTTGTCATTGTTACAAGTGGTTCAGAGACCTTGAGGTTTACTAGAAAAACCTGGCAAATGTTTGTTACTTAAGGAATTAGGAATTGTGACAATGTTGAACTCCTCCTAATACAACTACACCTAAAATTTCAGATAAATATCTCCAAGCACCACTGAGAAAATGAATGAAAGCTTATTCCTTGAAAATCAAAGGGCCACAACTCTTTGGAAATCAAGGCCAATACTGCTGTTATTTTTGTAACAAGTTGTAGAAATCACCTTGTTAACCAAGTAAGATTACTTGACATTGTATATATATAGTGCAAATGTAAAATCTGCCAAAATGAACAAGGACATCATCATCAAGATCCCCCCACCCATGTTCATTTGTAAAATATATACATTTAAAGTGAGCAACATGGAAAACTAGAAAAAATATCCGCCAATCAGGTCACAACAGCCTCATTAAATATGCGCACAATTTGCCAATTATCAAACTTGAAGAAGGGGTTAAGATAACAAGTCTACCAAGCAAATCTCATCATAATTCATCTGTTCCTTCATAAAGAAATGTGTGGAAAGCATTCAGTTAACAGTGCCAATAGATATCAGCCAATCAGGTCACAGCAGCCTCATTTCATTTGTGCAGAATTTGCTGAACAGTTTTGTAGCCCTTTATCACTGCATACTAATGGCTCAATATCAGCACTATGAGGGCTTTTTGCTTATTGAGATGAAGTCATTTAAGTGTTCTCACACATTTGAGCCCTGTCATCTTGTAAGTGGTCAAGGTCATTAAACTGAAACAAGAGGCCCATGGGCCTTAACGGTCATCTGACAAAAAGCAAGCCAAACCTAGAAAGTGGGTTGAGGTCATTCATTTGAACAAACTTGGTAGCCTTTCCTCCCAGCATGCTACAGACCCAATATCGGCACTCATAGACTTTTGCTTATTGAGATGAAGTCCTTTGTATATTTTAACATATTTGACCCCTGTGACCTTGAAAGTGGGCCAAGGTCATTCATTTGAACAAACTTTGTAGGGCTCCATGCCAGCATGCTATGGGCCAAGTATTAGCCCCCTAGGCCTTCTAGTATTTGAGAAGAAGTTATTTAAAGATTTTGACATATTTGACCCCTGTGACCTTGAAAGTTGTTCAAGGTCATTCATTTAAACAAACTTGATAGCCCTTCATCCCAGCATGCCACAGGCACAATATCAGCAATCTGAGACTTTTGGTTATTGAGAAGAAGTTGTTTAAAGATTTTAACATATTTGACCCCTGTGACCTTTAAAGTGGGTCAAGGTCATTCATTTGAACAAACTTGGTAGTCCTTCATCCCAGCATGTCACAGGCCCAATATCTACACTCTGAGCCTTTTGGTTAATGAGAAGAAGTTGTTTAAAGATTTTAACATATTTGACCCCTGTGACCTTGAAAGTGGGTTGAGGTCATTCATTTGAATAAACTTGGTAGCCTTTCCTCCCAGCATGCTACAGACCCAATATCGGCACTCATAGACTTTTGCTTATTGAGATGAAGTCCTTTGTATATTTTAACATATTTGACCCCTGTGACCTTGAAAGTGGGCCAAGGTCATTCATTTGAACAAACTTTGTAGGGCTCCATGCCAGCATGCTATGGGCCAAGTATTAGCCCCCTAGGCCTTCTAGTATTTGAGAAGAAGTTATTTAAAGATTTTGACATATTTGACCCCTGTGACCTTGAAAGTTGTTCAAGGTCATTCATTTAAACAAACTTGGTAGCCTTTCCTCCCAGCATGCCACAGGCACAATATCAGCAATCTGAGCCTTTTGGTTATTGAGAAGAAGTTGTTTAAAGATTTTAACATATTTGACCCCTGTGACCTTTAAAGTGGGTCAAGGTCATTCATTTGAACAAACTTGGTAGAGCTCCATGCCAGTATCCTCTGTGCCAAGTATTAGCCCCCTAGACCTTCTAGTATTTGAGAAGAAGTCGTTTGAATGAAAAGTTTACGGACGGCGCACGGCGCACGGCGCACGGCGGACGACGACGGACGAAGCATGATGACCTAAAAAACCCTTCATCCCTTCAGCCCAGTTTCTGCATCTTGTGCATCTTGGTTATTGAGAAGTTAAAACTGTAAATTGTCTATGACACATAACAAACAATGAAAGGGAAAAAGTGATTACATGGGTCACTTCAACTTCGACCTAAAAGTCACCATGAACCAATTCAAGCACTTCACATGCATCTTTTCAACATACAAATTTATACAAAGTAAATGAACAGCAGTAAAATTCTTAAGGAATGATGACAGGGTAGGATTTCAGAATAATGAAAATGTAGAATGATGATATAAGAGAAATGCCAGAATGACAGAATAATGAAATGACAAAAAATGATTACACAAATGAATGATGAAATGACAAGGTAACAAGAGGCCTACATGGCCTGTATCCCTCACCTGGTTTTGTTTGCTGAAATAACTTCATTAAAACTAAAGGAAAGGTATTGAAATAATTATTTACCCTTGAATGCCCCTGCCCCTCTGACCCCATCCCCCTCTGCAATAGCCCTCTAACCCACCCCTTCTGCCCCTGCCCCTCTGACCCAAGGAGGTTAAGATGCATAGATAATATAAAACAAAGTACTCTTCACTCAAGAATGTTTCAGATTAAATTTTGGCAAAACTGGATCATTCCTATAGAAGAAGGTTTATAAGGAATCTACTCTGTTTCAGGTATTGTGTTCTGCTCCTTTTGCCCCAGGTAGCCAAGACCCAAGAATGTTTCAGACCACAGGTGGTCAAAATCCATTCATCCCTACAGGTGAAGTAAGATTTAAAAGAATTTCTTTTATTTCCCTTTTTGGGTGCTGCCCATCTTGCTGTTGGAGGCTGAGACCTGCTGTTTATACAAAATTGATTCCGCTTCACTTAAGGATGCTTCAGACAAAACTGATACAGAATCCAGGAAGCCCTTAAGGATAAGAACAATTTTAAACAATTTGCTCTACTTTCCTTATTAGGCCCTGCCACTCCAGCCCCATAGGGCTGAGAAATCTGTTTATACAAAATTTATTCCCTTTCACTTAGCAATGCTTTAGACCAAATCTGAGCAAAATCCAATCATTCCTACAGGAGGAACAGAATTTTAAAGAATGTGTCCCGATTTCCCTCATTGGACTCCCCCCCCCCCCCCTTCACTCTCCTGCCCCAGGGGGCTGAAACCCACTGTTTATAAAAATTGATTCTCCTTCTCAAAACTATTCTTCAGATCAAATTTTGTAATAAACTATTCATTCCTATAGGATGATTAGGGAAAAAAATGAAAAAAAAGTTCCCTTTTGGGCCCCAGCCCCTCAGTACCCAGGGGACTGATACCCACCATTTATCTGTTCTTCTTCCACCATGGATGCTTCTGACCAAATTTGGTTAAAATCTACTTTGTCATTTATGACTAATAGCAATTTGCAGTGCATGCTGGATGCTGTATGGCATAAGCTCACCAGTCTAGTGGACCAGGTATTTTATGGCGGGTTAAAAAATTTAACAGAAATTTGTCACCCTAACATGCTATAGGCTAATTAAATTGGTTTCTTGTCCAGAAGTACTCTGTAGATTTAAACTCATTTAACTTCTGTAGTCTCCTTAACCTTGACATACCTGTCAGGCAGGTGTGTTAATAACTGACCAGTGTGAGAAGTGGTACTATACGCAGGCATAAAAACAAGGGGAGGTAATAACAGATTACTTGATGACAATTAATGTACAATAAATCTCCAAAATTAGAATATATTAGTGTGAGAGGCTTTTGTGGATATCAACCAGCCCTTGTATAAAGGATCAAATCATTGTTTGTGTAACCCGGTCAATCTAGATTTTATTATACAAGTGTCAAGTAATTCATTTGATGAAGAAGCTCAATGGGTCAAAGATTGTTCTCTGTTACTTCTCTATTGAGATATTTGTAGTAGTATCAAATGTCATGTGTTTGCAAACCATGACTTGTAGAAGTCTCTGTCTTTGATTCATATCTAAGCAATGCCGAACTTAATTGGATTTCCAAAATATCTTGAATTAATTTTCAGATTTCAAAGTAAAAACAAAAGTTAGGTTTGACTATAATATATAGGATCACCACTGGAGGTGTGACTGTAATATAAAGGATCAACACTGGAGGTTTGACTGTTATATATAGGATCAACACTGGAGGTTTGATTATAATATAAAGGATCAACACTGGTGGTTTGACTATAATATATGGGATCAACACTGGAGGTTTGACTGTAATATAAAGGATCAACACTGGAGGTCTGACTGTAATATATAGGATCAACACTGGAGGTTTGATTATAATATAAAGGATCAACACTGGAGGTTTGACTGTAATATAAAGGATCAACACTGGAGGTTTGACTATAATATAAAGGATCAACACTGGAAGTTTGACTATAATATAAAGGATCAACACTGAGGGTTTGACTGTAATATAAAGGATCAACACTGGAGGTTTGATTGTAATATAAAGGATCAACACTGGAGGTCTGACTGTTTTATAAAGGATCAACACTGGAGGTCTGACTGTTTTATAAAGGATCAACACTGGAGGGTTGACTATGATATATAGGATCAACACTGGAGGTTTGACTAAGAGACAGAGAAATATTTCTACACAGAAGCTGTCTGTAGACAACTGCCAGGTCAATGTAGCATGTAATAAGAGTGATCGACTTAAATGGTGCGGGCCACTGGGAACAACAAACTCTGTCACTAACAGTCCAGGGATTATCAGTGAGGATGCACTACAATCAAGGTGAGTAGTATTTTCACTAGCTTTCATGGGCTTTTTATTTTTGTTGTTTTCATTCAGTATAAAAGGATTTCTTAATGTATAGAAATAACATGATCCAATATTTTAACATCCGGACCTGGACCTCCGGAAATTTTCTCATTCTATGCCTACAGTAACACAGTATCTCTGTATCTTAGAAACATTTTCCATACACTTCATACCACAGAGATAACAAGCTTCACACTTCATTTTTCTCTGATAAAGGTGGACATTGTCATTGATTTACCACAATTTAATCTTCTACTGGTTGCATTATTAGAAATTTGTTAAGTTTTGTTATATATTATCAGTTACACAGCATATTTACTTAATACACATTAATAAAAAGACAAGAGACCCATGGGGCCTGCATTGCTCACTTGGATGTTTCAGTTTTCACTTCAAATAATTTTTCTTCACTGTCATATTGTTATCTTTTCCCCCCAAACATACAAACCCTCAAACTGAATTTGAAAAAAAACTTCTTCCAAGCAGAAAAAGAACCAATCTACAATTTGTTTCTGATATCGGGCCCTGTCCCTCACCAGACTTTGATCTACTTCAAATAGAGACCTTTACCCAAAGGCATTTCAAACAAAATAAGATTTAAGTACTTTTATTGTAACGACTAAACCAAAGGGAACTGTCAGATAAAATCTGGAAAATGATCCATCCAGTTCTCTTCCAGAAAGCCTGTGGGCCTTATAATGGTTAATCTGACTACAACAACAAATACAAGATAGAGGCTCCATAGATATCAATAACTCTGATGCTCAAACTGCTAACACAGTAAAAACTTTATAAATTCAATGTCTGTAAACATGAAATCCTATTCCTCAAGCATGCTACACAACTACTATAACCCAGGACCTATGGCTTGTTGAAAGAAGATTTTTGAAGCCTTCAATTCATTTGACCCCAGTGACCTTTAGATTGGATTAAAGTCAATCAGTTGCATAAAAGTTGGTTGTCCTTCATCCAATTATGTTGCACAACAAATATCAATGTCCTCAACTTTTTGTTTATTAAAAAGAAGTTGTTTGAAGATTTTAACATGTTTGATCGTTTTAATATTAAAAGTCAGTCAAAGTCATTCATTTAATGAACTTAATAGCTCTTGATTCCAGCATGCTACCGACCCCAATAGCAGTCCCATTGGCCTTTCAGATATTAAGAAGTTGTTAAGAGATTTTGACACATTTGACCCTTCTGGCCTTGAAAAAATGGTCATGGTCATTCATATGAACAGTTTGGAAGCTCTGTGTCCTAGCATGCTAAAGGACCAATATCAACACTATTAGCCTTTTGGTTAATGAGAAGAAGTTCTTTGAATGGAAAGTTTATGCACACAACAATGGACAAAGCACAATGGCTATAGGTCACCTTGACCCTTTGTGTCAGATGACCTAATGACAATAAAATACTTTCATTGTCCAAATCCACAATGGCTTAATGGCCAAAAGGGGACCTATTAGCCAGTTTGGTTTTCTATCAATCATAAAATTAAGAGGGGCCCACCTAGTAAACTTCTTCAGAAATTTTCAAAATCCATCCACTACTTATGAAGAACAAACTTCCATTTTCAAAATCCAAGCTTGCTACCTGTCAGCTATTTTATTTCCTCATCAGTTCAAAGGAACAAGGTCAACTTATACGAAATGAAATTGATTAAATAGCAATAAGAACTTCATTGGTGTCACGATTTAGGCCTTTATTGACCAGGGCTGAAACAGCTGTATAATGATGCAGATTAATTCATCATTTAGCTTTTCTATACAAGTGATACTTGTGCATCATCCTTAGAGAACTTTTCAAGAAGTAAAGATAACAATGTTTCCTACCCCGAAGTCTAAAATGGCCATGTGTCAGGCATTTCATTTTTAAATAAAATCAGTACAACTAGGGACCAAGGAGAACAAACAGAATTTGGGAAAGTTCCATCCAGTATTTGTCAAGAAATAGTAATATCAACATTTGGTGGTAGTAATGACAGTTGGCTGAAATTATACTTAATGACATACTGTTATTATCTTCAGCACTAATTAGGATATATTTACAATTCATCACATCACTTTGTACTGAAACGTTTTGGTAATTAAATGTGTAGAAAATATGCAAAATATACTAAGTACATATGCACCCAGGTCAGATTTAACTCACCTGACACATTGTACTGAAAATGAGAAATGAACTAAGTACATATATACCCCCGTCAGACTTAACCAACCTGACACATTGTACTGAGAATGAGAAATGTGCTAAATACATACATACTCAGGTCTGTTCTAACTTACCTGATGATGAGGCCTTGTCATCTTCTGTGAAGGACACACCAGGAAGCAGGGCCTAAAACACACAATAGCTTAATGGGTCTTTATCACAAGCCTCACAAGATAAAATTGTATTCAATCAACAAGGGCTCCCAGAGGGATCTTGGTGCTCACCATTGTTTGATCTTTCTTTGTTCTTTGAAGATTGGATTATTTTACCTTCTGCTATCTTTTCTTTCACGTTTTTGCTCTTAATCCAAAATGACCCGTCTTTTAGCCATTTTGCTTTTCTGATTGATCCCAAAATTGAACGGGCACAACTAAGATCCAAGGGGACCCAATGCAAGATATTTGAGCAATATGTATTAATATGAATTTTAGAGAGATCCATTCACTGCTTCAATAAACTTTAGAAAAATCTAAACATCAGTAGTTCTCAATAAATAGTGATAACAATCTTTCAACGTAAAAATTGAAGATTTTGGTCTTCCACCCGTTTTGTGTATCTGATCAGTCACAAATTAAACTGACACAACTAGGGACCAAGAGACCTTGGGACCTGTATTTCTCAAAGAAAAAACCATAAGAAACATCATTGAAAAAGTCAAAAAAGGCCACCTGTCTGCCATTTTGTTTCTTCTGATCAGCAGTCCCAAAATCAATCAGGCATAACTAGGGACTAAGGAAAACTGACCTATGAAAGTTGAGAAAGATCCCTCAGACACTTCTCAAGAAATAGTGATAACAAAATTGTTTATGGATGGACGATGGATGGATGGATGGATGGACGATGGATGGATGGACCAAGGATGTAGGGTGATTTGAATAGCCAACCATCTGATGATGATTGGCTAAAGAAGTTGATACTTTCTCTTTCCAAAAACTGGCCAAATATGACAAAAGGTTACTTTGGTTATTAAATATCTTGAAAGTGATATAAGGATATTTAAATTTTACGTACAAAAGAATTTATCACAGCATTCTACTATAAATATGTCATGATGTCATGCTAATGTCAATACGTCATGTTTTTATCAATATATTTTGCTTCTGTCAATGTGTCTTGCTACTATCTATGCCTTTCTATTATCAATGTGTCTTGCTACTGTAATATCATGTGTGACTCTGGTTTAGGGACATGGTGGTTCCCATAGCCCAAACATGCCCAGACATTTCCAGGACCCTCGGTCATTAACTTCTCTAATTTTCCAAGATTTTCTGATGTTAAATTTTAAGACATTAACATTACATCATTAGACTTTTCTGTGACAGTGATCAAAATGTTCTTGATCTGATCTTGATCTTGATTTACTCCTATTCACATGGATATCAGCAGTCCTGCTCAACTAGACTCTTGTCTGTACACCTACATGTATGTTGTGATTAAGCATCTGACTGAGCAAGACAAGGACATTAGGCATGGTGTAATGAAAGGGTACAGTGACTTTTCTTCCAACAAGATGGGTAGTTTTCAGTTGAAGTATTCTTATCTCTATGAGTTAATTGTAAGTTCCATGTTTTGAAGATGTATAAATTGTCCATTGTTCGGGATCGCTGCTGGAGGCTACTGAAGTCAGAAATGCGAAGAAATAAAACTAGTTAAAGTCTGTGTAACAATATTTTGGAAATCAGAATTTATCAAGTGAATGGGATTCTTTATTATACTATAGAGTAAGATACATCAAACTGTGCGTCTATATGTAGTTTATAGAATGGTTGCTACACATGTTCTTGTGAGAAACCTAAGTAACAATAGTAAGTCATTGCCAAATCTGGACAATACTCACTTAACAATTTCAACATTTACCACAGGCAATATATCTGTAGCCGTTTACCTCTACCACAGGCAATATATCTGTAGCCGTTTACCTCTACCACAGGCAATATATCTGTAGCCGTTTACCTCTACCACAGGCAATATATCTGTAGCCGTTTACCTCTACCACAGGCAATATATCTGTAGCCATTTACCTCTACCACAGGCAATATATCTGTAGCCATTTACCTCTACCACAGGCAATATATCTGTAACCATTTACCTCTACCACAGGCAATATATCTGTAGCCGTTTACCTCTACCACAGGCAATATATCTGTAGCCGTTTACCTCTACCACAGGCAATATATCTGTAGCCATTTACCTCTACCACAGGCAATATATCTGTAGCCATTTACCTTTATCACAGGCAATATATCTGTAGCCATTTACCTCTACCACAGACAATATATCTGTAGCCATTTACCTTTACCACAGGCAATATATCTGTAGCCATTTACCTCTACCACAGACAATATATCTGTAGCCATTTACCTCTACCACTGGCAATATATCTGTAGCCGTTTACCTTTGGAGCTTTGGAGCATTCTAACAAGATTTTTAATGCTTATTTTCAAAATATGATTAGAACCAGGTGCAGCTGAACAAAGATAATGTGCTACTTTTGGTAAGTTTCTTATGTTTTATAACAGCCTCAAATTTCTTTCTCTTCTGAAAAAGAATGAAGCACACCACAGCTATTTGTTACAATAAGGGGATGAGACATGTGATATAGATGTATGAAGGCTTAGAGATTAGAACTAGACAATGACATGTCTGTACATCCTGGGATAATGAACCATTCACAGTGTTACTGGCAGCCAAAGCTGCTACTTGCAGCTTAATTCTAGAATAACACAAGAGGTAGGCTAAATATGTAATGAATACAGTATTGTATAAAATTACTGATACAAAGCGGTTAATTTATTTGTATTCATGTTTTATGCTCTGCGTTTAAGTGGTTTTGATAAAATGTTTCACTCTGAGAGGTTTGGTATACTGTCTGTTATAGACGATATGTATACCTGTGTAGTAGGTGATATGTATACCTGTGTGGTAGGTGATATGTATACCTGTGTGGTAGGTGATAGTTATACCTGTGTGGTAGGTGATATGTATACCTGTGTGGTAGGTGATATGTATACCTGTGTGGTAGGTGATATTTATACCTGTGTGGTAGGTACACAGGTAGGTGATATGTATACCTGTGTGGTAGGTGATATGTATACCTGTGTTGTAGGTGACATTTTTACCTGAGTGTAGAAGGTTCGAGATGAGTTGGACCCCAGCAGTTTTGCCTCCACAGCTGTCTGTACACTTTCTATAATGGCATCCTCATGCAGAAAATGAACTTCATGTTTTGTAGGATGAACATTCACATCGACATTCTGAGGGGCGATCTCCAAGCTGTAGATATACAAGAGGCCCAAGGGGCCTTAACGGTCACCTGATGAATATTTGTCAATAATCTGGGGATTTTAAAATGTTGCAAAAATGTAACAACACTTGTGCAGGACCGTGTGTAAAACATCTGTACCAAGTTTGAACATGATCCACCCAGTGGTTCTTGAGAGGAAGTCCAAAATGTCTTTGCCAAACAGAGGCCAGGGTTGCATATTCACATAAAGCAAATCATGTTTTCATTTACAAGTTGAAATATAGCTTAGTAGATATATGTATAGCTAAAGTATACAAAAAATCAGATCAATTTCAAGTCTATCCACAATCTTTTCCTTTCCTAATACAATAAGGCATCCAACTAAAAAATCTCACATAAAACAATGTGAAAAAATCTTGTGGTACTTCTGAGACAGGAATATATATGTATCAAGGCTGAGAAATGTAGTGTTACCACAGGTATTGAACCATATTATACATGTAGCTCAGAACATAGAAGGTTCAGCGAGTAATAAGATCCGGGTTTGATGAAAGATCTGGCTACACATTTTTTCTCGCCTATATGGTTGTCATAAACACACAACATGTCTTTATTAAAGATTAATATGTAACAAATATCAGAAGAGCTAATTTTGGACCAGTTATTTTTATTCTCACAAACTTTGCAGTCTTTTCCCTAAAGATCATCTATATGAAGTTACACTTTTGGTTCAGGACAACAAGATTTGCTAAGATTTAACAAATTCTACCCCTTTCTACCCCTTAAATATGGCCCCATTGAGGCCACACCTTTTTCTATTGTAAACTTAAAGAAGCTTACTTTACCTCATTTTACTCCTTTTTTACCCCCACCTGGGGCCCCTATTGCAGCCATTACTTTTTTTTTTACTAAATGTGTCTTATTACACAGATGCTTTGTGCTTAGTGTGGTTGTAACCCAAAAACATGGTCAATGCCATTAGAACCCATTTTCAAAAAAAAATCTAACTGACTCCTTTTTGCCCCCCATGAGGCCCCAGAACCCCTCCGACACTTTTTTTTCAAATCAAAGTCACATGTTCTTCACTAGAGGACCCTATATACTAAATTTGGTTGAAATCCGTCAACTTTGAATTTTGACCCCTTCTTAGTGCCCCCTGGAGGGCCTGTTTTTTTCTAATTCGCAAACTTTGTAGAACTTGCTCTAAGAATAATTAATTTTGAATTTTAAGAAAATCTGATACTTGGTTCATAAGAAGAAGATTGTTGAAGATTTACCTAATTTTACCACTTTTTGCCCCCTCCTGTAGCCCCTATTGGTACCACATCCTTTTCTTTCACAAACTTGATGCATCTTACTATAGGGATACTTTGTGCAAAGTTTGGTTGAAATCCATCCAGTGGTTCTTGAGAAGAAGTTGAAAATGTGAAAAGTTAACGACGCACAACGGACGACGACAGACAAATCATGATGGCAATAGGTCACCATGAGCCTTTGGCTCAGGTTACCTAAAAATCCAGCAGTATATCAAACATCAAACAGCTAGAATTATTAGACAGAATTAATCCCAGGATCTCTTATAAAACAGCGGATGGAATGGTAAGAGTAAGCTATATATATTTGGACTGTTTTAGACTAGTTTTGGATTTCCGATTATTATTGAATAATGAGGACTAACCTGAGGTACATAAATGGATGGGAGTTCTTTGGCAGATAGGCCTGATATACTGTGTCCAGGGACTTCCGCAAGGCAGTGGAATCCACCAAGCGATCTGTGGACAAATCAAAACTCTATTGTTATGTATCCAACACAATGTCCAGCTCTTCAATATGACATCCATGATAAACTTCCTAAGTTACGACTAATCACTTCATTGTTTTCATCATCAAGGGTGTCCTTCTCCTACCCGTGTAACCTCATTGTGACAATAGGCTAAATTCCTGTCTGTATGGCCCTCGCCCATTCAGGGAGTCAGTCCTAGAATATGTATTTCCCTTCTAGCAGATGGTCCTTTGGACAACTAGTGGGTCAGTCCCTGTATCTGTAGGCCCCTGAGACAACTAATGGGTCAGTCCCTGTATCTGTAGGCCCCTGAGACAACAAGTGGGTCAGTCCCTGTATCTGTAGACCCCTGAGACAACTAGCGTGTCAGTCCATTTATCTGTAGGCCCCTGAGACAACAAGTGGGTCAGTCCCTGTATCTGTAGGCCCATGAGACAGCTAGTTCGACAGTCCTTGTATCTGTAGGTCCCTTTGTTGACCCAGGGTCAGTCCCTTTATCTGTAGGTCCCTTAGTTGATCAAGAGTCAGTCCCTTTATCTGTTGGTCCCTTTGTTGACCCAGGGGGGTCAGTCCCTTTATCTGTAGGTCCCTTAGTTGATCAAGAGTCAGTCCCTTTATCTGTTGGTCCCTTTGTTGACCCAGGGGGGTCAGTCCCTTTATCTGTAGATCCCTTAGTTGACCCAGGGTCAGTCCCTTTATCTGTTGGTCCCTTTGTTGACCCAGGGGGGTCAGTCCCTTCATCCGTAGATCCCTTAGTTGACCCAGGGTCAGTCCCTTTATCTGTTGGTCCCTTTGTTGACCCCGGGGGGTCAGTCCCTTCATCTGTAGATCCCTTAGTTGACCCAGGGTCAGTCCCTTTATCTGTAGATCCCTTTTGATTAATCAACATACAGTCCCTTTTTACAGTCTCTCAGCTACACAGAGGTAAATGATATTATTGAGAAACACGTGTTATTTGGTAGTTACAGGAAATTATAATATCAACAGAAAGCTGACACCACATTATCATTATAATAAATATGATCTGGTTTTGACAGTGGTAGTGTCAGCTTCATCCTTTCAGATTCCTGTAAATGATAACAAGAGGCCCAGGAGCCTTCACCGTCACCTGAGTTATAATGCTTCTCGTAACATGTCACAGAGATGATTTTGTTAAAAAAAAGTAAGATAACTTTAACTACATTGTACACATAATACAAACATAAACTGTGCATAACATTACCTGCTGTCCCATGCTTAGGCTTCTAACCAAGTTTGAATTAAAGAGAATTCAATTCAACATATAAAATCTTCCATCCATCAACAGTAGAACATCTTTGAAATTTCAATCAATTTGAACCAATTTTGACACCGCCTATCAGCCCACAGGGGTCATCCAAGGTCAATATGTCTGTCTCATTAAACTGTCATCTTCTACTAATAATTCTAACCAAGTTTGTACTATTTCTAAAGAAAATAAACAAATCATGTTTAAAAATGTAATTTTCATATAAACTACAGTAAAAATTTACCCCCTCCCCACGGGGGAAAGTTGACAACTTGGGGATCGTGAAATTTACAAATTTGGTAAAACATCCAAGAAGAGTATTTGGTTCTACTTTATATTGGCATAGAAAGGAGAATGTTGTTGAAATTTAAGTCAATTTGACCCATTTTTGGTGCTTTTTTTTCACTGATGTCATTTAAAGAGTTTTCCAGTAGAAGTCGCTTATGTATGCTTATGACGTATGACACACAATGCATGTTGTTGAAGAGATCCCAATAGGTCACCCTGAGCCTTTGTTTCAGGTGACCTCAAAACTTACGATTTATGAAGAGAAGCATTGTACACTTCTTTGTAGAATAATTAGCATTTGTCACAAATCCATGGACTTTAAAACACAGCCTGCTGTCCTCGTGTTCAATTTCCACCAGCTCCCTGAAATATTACAAATAAAACTGCAATAACTACAGACAGTTAGAAAATCAGGCTCACAGAATACATCTCCCTCCATTCTCTGGGTCAGTTAGGCTCTTAGAATACATCCCCCCTCCAATCTCTGGGTCATCTCTCTTGTCTCTTGGTCAGTTAGGCTTTTGGAATGCATTCTTCTCTCAGAATACATCCCCTCTTCACTCTCTCATGACTAGAAGTGATCTTTATTATAAAGTTGAAGAACCCCCAATCCCAGGTCATGGCATAAGCTAACCAGTCCTTTAAACCAAATGAGATGAAAAATTCTTTATCTTATTTCAATGTACTGTACCTATATTTTTCAAATGTTGATGAACTGTATCTCATCGCGATCTATTTTAATACACTGTACCTTATCTATATATAATTATATCAAAGTGTACCTATATTTATCTAATTTTAACAAGAGGCCTAGAGGGCCTGTATCCCTCTCCTGGATATTGAAGTCTATAATGCAAAACTTCACATTTTTTCAGAAGGAATATATTTTCCCTGATGAGCCTCACCCAACGTATGGCTTCAATATTCCTAGGGGTGGGGACAGAGATCAGTTGTTAAACTCTTGATGTCCAGCAAGGCTTTTAAGTTATTAGATGTTAATCTCAAAGGCTTCAAAGATATAGTCTGTCCTGGGGTGGGACCACATCCGAGGACAAATTATCAGTTATGATTGTGTTATCTCCTGATGCTCAGCAATGTTTTAGTTATTCAGCTGGAATCACAACTGTTTCCAAGAACCAAACATCAAAATGAACTGTTGATGGTGCAAAGTGGACAATATCCTGCAATTCCTGAAGAACAATACAGATTTAAAGAAATTAATAGATTCCCATATTGAGCCCATCCCATCTGGACTCAGGGGGCAGCAATCCATTGTTTACACAAAACTGATTTCCCTTCACCAAAATATGCTTCAGACCAAAATCTGAACAATATCCTGCAATTACTGAAGAACAATACAGATTTAAAGAAACTGATAGATTTTCCACATTGGGCCCCACCCAACTGGCCCAAGGCAGGAGAGAGCCACCTTATCTTGATCCATTTTAATACACTGTACTTTATCTCTATCTAATTATGTCAAACTGTACCTTTATTTATCTAAATTTAATAAACTGTAACAATATTTTTCAAATTTTGATAAACTGTATCTTATCTTGATCCATCTTAATACATTGTACCTATATTTGTTTTATTTTAATTAAACTGTAACTGTATTTTTCAAATTTTGATAAACTATACCTTATTTCGATCCATTTTAATACAAAGTATGTTCAATTATTGTAAACAGATAGAATGCTACATCCCTTTGATGATATCGACCAGGAGATATCCAAGCGTGAATGAAATCAGCTGCAGATGTTATATCAGTTGCAGGAATAAAGACACTTTTATAAATTTGTGGTTTAAATGAGCTATATATATCTCAGTGTGATTATAATGTGTATATAAAATAGCCATTATCACCGAGAATTATCTCCATAGGTCACCTTGAAGGCTGTATACCCAATGTTTATAAGGATGAGAGATTTCACCACACAGAGATATGACACAACTTGAGTTTATTTATATCTATAGGTAAAACAGTTAACCACAGCAACCATATAATGAACCCTGTTTGTATGGTGTTAACAAGCCAAGGATTTAGTGTTTTATACAAGAGGATATTCACTGACTGTACCAAAGTAAGTAGTTAGCACTTTAAGGAATACAGACAATATCATAGTCACAGGACCAGTAACACAGACAATATCACAGTCACAGGACCAGTAACACAGATAATATCACAGTCACAGGACCAGTAACACAGACAATATCACAGTCATAGGACCAGTAACACTGACAATATCATAGTCACAGGACCAGTAACACAGATAATATCACAGTCATAGGACCAGTAACACTGACAATATCATAGTCATAGGACTAGTAACACAGACAATATCATAGTCACAGGACTAGTAACACAGACAATATCACAGTCACAGGACCAGTAACACAGTCACAGGACCAGTAACACAGATAATATCACAGTCATAGGACCAGTAACACAGACAATATCACAGTCATAGGACCAGTAACACTGACAATATCATAGTCATAGGACTAGTAACACAGACAATATCACAGTCATAGGACCAGTAACACAGACAATATCATAGTCACAGGACCAGTAACACAGTCACAGGACCAGTAACACAGATCACAGTCACAGGACCAGTAACACAGACAATATCACAGTCACAGGACCAGTAACACAGACAATATCAAAGTCACAGGACCAGTAACACAGACAATATCACAGTCACAGGACCAGTAACACAGATAATATCACAGTCATAGGACCAGTAACACTGACAATATCACAGTCATAGGACCAGTAACACAGACAATATCATAGTCACAGGACTAGTAACACAGACAATATCACAGTCACAGGACCAGTAACACAGACTTTATCTCTTTCTATGTACTTGTAACACAGACAATATCACAGTCATAGGACCAGTAACACAGACAATATCATAGTCATAGGACTAGTAACACAGACAATATCACAGTCATAGGACCAGTAACACAGACAATATCATAGTCACAGGACTAGTAACACAGACAATATCATAGTCACAGGACTAGTAACACAGACAATATCACAGTCACAGGACCAGTAACACAGACAATATCACAGTCATAGGACCAGTAACACAGATAATATCACAGTCATAGGACCAGTAACACAGACAATATCACAGTCATAGGACCAGTAACACAGACAATATCATAGTCACAGGACTAGTAACACAGACAATATCAAAGTCACAGGACCAGTAACACAGACAATATCACAGTCACAGGACCAGTAACACAGATAATATCATAGTCACAGGACCAGTAACACAGACAATATCACAGTCACAGGACCAGTAACACAGTCACAGGACCAGTAACACAGTCACAGGACCAGTAACACAGATCACAGTCACAGGACCAGTAACACAGACAATATCACAGTCACAGGACCAGTAACACAGACAATATCAAAGTCACAGGACCAGTAACACAGACAATATCACAGTCACAGGACCAGTAACACAGATAATATCACAGTCATAGGACCAGTAACACAGATAATATCACAGTCATAGGACTAGTAACACAGATAATATCACAGTCATAGGACTAGTAACACAGACAATATCACAGTCACAGGACCAGTAACACAGACAATATCACAGTCATAGGACCAGTAACACAGATAATATCACAGTCATAGGACTAGTAACACAGACAATATCACAGTCATAGGACCAGTAACACAGACAATATCATAGTCACAGGACTAGTAACACAGACAATATCAAAGTCACAGGACCAGTAACACAGATAATATCATAGTCACAGGACCAGTAACACAGACAATATCACAGTCACAGGACCAGTAACACAGTCACAGGACCAGTAAGACAGATAATATCACAGTCACAGGACCAGTAACACAGACAATATCACAGTCACAGGACCAGTAACACAGACAATATCATAGTCACAGGACCAGTAACACAGACAATATCATAGTCACAGGACCAGTAACACAGACAATAACACAGTTACAGGACAGTTAATCCAAACAGAAAATTTGAAATACTGCATTAACAAATGAAATAGAATTGACCCTGGAAAGTTGAAATGAAAACATGAGATATGATTGACGGAGTAGTGATAGGAGCTATCAGCTAGACTTGTAGGTATACTGGTGTTGGTTGTGTACAACAAGCTTACACTGTAAATACAATTACTGGTCAGCACAGATATAACACCTAACACAAATTATTGGGTTAACATAACAGACCAGTGTCAGCATATCAGACGGTCAGTCAGGTTCAAGGTAAGAGTAGGGTAGCACCAGTGGCACTCTCAATGATCAGGAAACTAATGGAATGGGTCGCAAAGTAAGTAACCTTTAACAAAGTTACTTTTAAAGTTTAAAATTAAATGCCAGTCAACATATATATTGACAGGTAACACCAGTATTGGTAACATCAGTATTGACAGGAAACATCAGTATTAACAGGTAACATCAGTATTGACAGGTACATCAGTACTGACAGGTAACACCAGTATTGACAGGTAACATCAGTACTGACAGGTAACATCAGTATTGACAGGTAACATCAGTGTTGGTAACATCAGTATTGACAGGTACATCAGTATTGACAGGTACATCAGTATTGACAGGTAACATCAGTCTTGGTAACATCAGTATTGACAGGTAACATCAGTACTGACAGGTAACATCAGTACTGACAGGTAACATCAGTATTGACAGGTAACATTAGTATTGACAGGTAACATCAGTACTGACAGGTAACATCAGTATTGACAGGTAACATCAGTATTGACAGGTAACATCAGTACTGACAGTTAACATCAGTACTGACAGGTAACATCAGTATTGACAGGTAACATCAGTACTGACAGGTAACATCATTGTTGGTAACATCAGTACTGACAGGTAACATCAGTATTGACAGGTAACATTAGTATTGACAGGTAACATCAGTACTGACAGGTAACATCAGTACTGACAGGTAACATCATTGTTGGTAACATCAGTATTGACAGGTAACATCAGTATTGACAGGTAACATCAGTATTAACAGGTAACATCAGTATTGACAGGTAACATCAGTGTTGGTAACATCAGTACTGACAGGTAACATCAGTATTGACAGGTAACATCAGTACTGACAGGTAACATCATTGTTGGTAACATCAGTATTGACAGGTAACATCAGTACTGACAGGTAACATCAGTATTGACAGGTAACATCAGTACTGACAGGTAACATCATTGTTGATAACATCAGTAATGACAGGTAACATCAGTACTGACAGGTAACATCAGTACTGACAGGTAACATCAGTATTGACAGGTAACATCAGTACTGACAGGTAACATCAGTATTGACAGGTAACATCAGTATTGACAGGTAACATCAGTACTGACAGGTAACATCAGTATTGACAGGTAACATCAGCACTGACAGGTAACATCAGTATTGACAGGTAACATCAGTATTGACAGGTAACATCAGTACTGACATCAGTACTGACAGGTAACATCAGTATTGACAGGTAACATCAGTGTTGGTAACATCAGTACTGACAGGTAACATCAGTACTGACAGGTAACATCAGTATTGACAGGTAACATCAGTACTGACAAGTAACATCATTGTTGGTAACATCAGTACTGACAGGTAACATCAGTATTGACAGGTAACATCAGTATTGACAAGTAACATCAGTATTGACAGGTAACATCAGTACTGACAAGTAACATCATTGTTGGTAACATCAGTACTGACAGGTAACATCAGTACTGACAGGTAACATCAGTATTGACAGGTAACATCAGTACTGACAGGTAACATCATTGTTGGTAACATCAGTATTGACAGGTAAAATCAGTATTGACAGGTAACATCAGCACTGACAGGTAACATCAGTATTGACAGGTAACATCAGTACTGACAGGTAACATCATTGTTGATAACATCAGTAATGACAGGTAACATCGGTACTGACAGGTAACATCAGTATTGACAGGTAACATCAGTATTGACAGGTAACATCAGTACTGACAGGTAACATCAGTATTGACAGGTAACATCAGTATTGACAGGTAACATCATTGTTGGTAACATCAGTATTGACAGGTAACATCAGTACTGACAGGTAACATCAGTATTGACAGGTAACATCAGTATTGACAGGTAACATCAGTGTTGGTAACATCAGTATTGACAGGTAACATCAGTACTGACAGGTAACATCAGTATTGACAGGTAACATCAGTATTGACAGGTAACATCATTGTTGGTAACATCAGTATTGACAGGTAACATCAGTATTGACAGGTAACATCAGCACTGACAGGTAACATCAGTATTGACAGGTAACATCAGTACTGACATCAGTACTGACAGGTAACATCAGTATTGACAGGTAACATCAGTACTGACAGGTAACATCAGTATTGACAGGTAACATCAGTATTGACAGGTAACATCAGTACTGACAGGTAACATCAGTATTGACAGGTAACATCATTGTTGGTAACATCAGTACTGACAGGTAACATCAGTATTGACAGGTAACATCAGTATTGACAGGTAACATCAGTACTGACAGGTAACATCAGTATTCAGTATTGACAGGTAACATCAGTATTGACATGTAACATCAGTACTGACAGGCAACATCAGTATTGACAGGTAACATCAGTACTGACAGGTAACATCAGTATTGACAGGTAACATCATTGTTGGTAACATCAGTACTGACAGGTAACATCAGTACTGACAGGTAACATCAGTATTGACAGGTAACATCAGTATTGACAGGTAACATCAGTGTTGGTAACATCAGTACTGACAGGTAACATCAGTATTGACAGGTAACATCAGTATTGACAGGTAACATCAGTATTGACATGTAACATCAGTACTGACAGGTAACATCAGTGTTGGTAACATCAGTACTGACAGGTAACATCAGTACTGACAGGTAACATCAGTATTGACAGGTAACATCAGTATTGACATGTAACATCAGTACTGACAGGTAACATCAGTATTGACAGGTAACATCAGTATTGACAGGTAACATCAGTGTTGGTAACATCAGTACTGACAGGTAACATCAGTATTGACAGGTAACATCAGTATTGACAGGTAACATCAGTATTGACATGTAACATCAGTACTGACAGGTAACATCAGTGTTGGTAACATCAGTACTGACAGGTAACATCAGTACTGACAGGTAACATCAGTATTGACAGGTAACATCAGTACTGACAGGTAACATCATTGTTGGTAACATCAGTATTGACAGGTAACAAGTTGCTACAAACTTTTCCCTGTATAAATGACCCTAACTGTATAAAATGTTATGTAAATTTGTGTTTTTCACAAAAATAGGAACATTTTACTTCATTTACATATAAAGTATTAGTTAATAAAAAGTTGTTTGAAGGTTTTAATGCATTTGATGCCTGTGACATTGAATATGGGTCAAGGTCATCTCTTTGATCTAAAGTTTGTCTGATTTCACCTCCGGAACCTACTGTCAAATATTATGATTCTAAGCATTTTGTAATTTACAAAAAGGGGCTGCAAAGCGTGGCATTATTTCCCAACTTGGCTGTTGGTGTAAAACCCAAATATGATGTTTATATATCAGTATAACAACTTGTGATATCACTCAATTATGTATATGCTATTATGAACTGATGACCTAATATAGTGTAACGCTAGTGCAAAATGTAATGTTTTTTTTTGTCAATTACCAATTAAATTTCCTTGCATCTCCTCAACTTGTACATTTTATTTATATATCTTATATATTAACCTTATAGCCTGAGTTCATATCTTGATGTAGATCCTGTGTTTTTGACTGCTGATATTTGAATAGAGCTTCGTAATGTCCATGAATAAATTTATGCAACACGCTATAAGCTCTGGAGTAATACAAGAAGTTACAAGAAATCAAAATTTGATGGTTGAAGGAAAAGATAAGTAATAAAATGTCCTCAATAAGAAATGGCACAACTAGGGCTATAACCTAATATAAACAGAAAGTTTTGTTGAGTTGCAGGAGTACAAAAGTTTCGAAGTTGTGGCCCTGAAAGGAAAGTCAACATATTTCCATGGTAACAAAAAAATATATAAAAATAAAATGTCATCAATAGCAAAAAGCACAACTAGGGCAAACACCTAAAATGGAGGATAAAATGTTGTTAGAGTAAACATTATGCCTGTAAATAGGGGTCAAGGTTATTTTTTTCACAAACTTTATCTGGCCTCATCCCAGGAATTTTCCAGCCAAATATTGATCCAGACCCTTTGTTCATGAGAAAATGTTGTTTGAAGGTTTTAACAAATTTTTATCCTTGTGAATTTGAGTATGGTGTTATATATATACCATGTGATCTAAAAATGACCTTAAATGAGCTAAAAATGACCTGTTTTACTGAATATCTTTACCAAATTTCGACAAGGTCAGTAACACTCTCTGTCATGTGTATGACAGATATAGATCTACATAAAAATAGAATTAATTCCATGAAATTTTCATTGACATAATGATTATACTGTGATACTCTTCATCATGAATTTATTATCAGCTGCTTTATAAGAGTTTGCGTTTTGTCTTGATTTGAACCTGTCTTTCTTAGTAACTTGTATGAACCAGCCAAGATTATCTTATCCTGTTATACATAATGGCCACACAACACAGATTTCATTGTAATTCTAATAAATAGTATAAGATATGGGTGGGTACAATTTTTACAAGTTATCATGAATGTTTATATACCGACACAGACCACAGACACTTTTTATGGTCATGTAATCAGGATTCCTGATGAAAGAGGATTAGGTGTGCAGTGACTGTTAAAGCAAGAGGTTTACTAGTATTACTAACACTTTTCCATTGTGAGAAGTGTTAAGTATGTTGTAATGCAAAGCAATGACCATCAAACCCAGGTACAATAACGACAGGTAATTCAAATTCTGGAACCTTCAGATTAATAACATTATTGTATATGATAGGTTTTGCTAATTAATTGATAATTTGGAACATTGCCACTAAATTTGAGGTTTTTTAATGTAAAACCAATTTTCATGATGTAATACTTACCATAACTTTAGTATGCAAATACAGTACCTACACCCATCTTTGTATCCCAACAACAAAAGATTCAAAAGAAAAACAATCCCGCCCTCCCTACGATCCATGAGCCATCACGGCAGGAACGCAGAGTGATCTCCCTTCCTCTAATAACCTTTATGGCGTAAACCCCACAGAGGGGCAGCCAGGCAGATAAGGAAGAGGGGAGGATAGGGTGGGACTCCATAAAGTTATGGTAAGTATTACATCATGAAAATTGGTTTTACATTAAAAAACCTCAATTTCATTTCAGTAATAATTACCATAACTTTAGTATGCGAATTCGTCTTACCGTAGTGGTGACTAGAAGCCAGGCAGCCCCTTCAGCACAACCAAAGTAGTAGGGGGGGAGAACAGAGTGCTAAAGTGAAGGAAGGGACCTCTCTGTGAAAGAGCAGGTGTACCCACATGCCGCCGTACGGAAAGACATGGCCCGGGGCTAACGAGGAGGCCCAGCCACTGACTATGCCACCACCAAAGGTCCCAATGAATACAGGCTTTCACTCTCGCCCGAGCCAGATCATCAAAATGCTCGTAAGCATACTAAATCACCTGGCAAACCCACCTGGAAACCGACTGGGAGGAGATATCTCGTTGCCCCTGTTTAATGGGCAAAACAGACGGGATCGAGAGCCCCGCCCCCCCCTGGTTTTATCAAGATAAAACCTAAGAGCCCGACAAGGACAAAGCAACCTATCTTGCTCCTCCGAGCTAGTCACAGCCAGGATCCTGATGGGATCGTGCGAGAACCCCGGAACCTGATTCTTCGCTAAAAACAACTCTATTCATAGCAAAGCCTCTGATTAGGGCAGAAAGAGAGGAGGACTAACCGATCTCCTTCCTGCCATAACAAGCAAGAACTCTGGCAATAGCTGTACGATAGCTAGCAATAGTGCCAGGTGGCAGATAGCGGTACCTAAACAGAGAGATTAGGAATTCCGCAATCAAATGCAGAGGCTTCGAATGAATAAGCTTCCTTGCCGACACACCAATCACAGAAGATCATCCAACGTGACTGGTAGACGGCAGAAGAGGAAGCCCTGATTGATTGCTCAATGCAATCTGACACCTCTTGAGAAAAGCCTGCCTTGGCGTGGCTTCCAGAGATAGCCTCAGTGCGTGAAGGTGGAGGATCTCTGGTCAAGAGTGTGTCGTTCTGGGCCAAGGCTGGCGAAGGAGATTCGGTCTGGTGGGGAGAGCCAAGGGCTCCTCCACCAGAAACGACAAGAGCTCCTGAAACCAAGCTTGCCTCGGCCACAGAGGGGCTCTCAGAAGTAAGGAGCAGTGATGCTCCCAGAACTTCTGTAGAACCCTGCCCACCAGGTTGAAGGGAGGGAATGCATATGCATACGTCCCTTCCTATTCCAGAGAAAGGGCGTCCACAGCCCACGCCTTACGGTCTGGGACCGGGGAGACGAAGGTTAGCAGCTGGTTGTTCAGGGAAGTGGCAAACAGGTCTATAATAGGTCTGTCCCACGCCTGACAATTCCCCTTGAAAATCAAGGGACACAGCTGCCATTCCGTCAACACCGGCTGGTGGCGCCTGGAGAGTGGCCACCAACACACTCAGCCTGCCAGAAAGATGCTTGACCGCTATGGTCAACTGCATGTCCTGGCAGAGAAGATGGATGTGGATGGAGAGGGCACACAGGACATGAGACCTGGTGGCCCCTGTCTCTCCAGATACGCGACAACTGTTGTCGGTAGCCACACTTTGGACTGCAGGATACCCCTAAAGGACTGCAGAGCCAAATGAACAGTCTCATCTCGAGTACACTGATGTGCTCCGAGAGTTATTCGCCAGACCACTCCCCCATCGAGGTAAGCTCACATTCCTGTCATGAACGCGTCCATGAACAGGATCATAGAGGGGATAGGCTTGGTCAGAGGTACCCCGTGGAAAACGTTCTCCTGAATGGTCCACCAGCAAGAGAACTCCCTGACCGACTGGGTAAGCGGGATCCAGGCCTCCTGGATGACGGAACCCAGTCAGACAGGAGGAACATCTGGAGAGGTCCGATGTGAATCCTCCCTAGGGGGACCACATATGCCAAGGAGTTGAGATACCCCAGAAAACTGAGGAACCAATGTACCTGGACAAGCGACCAAGTGATGAAAGTCATAGCCAGAGCCCTGACCTTCTCAAACTTCTCCAGAGGTGGAAGGGCTAAGCCCCGAACCATGTCAAAATGGTTCCCCAGGAAGAAGAAGTCCTAATATGAAGGAACCTCTGACTTCTCTCTGGAAGGAATGAAGCCGACTCTGAGCAAGAGTTTCAGGACCAGACGAGTGTCCTTCACTAACGATTCCCACACCAAAAGAGGCATGAGGGAGTCGTCGAAATAGATGTGGACGTCTATTCTGCAGGAGTGAAGGAAACACCAGCAGCAACTTGGTGAACACCAAAGGAGCTGTCGTGAGCCCCAAGGGCATCTCTGCCTTGGCAGCATGGTCCCTACTTCCTCCTGGAGCACCCGTGCCCTTTCTGAATCCCCGGGAGGAGGAAAGAAACAAAAACGGCCAGGAGGCGAGGGACGAATCCTGAAGAAGGGGAATACCTAGACCCTCCCTGACCACCGACAAAAGCCCAAGCGTCCTCTGTAATATCCTGCCACTAGGAAAGGAAAGCAGAGAGACGTCCGCCCACAGGGAGTTCCGGATGGGGCAGATCGAGCCCCTGCCAGACCAGAGAATCGTCTGCCCACCCGGAGCCTGAGCCTGCAGGAGAAGGACATGAGCCCGGGAAAGGAGAACCACCGTCCACCCGGCCATACCCTTCGCCTTTCGCGGCCAAGAAGCAGAAATAGTCAGGAACCCTTCTTCTTGCCCCCAGGAGGTTTCTTACCCTTCCTACCCTTCCCCTTGTTGCCGTTGAAGTGAGGTTGGGACTTGGGCTGTGCAGAAAACTGAGCAGCCGAAGACTTCGCCTTCTTCTTAGGAGGCACTGACCCCTGCGAGGCACTGGCCTTCTCAGCCTGAAACCTCTTCACCAGAAGTGCTGAGGCGACCGAGTCCTCCTTCATATCCTTCTGAACCCAAGGAAGAGCTCCCCTGAACAGGGTAGAGCCCTAGAAGGGGGCATTCAACAAGCGGAAACGGTAGGGTTACTGGACTGGGCGGAATTTCAGAACTGAAAACTGCCTAGCCAACACGGCATTGACGAGCAGAGAACCTGCAAGGCTGCCGTGTCCTGTATGTCGGCTGTTCTGTCTCGGATAACCGACACTCAGGCAAATCGGATACCCTGTATAGACAAACTGTCAGGAAGTCTATGTATGACAGAACTTGGATGGAGAGGTGCAACATTCTCTCCATCCTGTGGTGCTCTTTGGGATCGAGCACCACCTGGTCCACTGATTTGCCGGGCCAGGCAGCCAGCTGTCTCAACTCCAGCTGTGCTGGTTGAGAGGCCAGCTGCCCATCATGTGTGGCATAGTCGGAAGATGAAGCCTCCGACAATTCACCAACACTGAGCTGCAGACCGACAAACCCGAGAGCACGGGTAGAGAAGGAGTCCTTCTCTAAAACCGGAGCCCGGGCCGTGGCCAGAACCAAAGACATGATATTGCCTTCTGGCAGAGACCGATCTGAGCGAACGGAAGCCCGAGGAGCCACCAGGGAACCCAGAAGGATGGTGGATTCAGGCGCTGACGATGCTGAGGCGGTGGGCAAACCTCCGCCCTGAGAATCCGGGAGATGTTGGCCCGGAGGACCCACATCCCAGAAAGCACATGCTGAGCCTCAGCTTCAGCAGTCTCAGGGCCATCTTCCCCTTGTGAACCCTCTTGGCCCAGGAGAAAGATGAATGACATCGTCTTCCTCTGCCGAGCCCGCACCCTCGATGTCCATCTCCTCCTCAATAGAGACCGAAGTCCCCTTGGGAGGAACAGGGGCCGCCAGAGGAGCCATCTCCGCAGAGGGGAACTCCTCTTTATGGCATTTGGACGCAGCGCGACCAACAGCTGTAGCTGTAGGCTTGGGTCGGAGACCCGAAGCCGACCCCTGGGAACAGGAGACCGACGGGTCCGCGCTGGAGGCGGAAGTCCTTAAGGTCTGGCAAACCTTTATAGGACCGGCCAACAAGGCCCCCGAAGTAGCAGAACATTGGGGGGATTCCGCACTGCTATAACATCTCCTAGAGGAGAGACCAACCCCTATGGGTTCCACGAGTGAAGACCCATGGGGTAAAAACCCAAACCCCTGAGGGAATGGGAACGGTCCAGCGGGCCGGGAGTGACCCCAGAACTGGCCAAGATGGCCTGCCTGAGTCTGGGGCTGGACATCCTGTCCAAAGGACCAGGATGAACCGCCACTCCCACCAGGTGGAAACCCAGACATGTACAGGCTAAGCCCGTAACTGCTGAGTAACTGTTGGTACCCAAAACCATCCGCAGGTTGGCCTGGGCGACCCAGGAATAAGTGCCCGCAGGCACCCCTACTCCCTGAGCCCGGGGGAAAGGGAGACTGGAAACCGGACTCCTGGCCTGAAGCCCCAAACCCTTGGAGGAAAACCCCCTGGGAAACCCTGCACTGGGAAATCTGGATTGGGACGGAAGGTCCAGAGCCAGAAGCCTGTGAGGGTGGGAAAACAGACCCCGCGCTGACACCAGGATTAGTGAACTCAAGTGTCACTAATCCCCGTAGCCACAGACAATCCTGACAAAAAGTCTGTGGCCCCTGAACCTACTGTGGATTCATTTATTTTCGTTGGGTTCAATTTTCGTTGTTTCTACAAATTAGACAGTTTCGTGGACTCATAAATTCGTGGATTTTTGATTCTGTGGGAAAAAAATAAAAACGTTAGAATTTTCTCTTTTTGCTTCCAGTCGAAATTATTTCTGTTTGTATTAAGGCTATGTTCACAGGAATTAACACTAATGACAAGAATAAAAGAACGTTTTTTTTCAAGATGGCGTCCTGTGTTTTTATAACGCTGTTTACAACAGTCTCGCATTAATATCAAACCACAAATCAGTATATATCCTGGCGTGTAATCAATCGGTAATTATCAGAAACAATTGTTTTCAGTGGATAAACATTGTGTGCTGATCAGTCGGTGTACCGCAGTCATATGAAAACACCACGCGTAACGATTGGACCATGTGTGTAAACAGGTGTGTAAACAAGATCTGCATTATTAATAATTATTGTGAACCTGTAGTCGGATAGAAATACGGATCCAATCTTCAATCGACAGGATGGTCCGATCAAGCCTAGTGTCCACAGTGTCGCTAACGACTGCGATCCCATCATACTTAGCATCACAATGGGTACTTACCCTTTGTTATGTTTAATAATATATAATTATATATCGTTGACACCAATTTAGCGTATCCATGTCGAGCCTCAGACTACCCGACTCCCGACTAATTACGGGGCTTCTGTCATTACCGGTGGACGTTTCCGGTGTCGGCAAAGATTACTTGGTCAAATTTCAAAATTACTTTAGTAAGTAGTTCATATTTCGTTGTGTTTTTAAATTCGTGGATTTGCTCATCCACGAAAACAACGAAAATTGGACCCCCACGAAATAAAATGAATCCACAGTATACCCGAAGGCACAGTTCCGGAGTCAAAGAGGCCCCCACCAACGACGCCACCTGGCGTGCCGAGGTCCCTGAAGGAATCAGAGACCTCGACCGGAAGTCCCTTTCCGACGGTAACACCGCCGCCTATCGAGAGCTACCGGTCAATTCGACCCTTGACTGCGCCGAGTCAGGGTCGGGCTGCCCCCCCCCTACTCCAGGACGCACCTGGACAGGGGGAGCCACCCCCTGCTGAAGGGCGGAGCTCGGTGGAACGAGAGCACCCCCAGCAGGAACGCTCTGGTTCAGAACTTCAGGAGGGAGGTCTTAAAAAGCTTACTTCCCTTACCGGAAGAAGAGGACGAATCCCTCTTCCGGCGGAAAGTTAACTGGAAAGGCATGGGAGCCTAAGCAGCAGACTCCATGTGCAAACAAAGTTCACATAGTGAGGTCTGGCTGTAATGTCGGCAAATGGGACAGGTATCATGGGGTTCCCATTATCTATAGAAATAGGAACATCCATGCGCTGACCCCCGACGTAAACCCGGCACCTTTATCCAGCATCGAAACAATAAAAAATTGTAACAATGAAAACAAGGATAAAAAGTTTTCTAACAATCAAAAAACTACGAACGAGATCATAAAACCTACCGTACGCAGCAAGATTGTACTGCAAAAAAAGAAAACGGTCGTACAAAACGGCCGACAAAGCAGCAAGAAAACAATTTCAACTTCACGAAAATCCGAGTGACGAGACAAGTAGTCACTCACTCGAACACGCGGAGTAAAAACACGGCCGGAAACGAAGTTCTCGAACAATCAAAAAACTACGAACGAGAGCACAAAGCCTACCGTACGCAGCAAGATTGCACTGCATAAATAAAACGGCCGTACAACACGGCCGACAAAGCAGCAAGAAAACAAATTCCAACTTCACGCAAATCCGAGCAACGAGACAAGTAGTCACGCACTCGAATACGTGGAGGAAAAAACGGCCGGAAATACGGTCAAAATAAACAAATGACAATACTTAATTTCACAATATAAGTTGGGAGATGGGTTTATAGACTACTAATAGAGTAACAATATACTCAAACGACAATGGCAGTACGAAGAGAAGGAGTAAGAAAAGCACTTAGCTCAGACACCTCTGCACTCGTCGGCAGCCATAAAGGTAAGAGGAAGGGAGATCACTCTGCGTTCCTGCCGTGATGGCTCATGGATCGTAGGGAGGGCGGGATTGTTTTTCTTTTGAATCTTTTGTTGTTGGGATACAAAGATGGGTGTAGGTACTGTATTTGCATACTAAAGTTATGGTAATTATTACTGAAATGAAATTTATAATTTACATCAACACCTGTCCATGAATTTTATAATTTACAACAACACCTACCTGTCCATGAATTTTATAATTTACATCAACACCTGTCCATGAATTTTATAATTTACAACAACAGCTGTCCATGAATTTTATAATTTACAACAACACCTGTCCATGAATTTTATAATTTACATCAATACTACCTCAACACCTGTCACTGAATTCTATAATTTACATCAACATTTGCCTCAACACCTGTCACTGAATTCTATAATTCACATCAACAACTGCCTCAACAACTGTCACTGAATTCTATAATTTACATCAACATTTGCCTCAACACCTGTCAATGAATTCTATAATTCACATCAACAACTGCCTCAACACCTGTCACTGAATTCTATAATTTACATCAACATTTGCCTCAACACCTGTCACTGAATTCTATAGTTTACATCAACATCTGCTACTGAATTCTATAATTGACATCAACATCTGCTACTGAATTCTATAATTGACATCAACATCTGCTACTGAATTCTATAATTGACATCAACATCTGCTACTGAATTCTATAATTGACATCAACATCTGCTACTGAATTCTATAATTGACATCAACACCTGTCACTGAGTAGTTTAATTTACATCAATTCTAACTCAACATCTGTCAATGAATATTCAACTGCATCTATCAACAAACCACCGAGATATACTTTCATGTAATGCGACCGAGATTAGATCAGTGTGCCTATGTTTGTTACAGTGAGCCTGAGTATACATATCAATGTTACAGTACTGACTGTTCACTTATCATCACTGTAAAAAAAACACTGCTGGAATTTAGGTATATACGCTGACCTACTATCAGTTAATCTATTACTGCGACACACCGAGCGAATAACAGGGAGACAATCGTAAGTATAGCAATACATGAGATTACTACAGTAAACAATCATCAGATACTATACAGTATCTACATTGTCACAATAGTGATTATGTTGAAGGGTACCTGTATAAACAATGGTTTCTATTGTAAAGGGTACCCTGGTACACAATGGACCCTATTTTGAAAGGTACCCTGGTACACAATGGACCCTATTTTGAAGGGTACCCTGGTACACAATGGACCCTATTTTGAAGGGTACCCTGGTACACAATGGACCCTATATTGAAGGGTACCCTGGTACACAATGGTATATTTTGAAGGGTACCCTGGTACACAATGGTTCCTATTTTGAAGGGTACCCTAGTACACAATGGTATATTTTGAAGGGTACCCTGGTACACAATGGACCCTATTTTGAAGGGTACCCTAGTACACAATGGACCCTATTTTGAAGGGTACCCTGGTACACAATGGTTCCTATTTTGAAGGGTACCTTCGTGCATAATGGTATATTTTGAGGGGTACCCTGGTACACAATGGACCCTATTTTGAAGGGTACCCTAGTACACAATGGTTTCTATTTTGAAGGGTACCCTGGTACACAATGGACCCTATTTTGAAGGGTACCCTAGTACACAATGGACCCTAATTTGAAGGGTACCCTGGTACACAATGGTTCCTATTTTGAAGGGTACCTTCGTGCAAAATGGTATATTTTGAGGGGTACCCTGGTACACAATGGACCCTATTTTGAAGGGTACCCTGGTACACAATGGTATATTTTGAAGGGTACCCTGGTACACAATGGTATATTTTGAAGGGTACTCAGGTACACAATGGACCCTATTTTGAAGGGTACCTTCGTGCACAATGGTATATTTTGAAGGGTACCCTGGTACACAATGGACCCTATTTTGAAGGGAACCCTGGTACACGATGGTTCCTATTTTGAAGGGTACCTTCATGCACAATGGTATATCTTGAAGGGTACCCTGGTACACAATGGACCCTATTTTGAAGGGTACCCTGGTACACAATGGACCCTATTTTGAAGGGTACCCTGGTACACAATGGTAAATTTTGAAGGATACCCTGGTACACAATGGACCCTATTTTGAAGGGTATCCTGGTACACAATGGTATATTTTGAAGGGTACCCTGGTACACAATGGTACATTTGGAAGGGTACCCTGGTACACAATGGTATATTTTGAAGGGCACCCTGGTACACAATGGTATATTTTTAAAGGTACCCTGGTACACAATGGTATGTTTTGAAGGGTACCCTTGTACACGATGGTATATTTTGAAGGGTACCCTGGTACACAATGGACCCTATTTTGAAGTACAGACATTGTATCTATAGTACAGTCACTATATCTACAGTAGTCAGTATATCTACAGTACAGTCAGTATATCTACAGTACAGTCGGTATATCTACAGTACAGTCACTATATCTACAGTAGTCAGTATATCTACAGTACAGTCAGTATATCTACAGTACAGTCGGTATATCTACAGTACAGTCACTATATCTACAGTAGTCAGTATATCTACAGTAAAGTCAGTACATCTACAGTAAAGTCAGTATATCTACAGTACAGTCAGTATATCTCCAGTACAGTCACTATATCTACAGTAGTCAGTATATCTACAGTACAGTCACTATATCTACAGTACAGTCAGTATATCTACAGTACAGTCAGTATATATACAGTACAGTCAGTATATCTACAGTACAGTCACTATATCTACAGTACAGTCACTATATCTACAGTACAGTCACTATATCTACAGTACATTCAGTATATCTACAGTACAGCCAGTATATATACAGTAGTCAGTATATCTACAGTACAGTCACTATATCTACAGTTCAGTCAGTATATCTACAGTACAGTCTGTATATCTACAGTACAGTCAGTATATCTACAGTAGTCAGTATATCTACAGTACAGTCAGTATATCTATGTTACAGTCAGTATATCTACAGTACAGTCAGTATATCTAGTCACTATATCTACAGTACAGTCACTATATCTACAGTACAATCACTATATCTACAGTACAGTCACTATATCCACGTTACAGTCAGTATATATACAGTACAATCAGTATATCTACAGTACAGTCACTATATCTACAGTCAGTATATCTACAGTACAGTCAATATATCTAATTACAGTCACATATCTACAGTACAATCACTATATCTACATTACAGTCACTATATCTACGTTACAGTCACATATCTACAGTACAGTCATTATATCTACAGTTCAGTCAGTATATCTACAGTACAGTCAGTATATATACAGTACAGTCAGTATATATACAGTACAGTCAGTATATCTACAGTACAGTCACTATATCTAGAGTACAGTCACTTTATCTACAGTACAGTCAGTATATCTACAGTACAGTCAGTATATATACAGTACAATCAGTATATCTATAGTATAGTCAGTACATCTACATTACAGTCACATATCTACAGTACAGTCAGTATATCTACAGTACAGTCACTATATCTACAGTACAGTCAGTATATATACAGTAGTCAGTATATCTACAGTACAGTCACTATATCTAGAGTACAGTCACTTTATCTACAGTACTGTCAGTATATCTACAGTACAGTCACTATATCTACAGTACAGTCAGTATATCTGCAGTACAGTCAGTATATCTAGTCACTATATCTACAGTTCAGTCACTATATCTACAGTACAATCACTATATCTACAGTACAGTCACTATATCTACAGTACAGTCAGTATATCTGCAGTACAGTCAGTATATCTACAGTACAGTCACTATATCTACAGTATAGCCACTATATCTACAGTACAGTCAGTATATCTTCAGTACAGTCACTATATCTAGAGTACAGTCACTTTATCTACAGTACAGTCAGTATATCTACAGTACAGTCAGTATATATACAGTACAATCAGTATATCTACAGTACAGTCACATATCTACAGTACAGTCAGTATATATACAGTACAATCAGTATATCTATAGTATAGTCAGTACATCTACATTACAGTCACTATATCTACAGTACAGTCAGTATATATACAGTAGTCAGTATATCTACAGTACAGTCACTATATCTAGAGTACAGTCACTTTATCTACAGTACAGTCAGTATATCTACAGTACAGTCACTATATCTACAGTACAGTCAGTATATCTGCAGTACAGTCAGTATATCTAGTCACTATATCTACAGTTCAGTCACTATATCTACAGTACAATCACTATATCTACAGTTCAGTCACTATATCTACAGTACAATCACTATATCCACAGTACAGTCACTATATCTACAGTACAGTCAGTATATCTGCAGTACAGTCAGTATATCTACAGTACAGTCACTATATCTACAGTATAGCCACTATATCTACAGTACAGTCAGTATATCTACAGTTCAGTCACTATATCTACAGTACAATCACTATATCTACAGTACAGTCACTATATCTACATTACAGTCAGTATATCTACAGTACAGTCAGTATATCTACAGTACAGTCACTATATCTTTAGTACAGTCAGTATATCTAGTCAGTATATCTACAGTACAGTCAGTATATATACAGTACAGTCTGCATATCTACAGTACAGTCAGTATAACTACAGTCATTATATCTACAGTACAGTCAGTATATCTAGTCACTATATCTACAGTACAGTCAGTATATATACAGTACAGTCTGCATATCTACAGTACAATCAGTATATCTACAGTACAGTCAGTATATCTACAGTACAGTCAGTATATCTAGTCACTATATCTACAGTACAGTCACTATATCTACAGTACAGTCACTATATCTACGTTACAGTCACATTTCTACAGTACAACCACTATATCTACAGTACAGTCACTATATCTACATTACAGTCACATATCTACAGTATAATCACTATATCTACAGTAAAGTCAGTATATCTACACTATAGTCAGTATATATACAGTACAATCAGTATATATAAAGTACATTCACTATATCTACAGTACTGTCAGTATATCTACAGTACAGTCACTATATCTACAGTACAGTCAGCATATCTACAGCACAGTCACTGTATCTACAGTACAGTCAGCATATCTACAGTACAGTCACTATATCTACAGTAAAGTCACTATATCTACAGTACAGTCAGTATATCTACAGTACAGTCACTATATCTACAGTACAGTCAGCATATCTACAGTACAGTCACTATATCTACAGTAAAGTCACTATATCTACAGTACAGTCAGTATATCTACAGTACAGTCACTATATCTACAGTACAGTCAGTATATCTACAGCACAGTCACTGTATCTACAGTACAGTCACTATATCTATCACAGTATATATATCTACAGTCAGTATCTAAGTTACATATATCTACAGTACAGTCACTATATCTACAGTACAAGTCAGTATATCTACAGTACAGTCACTATATCTACAGTACAGTACAGTATATCTACAGTATATCACACTATATCTACAGTACAGTCAGCATATCTACAGTACACAGTATACTACAGTCTAGTATCTACAGTACAGTCAGCATATCTACAGTACAGTCACTATATCTACAGTACAGTCAGTATATCTACAGTACAGTCATATATCTACAGTACAGTCAGTATATCAGTACAGTATATATACAGTACAGTACAGTATATCTACAGTACAGTCAGTATATCTACAGTACAGTCAGTATATATACAGTACAGTCTGCATATCTACAGTACAATCAGTATATCTACAGTACAGTCATTATATCTACAGTACAGTCAGTATATCTATGTTACAGTCAGTATATCTACAGTACAGTCACCATATCTACAGTACAATCAGTATATCTACAGTACAGTCACTATATCCACAGTACAGACACTATATCTACAGTTTAGACACTATATCTACAGCAGTCAGTATATCTACAGTACAGTCAGTATATCTACAGTACAGTCCCAGTACAAACAGTATATCTACGTTACAGTAAGTATATATAAAGTACAGTCAGTATATCTACAGTACAGTCAGTATATCTACAGTACAGTCACTATATCTACAGTACAGTTAGCATATCTACAGTACAGTCCCAGTACAAACAGTATATCTACGTTACAGTAAGTATATATAAAGTACAGTCAGTATATCTACAGTACAGTCAGTATATCTACAGTACAGTCACTATATCTACAGTACAGTCACTATATCTACAGTACAGTCAGTATAACTACAGTCACTATATCCACAGTACAGTCAGTATATCTAGTCACTATATCTACAGTACAGTCACTATATCTACAGTACAGTCAGTATATATACAGTACAATCAGTATATCTACAGTACAGTCACTATATCTACAGTACAGTCACTATATCTAGTCACTATATCTACAGTACAGTCACTATATCTACAGTACAGTCACTATATCTACGTTACAGTCACATTTCTACAGTACAATCACTATATCTACAGTACAGTCACTATATCTACGTTACAGTCACATATCTACAGTATAATCACTATATCTACAGTAAAGTCAGTATATCTACACTACAGTCAGTATATATACAGTACAATCAGTATATATAAAGTACAGTCACTATATCTACAGTACTGTCAGTATATCTACAGTACAATCACTATATCTACAGTACAGTCAGCATATCTACAGCACAGTCACTGTATCTACAGTACAGTCAGCATATCTACAGTACAGTCACTATATCTACAGTACAGTCAGTATGTCTACAGTACAGTCATATCTAGAGTACAGTCATTATATCTACAGTACAGTCAGTATATCTAGTCACTATATCTACAGTACAGTCACTTTATCTACAGTACAGTCAGTATATCTACAGTACAGTCAGTATATCTACAGCAGTCAGTATATCTACAGTACAATCAGTATATCTACAGTAGTCAGTATATCTACAGTACAGTCAGTATATCTACAGCAGTCAGTATACCTACAGTACAGTCTGTAAGTAAATAGTCTTGTATATCTATGAACAAATTTGACTTAATGTTGACAGTGATAGCAGAACAGAAGTCTTCATTTATTTAAACTTGTAGAATTTCACAAGTCAATGAAGGGATAGACAGGTCACATAGTGTTAATGATGAGAGATGTTTTGAAAACCTGCAGGGCACCGTAACTATGATAACATGAAAATGAATACACTAAATGTACTTATATGTTGATGCCAGAGGGTCGAGTTCATAGGTTAGAGTCACTCAAATGTACATTTCGAAAACGAGGAAACATTCCTCAATATTACCACAAATAAATAGTCAACACCTGCTTAGTTTGGTAAAAGTCTGGTCTCATCATCCCTTCCTTACAAATCACCTCTGTTGTATTTCTGGTCGAACTGGAACTATCATCCAAAGGATAACTAATACCTCCTACAGATACACACTTCTATATACCATATTTGGTCAAAACTCAATTAAAAAGTCAAATCTAGTTGAAAATTAGTCTTGACATTCCTTCATACTTCCATAAACAAAATTAGGTAAAATTCAGGCAATTATCACCTGTTACTTGTCCCCTTTTACTGTTCCTCTTAAGGTCCCCTCTATCATATTTTTTTGTCAAATTATCCCTCTTATAGATCCCCTTTATTTGTACAGTACCCATCAGTAAGTTTTGTCTCTGGTCCTCATATACTTTACTTTACTTTTACAGGGCTATCCTGAGGATTGATGATTGCTATAAATAGACAACAGCATCTGAATCAGTGGACCAAGGCATGCTATATATAGTGAGAAGCGCACTGAACAGTGGATTGAGGCATTCTATATACAGACAAAAGTGCACAGATCAGGAGACTTACACTTTCTTTAAATAGTTGGAATTGCACTGATCACAGGACTGAGGCTCTCTATATATAGAAACAAGTGTACAACCAGCAGGCTGCCACTTTCTATAAATAGGCACAAGTGCAGGACCAGAGAAGTGTTGGATCAAAGGACCAACGCTTGCTATAAATAGACTAGAGTGTCCTGCCCAGTGGTTATTAATAGACATCAGAAAGATGTCACTGTCAGTGCTTGATAGGTAACAGTGCTTACAACAGGTCACAGCAATATACACTTTTACAGCACCAAACTATTTATATCTACCAATCTCAGTATATTTTCCAGTTAAAGCCTCTGGGTGTGAGAATATTTTTGTCCTAAAACAGCCTGCAGTCATACAACACGATTTATTACCACCTGTACATAGAGTAGCATCATATACACAAGAAAGAGGCCTTTCTCACCAAACTATACTCATATATGTAATATATAGAAGGCTAATAGGCAGGACTTTTTCACTGGAAAAGCTTACCATTGAAAGTCATATCATTCTATTAACGTATATTACAGCCTTAATGAAGGATCATCATAACATTTCTGGGAATTCAATATGATTATTGCTTCAGTGTTTCTATAACCGTATTCTCAGGATCTTTAAATACACGGAGAGTGAACATTTACCATGAAAACAATAAGTGACAAGGACTATCAATGCACTGAATCAATATTTGTTTATTTACGGAGAGTCGGAGTGTGTAGTAGTTAGTTACGCTAGGTAACAACAAGGATGTACAAAATCTTTTTATGTGTACAGCAGCGCATTTTCCTTCAAATTACCAGTAAAGTGACATGACTTTTTATTTAACATTCCAGTTATACAGTCTAAGAGCTGTCTATGGCTAAACGGTGAAAAGTGGACACAAGCTAAAAAAATGGCAGCCATGAATGTAACTGCGAGTCCGTTATATGCTTTTTTCAACAGCACAGATCCAAGTTTACTCACACAGTTCTCTCATGTCATAAATGCAACATCGTGGACAAACCTGCAGCCGCAGAACCTACATGAGCGGGCCGAAGTGATCCTTTCTCAGCCAGAAACAATTCTTATTTTGGTCCTGAGTTTTTTGGCTCTGTTGGTAAATACTTTGTCTATATGTGCCACCGCAAGCATCCCACATGGTCTGACTACTCACTCCAAACTCATCATCAGCCTTGCTTTGTCTGATATTCTTGTCACATTCAGTGTCTTTATACACGTACTCAACAAAGTTTTAAATCCCGCCAAAATTCCACCACTCATGGATCCATATGAACGATTAACATCGTCCTGTATGTTTGCTTTGATCAATGGATTAAACACCATGGCGCACTTGATCTCTCTCCTAAACCTTCTAGCAATGGCCATTGACCACTACACTGCAGTCCTCCAACCTCTCTACTACAACACCATTCTGAGTCGAATTAAAGGAAATATTATGATCGCGTTGCTATGGATACTAGCCATTATTGGTGGATTCTGTAACTTTTTAACAGGTCTTAGTACATACAAAGATCGTGAACGCTATCTCAACTATTGTGAGGTGATCATGTACAATGATTTTCATGGGGAATACCTGATCATGACTGTAACCTTCATATGTCTGGTTTCCATCTCCTTTATCTATCTCCGAATATACTGTGAGGTCAAGGCTATTAACAGTAGACTGACATACCTACAAAAAGACAGTTTTCATAACAAGAAGTCACTCATTACAACGTTGCTTATAATCGGCACCTTCGTCCTCTGCTATCTTCCAACATGCATTTTTCAAATTGCAATGGTGATACAAATTCACGTTAATCGGGAAACGGTCAAAAAGTTGTTTGTGACACTGCTACGTGCTAACAAATATCTTTACGCATTGTTATTGCTAAATTCTGTGTGTGATCCTATTATTTATGCAGTGCGTTTAAAAGACGTTCAAATGGGCTACTACAGACTTCTATCACGTTGTTTCAAGTGCTATGCAATCAAAATCAAAGAAGAATGGCAAAATTCTTATCTGGATCGTCGAAACACACGCACCAAATCTTCCATTGTAGAAATAGAAGATGGCGACTCGGATGAAATGTGTGAGCCAATTACAGACAATAATGAGCAAGATTACGATATAGAAATGGCTGTAACTTCACAAGGAACAAAATTCTTGATGAATGGGCAACTACAGGAAGAAGAAAACCCATTATAACTGGTTTTTAGATTAAGGAATCAATATTGACTTGTCTTACCTCTCAAGACAATTCATTTGAGTTCATTATATAATACCTACCTAACACAACCAGTATACACTAATACGGGCCATTCTTTTTTTGTTGATTTACATTTTTTTCCCCAAATCTGATCTTTAAACTTGGTGTTGATTTGTAACAACTGTAAATGATTGATTTAAATGTCAGACTGTTCAAAAATAGTAGTAATAGATTGTGTTCATAATTACTATCTGAAATTACATCAAATTCAAAATTTCTCATATTTCATCCCATGCTACCAAACTTTTTTTTTCTCTTTTTGATAAATTTTAACCAGAGAAATTTCTTTCTTTTAAGTGCTAACATTGTCATAACAGAATGTTCTTGACCTTTATGTACACACATTAATCAATTTCACTACACGGACACTCATGTGTTAATATTTCACTATTCTGACACCCATGTATAAATATTTCACAACACTGACACCCATGTATAAATATTTCACTATTCTGACACCCATGTATAAATATTTCACTATTCTGACACCCATGTATAAATATTTCACAACACTGATACTCATGTGTTAATATTTCACTATTCTGACACTCATGTATAAATATTTCACATCACTGACACCCATGTATAAATATTTCACTAAACCACTCTCAAATGTTAATATTTCACTGACGCCCACAGTCACGTGTTAATATTTCACTATTCTGACACTCATATATAAATATTTCACAACATTGACACCCATGTATAAATATTTCACTAAACCACTCTCAAATGTTAATATTTCACTGACACCCACAGTCATGTTAAATATTTCACTATTCTGACACTCATCTATAAATATTTCACAACACTGACACCCATATATAAATATTTCACTATTATGACACTCGTGTATAAATATTTCACAACACTGACACCCATGTATAGATATTTCACTAAACCACTCTCAAATGTTAATATTTCACTGATGCCCACAGTCATGTATAAATATTTCACTATTCTGACACTCATGTGTTAATATTTCACAACACAGACAATCATGTGTAAATATTTCACTATACTAACAGTCATGTGTACCAGCCATGTGTAAATATTTCATTCTACTGACAGTCAAGTGTAGATTTTTCCCTATAATGACAATTATGTGTAAATATTTCACTATACTAACAGTCATGTGTACAAGTCATATGTAAATATTTCATTCTACTGACATTCAAGTGTAGATTTTCCCTATAATGACAATTATGTGTGAATATTTCACTATACTAACAGTCATGTGTAAAAGTCATATGTGAATATTTCATTCTACTGACAGTCAAGTGTAGATTTTCCCTATAATGACAATTATGTGTAAATATTTCACTACACTGACATTCTGTGTAAATATTTCACTATACTGACATTCTGTGTAAATATTTCACTACACTGACATTCTGTGTAAATATTTCACTACACTGACATTCTGTGTAAATATTTCACTACACTGACATTATGTGTAAATATTTCACTACACTGACATTATGTGTAAATATTTCACTACACTGACATTCTGTGTAAATATTTCAGTAAATATTTCACTATACTGACATTCTGTTGTACAGTGGTATATAATGCCTCACTTTGGAGTCCCAGCATTCACCACAGCCTATTATATGGAAGTTTGCCACCGTTAAATTCACAGTCACCATCATATATGAAACCTGTTGTAATAAATTCCCATTTGACAACATCCAGGGTGAAGGACAGCACAAAAGATTTGTATCCTACATAAACAAACATGGCTTGATGACCAAGATGGTTTAGGAATTTCAAAGACATTAAAAAGAAAATATATTATCATAACAGAGGAACTTTAAAACAACTCTAAGAATTGAACAGCTGCAGATGAAATAAGAGGATATTAAATCTGTCCTAACTGATTGAATTCAAAACTTTTCTAGTTAGTGTTTGATTTGCTCTGTCGAGTAACATTTTCCGTACTTCAATAAGACTTATATTTCCTCAGCAACTTTTTTCGAAAAGTTTTGTCCATCAGCATCCAAGAGACAAAAATATCACTGAAACTTTTACACAGTGTGAACTTGTCACTTATCATAGTAATATCAAATAGCAGTCAGATTGAGAAGCACCAATGGTGATTACAAATGCAGATATCTTGTACACAAGTTGTAATACATTAAACTATGATCAAATATATTCTAATTTTTCAACTGTTTTAAACTCTAACATACAGATTTTATAACAAAAGTAAACTTGGATTTAGAATCATCTTTGATGACAATAGCTCTGGATACAACATTCAATATTTCAGTTTCCCTGTTATACAGAATATCTGAATTTGATTTTTACATGTTGATGATGAAGTTGGTTATATAATATAAATGATGAAGGCCAGATGTTAAAAGGTATGGGGTAACAAGCCCGACCATATGGATTTTCCCTGGGCATTCCGGTTTCCTCCCACAGTAAGACCCCTCACGCCCTTACATCCGAGCCAACAAGAGTGATTAATATAAGTTGGAAAATTTATTTCACAATTGTTGTAAAATAAATAAAGTTTATTGTTATTTATCATATGGACTATGTGACCAAAGAAAGCCCAGAAATCCATGTCCTATATCCCTGTACATTTAATTATTTCTTGCTACAGTAGGCCTCGCGACCTTGACTGTCACTTGAGGTAAGCAATATTAAACATGGATATATGGTGATCAAGTGCCACGAAAAATAAATCACAATATTGATGATAGTAAGGTTTAAGTGATGTGATTGAAGCCACCAGGTTCAATATGTCATTACATGTACCATCAAACTGTAAGCTAATATTCCTAAACAAATTATAATTATTTTCAATTGAAGTTAAGCATATTATGCTCAAAAAAATAATTTTCCTCTATAAACTATGGCATTTGAGCACATACGAGACCCCTCCATCCATGAAGAGTATTTGATTCTGTCATGTCAGGGGATGAGGACCACATCATTCACAAATTTGGTTCTTCTTTGACTAAGGAAGTTTCATTTGAATACTTTCAGAGGGTTTGAGAAGAAATCAGAAATGTTACAGAGCTAACAAACTCACATTGCTGTATCGGGTGACTTAAAAACACTGTTAATGTCTGAATACATTCTCTGAAAAATGTTTAGTTAAAAAAGTTACAAAAGTTACAAACTCACATTGCTGGTCTCGGGTGACCTAACAACACTGTCTCTGAGAAATATTTGAGTGAATTAAAACCCATTTGTGATATCGTTCATCAAACAGGTTAATTACGAAATTAATGTCAAATCTATTCATTAATCTTATTGAATTATCTCCCTTTGTGTAGTGTGTGGTTAATTAGATCAAGTAAACCCAATGCATGAAATTTTTATTGGAAAATCTCGTTACGCATTATCTTCTCTAATAGAATTTAAAGATGAGGTGAACCCTGTGGGCCCGACAAAGAGACTCTCTTGTACAAAGTTATATACCATCTCACTCTCCTACACCTACAATGGGATTGTGATGTACAGTTAAGTATATATAGGCTAAAAAAATCAGAGATGGAAAGTAAATTAGAGTAATATTGATTTCATTTCATCATTATACACCGAACAATAAAATCAGACAATCAATGTATACACTTAGCTCCTATTGAATATTTCCATTATTTGAATGATGTGTAATTTTCTACAGTATCTAGATGGTTGAATAAACTCAAATACATATCTAAGGTGTTTATTTTTTCTATTTCTATTTTTCCAAAACTTAATCACCAGTTTCCTAACTGATATTTCTGTATCTTTCCATCAAGTCAATCTCTTCATTGCCTTGTACATGCTACAGTTACCCTGGGGACTGTTACATATCACAGTTACTGTGGGGACAGGTACTATAGGCATTATGGGGACTGTTTGGTCCATACTGGAGTTGAAGTAGGAACTGCTAAGAATATGTATAGGTATACATGTATATATGTTGAAATGTATTTCTTTCTATAACATACAGTCCTGAGCTATAAATAACTTTCTGGTCAGAATTATCATTATCATATATCTGCAGTGACAGCTGCGTGTCAGTTTACTAACAAATGTGTACTGTATTCACAAGGAATGCTGCATTCCTTGTATTTGCTTCATTTATATACGGCATGTGGTGAGCAGTACATCAGCATTAAAATGTCTGCATACTAATCTCAAGGACATAAATTTCATAGTTATAAAACAAATACAATAATACAGAGACAGTATCTATCACATGATCTATCATTAGGTACATGTATTCTGTACACATGATCTATCATTAGATACATGTATTCTGTACAGTATCAGGATCTATCATTAGATACATGTATTCTGTACAGTATCAGGATCTATCATTAGATACATATATTCTGTACAGTAACAGGATCTATCATTAGCTACATGTATTCTGTATACATGATCTATCATTAGATACCTGTATTCTGTACAGTATCAGGATCTATCATTAGATACCTGTATTCTGTACAGTATCAGGATCTATCATTAGTTACATGTATTCTCTACACATGATCTATCATTAGATACATGTATTCTGTACACATGATCTATCATTAGATACATGTATTCTGTACACAGGATCTATCATTAGCTACATGTATTCTGTACACAGGATCTATCATTAGATACATGTATTCTGTACACTTACAGGATCTATCATTAGATACATGTATTCTGTACAGTATCAGGATCTATCATTAGCTACATGTATTCTGTACAGTTACAGGATCTATCATTAGATACATGTATTCTGTACAGTATCAGGATCTATCATTAGATACATGTATTCTGTACAGTATCAGGATCTATCGTTAGGTACATGTATTCTGTACAGTATCAGGATCTATCATTAGCTACATGTATTCTGTACAGTATCAGGATCTATCATTAGATACATGTATTCTGTACAGTATCAGGATCTATCATTAGCTACATGTATTCTGTACAGTTACAGGATCTATCATTAGATACATGTATTCTGTACAGTATCAGGATCTATCATTAGATACATATATTTTGTACAGTATCAGGATCTATCATTAGGTACATGTATTCTGTACAGTATCAGGATCTATCGTTAGCTACATGTATTCTGTGCAGTATCAGGATCTATCATTAGATACATGTATTCTGTACAGTATCAGGATCTATCATTAGATACATGTATTCTGTACAGTATCAGGATCTATCATTAGCTACATGTATTCTGTACACAGGATCTATCATTAGATACATGTATTCTGTACACATGATCTATCATTAGCTACATGTATTCTGTACACAGGATCTATCATTAGATACATATATTCTGTACAGTAACAGGATCTATCATTAGATACATGTATTCTGTACAGTTACAGGATCTATCGTTAGCTACATGTATTCTGTACAGTATCAGGATCTATCATTAGATACATGTATTCTGTACAGTATCAGGATCTATCATTAGCTACATGTATTCTGTACAGTTACAGGATCTATCATTAGATACATGTATTCTGTACAGTATCAGGATCTATCATTAGATACATGTATTCTGTACAGTATCAGGATCTATCATTAGATACATGTATTCTGTACAGTTACAGGATCTATCATTAGATACATGTATTCTGTACAGTATCAGGATCTATCGTTATCTACATGTATTCTGTACAGTATCAGGATCTATCATTAGATACATGTATTCTGTACACAGGATCTATCATTAGCTACATGTATTCTGTACAGTATCAGGATCTATCATTAGATACATGTATTCTGTACAGTATCAGGATCTATCGTTAGGTACATGTATTCTGTACAGTATCAGGATCTATCATTAGATACATGTATTCTGTACAGTATCAGGATCTATCATTAGGTACATGTATTCTGTACAGTATCAGGATCTATCGTTAGGTACATGTATTCTGTACAGTATCAGGATCTATCATTAGATACATGTATTCTGTACAGTATCAGGATCTATCATTAGCTACATGTATTCTGTACAGTTACAGGATCTATCATTAGCTACATGTATTCTGTACAGTATCAGGATCTATCATTAGATACATGTATTCTGTACAGTATCAGGATCTATCGTTAGGTACATGTATTCTGTACAGTATCAGGATCTATCATTAGATACATGTATTCTGTACAGTATCAGGATCTATCGTTAGGTACATGTATTCTGTACAGTATCAGGATCTATCATTAGATACATGTATTCTGTACACATGATCTATCATTAGATACATGTATTCTGTACAGTATCAGGATCTATCATTAGATACATGTATTCTGTACAGTTACAGGATCTATCATTAGATACATGTATTCTGTACAGTATCAGGATCTATCATTAGATACATGTATTCTGTACAGTATCAGGATCTATCGTTAGGTACATGTATTCTGTACAGTATCAGGATCTATCATTAGATACATGTATTCTGTACACAGGATCTATCATTAGATACATGTATTCTGTACAGTATCAGGATCTATCATTAGCTACATGTATTCTGTACATTGTATACCATTACTATCTACCACTTTACATTGTCCATGTTTGACCTTGTCCACCAAATTGTCCATTATGGTCAATAAGTTCTAATAAAAGTCCACTGATAAAACTTTAAAGGCTACAGGGTTGTCATTTCCAGTCTTATTGACTCAAGATGTATACAAGTAATCCCAGATTTCCAGTTGATATTGGGGTTTGCTGTCACACATCAATGAATCCTTCCTTCTAAACAATCACAGAATGCCTGAGAGTTGACTGACCTGTGAGATCAAACCTACAGAATTACTTTGTTTTGTGATGAGAGACAGTATATGAACCACCCTGACGACCAAGTATAATAACAATATTATCATACATGTCCAGGGTTGCTTAATATTCATCTGATTGACAAGGGACCAATTTGTGTAGGGGATTGATACAAACATCTGTGGTAAAACATGTTAAGACTCTCACTGCATTTTGCATTTGATAATCAACACAAAAAACACTGAATATCTAAAAGGGATTGCCAAGAGAAGTCATTATTTTAACCTGTGATAACTCATTATAAAATACTGCAGTCAGCAAAGATGATGAATGTTGTATAGAACACCACTGTTAACTCTCCCTAATGGAGGACTAATGGCATACAGTTTCTAGTTATTGAGAATATCAAATGGAAAAGTGTGGGAAAGATAAACAACATAGAACAATGACCTGTCTCGGTTATTGGTGGTCACACATCAACCTGTCTCAGTCCTCATAGGCCATACAATGACCTTTCTCAGTTCTCACAGGTTCAACAGAGACCTGTCACAGTTCTTTGAGGTCCAATAGCAACCTGTCTCAGTTACTGGTGGTCACAGTGACCTGTCTCAGTCCTCACAGGTTAAACATCAACCTGTCTCAGTCCTTGTAGGCCATACAATGGCCTTTCTCAGTTCTCACAGGTTCCACAGAGACCTGTCTCAGTTCTTTGAGGTCCAATAGCAACCTGTCTCAGTTACTGGTGGTCACACAGTGACCTGTCTCAGTCCTCACAGGTTAAACATCAACCTGTCTCAGTCCTTGTAGGCCATACAATGACCTTTCTCAGTTCTCACTGGTTCTACAGCGACCTTTCTCAGTTCTCACAGGTTCCACAGCGACCTGTCTCAGTCCTCAAAGGTTCCACAGAGACCTGTCTCAGTTCTTTGAGGTCCCATAGCAACTTGTCTCAGTTACTGGTGGTCACACAGTGACCTGTCTCAGTCCGCACAGGTTAAACATCAACCTGTCTCAGTCCTTGTAGGCCATACAATGACCTTTCAGTTCTCACAGGTTCTACAGTGACCTTTCTCAGTTCTCACAGGTTCCACAGAGACCTGTCTCAGTTCTTGGAGGTCCCATAGCGACCTGTTTCAGTTACTGGTGGTCACACAGTCACAGGTCTCAGTCCTCATAGGTTCCACATCAAACTGTCTCAGTCCTCATAGGTCATACAATGACCTGTCTCAGTTCCTGGAGGTCACACAGCAACCTGTCTCAGTCCTCACAGGTTCCACAGTGACCTGTCTCAGTCCTCAGGTTCCACAGCGACTTGTCTCAGTTACTGGTGGTAACAAAGCTACATGTTTCTGTCCTCATAGGTTCAATATCAAACTGTCTCAGTCCTCATAGGTCATACAATGACCTGTCACAGTCCTCACATGCTCCAATGTGACCTGTCTTAGTTACTGATGGTCACACAGCCACCTGTCTCAGTCCCTGGAGGTCACACAGCAACCTGTCTCAGTCCTCGTAGGTCATACAATGACCTGTCCCAGTTTCTAGAGGTCATGCAGCAACCTGTCTCAGTCCTCATAGGTTCAAGTTCAACCTGTCTCAGTCCTTGTAGGTCATACAATGACCTGTCTCAATTCCAGGAGGTCTCGCAGTAACCTGTCTTAGTCCCTAGAGGTCATACAGCAACCTGTCTCAGTCCCTAGAGGTCACACAGCAACCTGTCTCAATTCCTGGAGGTCACACAGCGACCTGTCTCAGTCCCTGGAGGTCACACAGCGACCTGTCTCAGTCCCTGGAGGTCACACAGTGACCTGTCTCAGTCCCTGGAGGTCACACAGCAACTGTCTCAGTCCCTTGAGGTCGCACAGCAACCTGCCTCAATTCCTGGAGGTCACACAGCAACCTGTTTCAGTCCCTGGAGGTCACACAGTGACCTGTCTCAGTCCCTGGAGGTCACACAGCCACCTGTCTCAGTCCCTGGAGGTCACACAGCAACCTGTCTCAGTCCCTGGAGGTCACACAGCAACCTGTCTCAGTCCCTGGAGGTCACACAGTGACCTGTCTCAGTCCTCGTAGGTCACACAGCGACCTGACCCATTCCCTGAAGGTCATAACGCTGTCTGACTCAGTAACTTAAGTTGACCTCTGTCCCCTGGTCACGCATTCCCTAAGTGATTACATCTGTCTGCTGCTATATACCCTATTGTCTACAATATGCCTAAGGTTAAAGATGCTTTCTCAGTGATCATGACAGATAGCAATATTTACACTTTACAGTCTCCCATTAAATAAATTTCAATCTAAATTGTATTCACCGGAGTAAGCAATACTTTGTAGATCACAAGATATAAATAGCTTATCATTTTGGTGATATTTTCACCTCTGTTATGTTTATGATTTGTGTATGTCAGCTCAGATAATACACATCATAATATTTACATCAACCATGTTGTGTAAATAAACATGCACAGAAAAATCATAATGAAATAGCCATACTGATGTCTTAAAATATGTCACTCTCTGAACAACTGTCAGATTGTATTTATCGATAGGAATGCAGTCTTAGACAGATAAACAATCATGCCATCATACCAACCGTCACCCAGATTACATTGACAAGAATATAATTTGATAACTGAAAATGCACTTTCAATCTCTGAAGCCTAAACATGTAAATTTACTGATTATTCAAAGAAAAAATATGAAAGGATATTAGTAGACTGTAATATTTTACAGGCCAGAACATGAAACGAAAAACCAGTTTCTGTAACCATGGCGACAATCTGTGAAAAAAATTATACCAAAACAAAGTAGTAATATCAAATGATAGTCATCACATAATTTGTCATTGTTTTAAACTCTAACAGATTTTATTATAAACTTGGATTGAATATCTGAATTTGATTTTTACATCTTGATGATGAAGTTGGTTATATAATGTAAATGATGAAGGCCAGATGTTACAGTGTCGACAAATGAGAAAATATTAAACAAATTTATGTTAAGATCATACTACAGCTTCTGTTCAGGGTGTTATGTGGACTAAAAACCTGATAACTATTGATATGGCCTTGTTAAATCACATAAATTCATGTCCGTTTCTATGTACTATTACTTGATACAAGATGCCTAGCAGTCTTGCAGGTCATCTGACTGATCTCAATTGAACGCATTGTTGAACTCATCCGAGATCTTACTGATGTACAGCTACATACAAAATCTCATCAAAATTCATTCATATTTACTCAAGTTATCATGTTTACAAGGTCCAGAAGCAAAATAAATAAAAATATAAATCAATAAACAAATAAACACAAAGAGCTTTACCTCTTACATGGGTCCCATTGTCAAACTCATCCAAGATGATACAAGGCTGCATACCAATGTCATAATTCCATTTGTATTTTTCAAGTTCACAAGTTTCAATAATAAGTATTTACTGTAACAGGACCTGTTACACAAGTCCTGGTAACCCCTTCAGATGTGAAGGATGCTTATTAAAGTAAATTAACAGTAAGACTTGGAAGATCTGAGGAACAGGATGATGTGCAAGCTTTAAACAATCAATTTTACATTGACAGGGAGCCCTCATGTACAGTATAGTTGAGGTGATTTGGTACACAAACCCAGTTAGAATGAGCAAAAAAAAATTAAACAAGGACCGTCAGAGAGTCACAGATAGATTATGATCCCCAAATACGGTGAAATTTAAGTACAAAAATAACAAAGAGCAATAAGAGTGTAATGATCCAGACAAAATTTAATTAAGAACAAGAGATCCCAGTGGGATCTGGGCGCCCACCATTTGGGGATCTGTTTTCAGTTCTAGAAGATTTGTTTATTATTATTTTTTTTGGTTACAGGTGTTGTAAATGCTCATGAACTGGTCTTCATTGAATGTACTCAATGATGGCACAAGATATTTTTATTAAGCACCTATTAGCAAATATCATTTGAAAAAGATCCCAAAGTATTATTAGATAGCAGTCAGTTACAGGTGGGTAATGGACATAGTCTTGAATCAATATGATAGAATATCGAAGAAAATATGTTTGTGCTATATTACTGTCTACATCCAAGATGGCTGCCTTTGATTTCAAATCAGTCAAAAAAAAGTACAACTAGGGACCAAGGGGAACCTGCATATGAAATTTGAGAAAGATCCATCCAGTACTTTCCCAGAAATAGCAGTAACAAGAATTGTTTACAGACGGACGGACGGACCACGAACGCAGGGCGATTTGAATACCCAACCATCTGATGATGGTGGGCTAAAAACTAAATAAAGGGCAATAACTCCTAAATCATGCCAAAAGAGAGTGATGGTTCTGGTGCACTGCACTTCTCCTTGTTGAGATTTATCTGCCTATGAGTTTTAGGTTGATATCTGTTATAATTTTGTTGTAATGCTCCGGACAAAATTTAATTATGAAAAACAACGAAGGGCAATAACTCCTAAATCATGCCAAAAAAAACAATGTTTCTTGTGCACAGCATTTCTCCTTGTTGCGATCTATCTACCTATGAAGTTTCACGTTAATACCTCTCATAGCTTTTGTGTTATGCTTCTGACAAAATTTTGATGGATGGACAAATCGACGACTCTATGCTCACTCTTCTGGAAGCATAATAAATCTATCCCACTATACCAACCAAGTGATGTCACAGAAAGATTGCTCCTGTGGTGATGACGAGTAATGGAGATTATAAGCAGCCTTCTTTTTACCAGGTTGATGTAGTGAGAAGATTGCTCCTGTTGCCATGACAAACTATATAGAATTATTAGGCAAACTTTGAATCACTTAATTGACTACAAGTTTAGAAAGGTTTGTGATACTGGTGTATTTTAATGATAAGAATTACATAGAAAACATATTTCAAATTTATACTGAAATTATATCTAAAACTTAATCCAATTAAGTTTCAATCACAACACACACCAAGCGTCACAATTGGTGGGATATTTATTTGTAAGACAAAAAATTTCTTATTTAGTTATTGATTACATTACCACAGTATGGAGTTCTGTCAGCATGTTTTCTCTCCATTTGGTATCTCCGTCATGTGATATCTACCTCTTTGTTTAATTTCTATTGTTTTTACCAAGTTAGCGACAAGTTGATAAATTTGGCCATGTTTCTGTTCTGTGACATCAACTATAGTATGCAAATATGGTACCTACACCCATCTTTGTATCCCAAAAACAAAAGATTCAAAAATCCCGCCCTCCCTACGACCATGAGCCTTCACGTCATGAACATAGAGTTATTTCCCTTCCTCTTATCTTTATGGCTACCGGAGCGGGCGGACGTGCTATATTCAGCTGAGTGCCTTCCTTTTCCTTTTAGCTTAAGTCTACCTTATAGCCGATTATTTATATATCGGTTTATTGCTTTAAACCCATCCTTAACTATAACAGTCTTTGCAGACGTTTATTTAGTTAATATATCCTGCTTTTAGGCCTTAATCGGCCGGCCTTTGTTCGGCCTTTGTTCGGCCATTTTGCTATACTCCACGCACCGAGCGCGTATCTACGTGTTTTGCGCTGTTCGGTTTTTTCGTGAAGTTTTTTCGCTTTTTATCGGTCGTATTATTTATTCGACCGTATATTTTGCTTTGCTTTTTTACGTTTCGTTAGCTTTTGCTTTCGTTCGTATTTGTTTGTTGGAGTTGTGTTTTTTCACTCCATTTATTTTTGTTACGTTTATTTGTATTAATAACTGTTGTTATTTGATTATTTATTTCGTAACAATTATGGATTCAGGGATGCGTCGTGGTTCAGCACATGGGTGTTCTCACTTCTACGGAGAGCAGGACCCCCATGATGCCTGTCCCTTATGCCGACCTTGCAGCGAGGCCTCGCCGTGCGAACTTTGTTTGCACGCCGGGTCCGCTGTAAAGGCTCCCCTACCCAGTCGGCGAACTTCTCGCCGGAAGAGGGATTCGTCCTCATCTTCCGGTAAGAGAGGTAAGCCATCCAGGTTTTCTACCCCCGGCCCTGAGCCGAGGGGTGAGGTTGTCACTGCTGGGGGTGTTCTCACACTGAGCTCCGCCCTCGAGCAGGGGGTGGCTCCCCCTGTCCAGGCGCGTCCTGGTATAGGGGGGGAGCAACCCGACCCTGACTCGGCGAAGTCTAGGGTCGAATCGGCCGGTAGCTCTCGACAGCCGGCGGTGCTACCGTCGGAAAGGGACTTCCGGTCACAGGTCTCTGAGTCTTTCAGGGACCTCGGCACGCCAGGTGGCGTCGTTGGTGGGGGCCGCCCTGACGCCGGACCGGTACCCTCGGGTATGGGGTCAGGGGTCACTGATTTTTTGTCAGGGTTGTCAGTGGCTACGGGGATTAGTGACACTGAGTTCACTAATCCTAGTGTCAGTGCGGGGCCTGGGTTCCTACCCTCACAGGTCTCTGGATCTGGGGCTTTTCGCTCTAGTCCAGATTTTCCGGTGCAAGGTTTCCCAGGGGGTTTCCCCCAGGGATTTGGGGCCCCAGGTCAGGCTTCCGGTTTCCGGTCGCCTTTTCCCCCGGGCTCGGGGTGTAGGGGTGCCTGCGGGCACTCAATCCCGGGCCGCCCAGACCAACCTGCGGATGGTCATGGGTACCAACAGTTACCCAGCTGTTACGGGCTCGGCCCGTACATGGCTGGGTTTCCACCTGGTGGGAGTGGAGGTTCATCCTGGTCCTTTGGACAGGGTGTCCAGCCCCAGGCTCAGGCAGGCCAATTTGGTCAGTTCTGGGGTCACTCCCAGCCCGCGGGACTGTTCCCATTCCCTCAGGGGTTTGGGTTCAACCCCATGGGTCTTCCTTCATGGAACCCTTGGGGTATGGTCTCTCCCTCTAGGAGACGTTTTAGCAGTGCTGAATCCCCCCAACGCTCTGCTACTTCGGGGGCCGTTTTGGCCGGTCCTAAAAAGGTTCGCCGGACCTTTAGGACTTCCGCCTCCCGCGCGGACTCGTCGGTCTCCTGTCCTCAGGGGTTGGCTTCTAAGCCTACAGCTTCGGCTGTTAGACGTTCTACGTCTAAACGCCGTATAGAGGAGTCCCCCTCTCCGGAGAGGTCTCCTCTGGCGGCCCCTGTTCCTCCCAGGGCGACTTCGGTCGTTAGCGAGGAGGAGATGGACGCTGAGGGCGTGGGCTTGGCAGAGGATGACGATGTTATCCATCTGTCTCCTGGGTGCTCGGCGATTGATCCGTCCGAGTCATCGGCAGATGACCCTTCTGACCAGGAGGGTTCCCAGGAGGTAGGGGGCTCCGAGATTGCTGAAACCGAGGCTCAGCATGTTCTTTCGGGGATGAGGGCCCTACGGGCCGACATTTCTCGGATTCTCGGAGCGGAGGTATGCCCACCCCCTTCTGCATCGTCGGTGCCCGAGTCCACCACCCTTCTAGGTTCTTTGGTGGCTCCTCGGGCTTCCGTTCGTACTGACCGGACTCTGCCAGAAGGCACCATTGTGTCTTCGGCTCTGGCCACTGCCCGGGCACGGGTTCTGGAGAAGAATTCTTCATCTACCCGCACCCCCGGGTTTGCCGGTCTGCAGCTCGGTGTTGGCGATTTGTCAGAGGCTTCTACCGCTGACTACGCTACACATGACGGGCAACTGGCCCCTCAACCAGCAAAGCTGGAGTCGAGGGAGCTGGCTGCCTGGCCCGGCAAATCAGTGGACCAGGTGGTGTTCGATGCTAGAGAACACCACAGGATGGAGAGGATGTTGCGCCTTTCCATCCAAGTTCTGTCTTACATAGACTTCCTGACTGTGAGTCTATACAAGGTATCCGACTTGCCTGAGGGTCGGGTACCAGAGACGGAACAGGCCGACATTCAGGACAGGCTTACAGCTGCCCTGAACGCGGCGTTGAGGGCATCGGCGGCCTTACAGGTCTCCCTGCTCGCCAATGTCGTGTTGGCTAGGCGATTTTCTATTTTAAAGAATCGCCCAGTCGAAGAACCTTATCTTTCCCGTCTATTGACTGCCCCCTTCACTGGCTCTACCCTGTTCGGGGGAGCTCTTCCTTCTGTCCAGAAGGATATGAAGGAGGACTCGGTCGCCTCAGCACTCTTGGTGAAGAGGTCGTTCCGAGAAGGCCAGCACCTCGCAGGGGTCAGCGCCTCCCAAGAAGAGGGCTAAGTTTTCGGCTGGGCAGGCGTCTGCCCAACCCAAATCGCAGCCATACTTCAAGGGCAATAAGGGGAAAGGTAAGAAAGGTAAGAAACCTCCTGGGGGCAAGAAGAAGGGTTCCTGACTCTTTCTTCTCCTTGACCGAGACAGAACAGGGGTCTGGCGGGGTGGACGGCGGTCCTCCCGTTCAGGTCTCTTGTCCTTCTCCCGCAGGCTCAGGCTCCGGATGGGCGGACGATTCTCTGTTTTGGCAGGGACTCGATCTGCCCCAGCCAGAGCTTCCTGTGGGCGGGCGTCTCTCCGCTTTCCTATCCCAGTGGCAGGAAATTACGGAGGACGTGTGGACGTTGTCGGTGGTCAAGGAGGGTCTAGGTATTCCCCTTCTTCAGGATCCGCCTCTTACCGCCCAGCCGATCTTCTTTCCTCCTCCGGGGGATTTGGAGAAGGCTCGGGCGATCCAGGAGGAAGTAAGGACCTTGCTTGCCAAGGGCGCGGTAGAGGAGATTCCTATGTCGGAAATCACTCCCGGCTTCTACTCCCGAATGTTTCTCGTTCGGAAGAAGTCCGGAGAGTGGCGCCCGATCATAGATCTCAGTGCCTTCAACAGGCACGTAGATTCTCCTCACTTCAAGATGGAGACCCCACGGGGCATCATGGCCTCCGTGAGGGAAGGGATGTGGGCAACTTCAGTAGATCTGAAGGACGCCTATTTCCATATCCCCATCAAGAAGTCGGCACGGAAGTTCCTCCGTTTCACGTGCAACGGCAAGGTCTTCCAATTCCGGGCCATGCCCTTCGGGCTGACGACAGCTCCCTTGGTGTTCACCAAGCTGCTGCAGGTAGTCGTGGGATTCCTTCACTCTCGCGGAATAGACGTCCACATCTATTTCGACGACTCCCTCATGCTTCACAGGGTGAGGGAATCGTTAGTGAAGGATACCAGGCTGGTCCTGAAAGTCTTACTCAAAGTCGGCTTCATTCCTTCCAGAGAGAAGTCAGAGGTTTCCCCATCTCAGGACTTTGTCTTCCTGGGGAATCGTTTCGATACGGTTCTGGGCATAGCCCTACCACCGGTGGAGAAGTTCGAGAAGGCCAGGGCTCTAGCTCTGTCCTTCATCGAACGGTCGCAGGTCCAGGTACGTTGGTTCCTCAGTTTTCTGGGGTATCTCAACGCCCTGGCAGATGTGGTCCCCCTAGGGAGACTTCACATCAGACCTCTCCAGATGTTCCTCCTGTCCAACTGGGTTCCGTCATCCAGGAAGTGGGAGGCCTGGATAACTCTCACTCAGTCGGTCAGGGAGTTCGCTCGCTGGTGGACCATTCGGGAGAATGTTCTCCGCGGGGTTCCTCTGACCAAGCCTGTCCCCTCTATGACCCTGTTCACGGATGCTTCCATGACAGGATGGGGAGCTTACCTCGACGGCCATTGTCGCTCGGGGGAGTGGTCTGGGGATCAGCTCTCGGAGCACATCAACGTGCTCGAGATGAGGGCAGTTCTTTTGGCACTGCAATCCTTTCGGGGATTCCTGCAGTCCAAGGCGATTTGTGTGGCTACCGACAACTCTACAGTTGTCGCGTATCTGGAGAGACAAGGGGGCACCAGGTCTCACGTCCTGTGTGCCCTCTCCATCCGCATCCTTCTTCTCTGTCAGGAGATGCAATTGTCCATTACGGTCAAGCATCTTCCGGGCAGGTTGAATGTGTTGGCGGATACCCTCTCCAGGCGCCGCCAACCGGTGTTGACGGAATGGCAGCTGTGTCCCTCGGTCTTCCGGGGAATTTGTCAGGTGTGGGACAGACCTTTGATAGATCTGTTTGCCACTTCTCTGAACAATCAGCTGCCAACCTTCGTCTCTCCGGTCCCAGATCCGAAGGCTTGGGCTGTGGACGCCCTTTCTCTGGACTGGGACGGGATGCATGCTTATGCATTCCCTCCCTTCAACCTGGTGGGCAGGGTGCTTCAGAAGTTCAGGGAGCATCACTGCTCCTTACTTCTGATAGCCCCCCTGTGGCCGAGGCAGCCTTGGTTTCCGGAGCTCTTGTCGTTTCTGGTGGAGGAGCCACTGGCTCTCCCCACCAGACCGAATCTCCTGCGTCAGCCTCGGTCCAGGACGACACACTCTCGACCAGAGATCCTCCACCTTCACGCGTGGAGGCTATCTCTGGAAGCCTCGCCAAGGCAGGCTTTACTTGAGAGTTGTCAGATCGCATCGCGCGATCTATCAGGGCTTCCTCTTCTGCCGTCTACCAGTCCAGATGGAAGATCTTCTGTGATTGGTGTGTCGGCAGGGAGGTTGATCCATTCGAAGCCTCTGTTCAGCTGATTGCGGATTTCCTACTCTCTCTGTTTAGGGACCGCAATCTGGCACCTGGCACTATTGCTGGCTATAGGACAGCAATTGCCAGTGTCTTGGCTTTTTACGGCAGGAAGGAGATAGGTTCTTCCTCATCTCTTTCTGCCCTAATCAGAGGCTTCTCTTTGGATAGACCCAGAGTTCGGCAGCTGGCCCCGCAGTGGAATTTAGCCTTGGTGCTAGATTCCCTGACGAGGTCACCTTACGAGCCTATGGAGTCTGCCTCTTTGAAGTTTCTAACTTTTAAGACAGTCTTCCTTTTGGCTCTGGCCTCTGGACGTAGGAGGAGTGAAGTGCACGCCCTGTCGTCACTTCCTTCCTGCCTTCGTTGGTCCAGAGGCTACGCTGCCGTTACTCTTTTAACTGATCCTTCCTTCCTTGCGAAGAATCAAGTCCCGGGGTTCTCGCCCGATCCCATCAAGATTCCGGCTTTGACTAGCTCGGAGGAGAGGGATAGATTGCTTTGTCCCTGTAGGGCTCTTAGGTTTTATCTCGATAAAACCAGGGGGGGGGCGGGGCTCCAGATCCCGTCTATTTTTGCCTATCAAACAGGGACAGCGAGACATCTCCTCCCAGTCGGTGTCTAGGTGGGTATGCCAGGTCATTAAGTATGCTTATGAGCATTCTGATGACCAGGCTCGGGCGAGGGTGAGAGTGCGGGCTCATGAGGTAAGGGCCCTCGCTGCATCCTGGGCCCTTCTTAATGGGTCCTCCTTTCAGGAGGTCATGTCTGCTGCCTTCTGGCGGGGCAGGGATACATTTACAGATTTTTATCTGAGATCCCTGGCTTCCCACTCAGAAGGTTTGTATTCTTTGGGACCTCTGGTGGTTGCACAGTCTGTGGCTGTGCCCCCCCGTTAGCCCCGGGGCTCGTCTTTTCCGTTCGGCGGCACGTGGTTTACCTGCTCGGTCACGGGGAGGTTGCCCCTTCTTATTCTATGCACTCTGTCCCCCCTCCCTACTAAGTTTAGTGTGCTAGATGGGCTGCCTGGCTGCTAGTCACCACTACGGTAAGACAAATTCGCATTGTTATGGTAATTATTACTGAAATGAAATTGAGGTTTTTTAATGTAAAACCAATTTTCATGAGGTAATACTTACCATAACTTTATGGAGTCCCACCCTTTCCTCCCCTCTTCCTATCTGCCTGACTGCCCCTCTACGGGTGCTACATAAAGGCTAAGAGGAAGGGAAATAACTCTATGTTCATGACGTGAAGGCTCATGGTCGTAGGGAGGCCGGGATTTTTGAATCTTTTGTTTTTGGGATACAAAGATGGGTGTAGGTACCATATTTGCATACTAAAGTTATGGTAAGTATTACCTCATGAAAATTGGTTTTACATTAAAAAACCTCAAATTTGATAAGTCTTGTGATACAGGTAGTATACAATATGTTTACTGATCCATGACCTGTACTAGTAACACCTATGGTAATGACATAACAGGGGTCATAAATTACAAATGTTGTCATGGTATATAAATTTCTATCAACAGTTCTGCGTGACCAATCACAGGTTTCTGTACTAAATAATATTTGTGATCAAAAAGAGTATAACTAAGTTTAAGCAATGTATTTACCCTCATCATACAGAGATAATTATACCACTAAGTTATACAATGTATTTACCCTCATCATACAGAGATAATTATACCACTAAGTTATACAATGTATTTACCCTCATCATACAAATAATTATACCACTAAGTTATACAATGTATTTACCCTCATCATACAGAGATAATTATACCACTAAGTTATACAATGTATTTACCCTCATCATACAGAGATAATTATACCACTAAGTTATACAATGTATTTACCCTCATCATACAGAGATAATTATACCACTAAGTTATACAATGTATTTACCATACTCAATGTATTTACCCTCATCATACAGAGATAATTATACCACTAAGTTATACAATGTATTTACCCTCATCATACAGAGATAATTATACCACTAAGTTATACAATGTATTTACCCTCATCATACAGAGATAATTATACCACTAAGTTATACAATGTATTTACCCTCATCATACAGAGATAATTATACCACTAAGTTATACAATGTATTTACCCTCATCATACAGAGATAATTATACCACTAAGTTATACAATGTATTTACCCTCATCATACAGAGATAATTATACCACTAAGTTATACAATGTATTTACCCTCATCATACAGAGATAATTATACCACTAAGTTATACAATGTATTTACCTTCAGACTCATTTCATTCTCAACATTGAAATTACCATAAAAAGTCAACATTATTATATTACAAGGTGAAAATCACAACCCTCTTTCCTTATTTTTTTTTTTTTTTTTGAATTGTAACCCAAGACAGCTGTTGAATGTAGAACTCACGACTTTGTGGAATATAATCCTACTTACATTTATCACAATGAATAAATTAACACAATACAAACATATACCCCGAGAAAAAGTGGAGATCATAGTTGTAATCTAGTACATGTATCTACCCATTAAACACACATTAAAAAACAAGACAGCTAAAAGACACAAAGTTGGAATTGTATTATAAGAAATGATAAGATGATATCTTATAAAATTCAATTAAGTAGAAATCTATTTTATCCTATTCTAAACGCAGATCATTATACAAGTAGATCTACAAGCACCTTAACACTTAAAACGATTACAATCAAAAGTATTATTTCAATACCATATGTTTAAACCTGAAAAAATATGCTTGCATTAAATTTGTAAACGCCTGCAGCTGCATACATGTACTAATACGTACATGTCTAAATTCATTCTATTGACACAATATTGGACTTTTAACTTCCGACCAATAGATAAAGAAAAGCAGGGTGACATTATTTGCAATATCTTGTAAACTCGTTCCAAAACAATGAAAATCAATCACGCAACTCTCTCGGTTACAGAGCAAGTGGTCCTGTATCAAATATTGCATTATTGTATTGCGTGACGATGTCAATCAGGGAAAGCACTTAACGGTAAAATCTCATACACAGCAGTGTTGTGACATTGAGCTACACTGCTCGTCATACCATTAGGAAGTCTTCATAGACATATCATTTTCTGATATTTTCAGTAATTTCTGATAGCATTAAAGAATGTCATGGGTGACGGAAGTTCAGAGGAGTCAGACCATTGCGATGATTATGCAAAGTCACCGGCATATACAGGTTTCCAGACATTTTGGTGTCCATATTTGCACTAAAGATGGTCTCGTTAGGCGTCTAAGGGAAACTAGGCGTGTTGCTGACAGATCTTGGCCTGGGCTTCCACGCATGACGTCACAACATTGGGACAGGTTTATTCGTCTCACACAATCAGCACCTTACTGCCCTGAATTTGCCCTTCATACCACAGGTACTCATAATCACCCTATCCTTGCAAAAACTGTAAGGAAACTATTGCGGAAAGTTGGTCTGTGGGCACATCACCCATTCGTAGGTCTGCCCCTTGCCACTGCTTGTTGACAGTGTCGTATGACTTGATGGCACATGCCCCCAGAATATTCCCAATGAGGCATTGGAGGTGGGTCTTGTTTACTGTTAGCAGACATGTCTCATCCCCTTATTGTGGTATGCATCTTTTTTTAAAAGAGGAAGAAATCTGAGACTGTTATAAAATGAAAGAAACTATCCAAATTAGCACTTTTTCTACCCCATCGGACAAAAATATAAACTAAAGATTTGGCAAGGGTTAGACTGTCAGGAATCTGAGGGTAAATATAAACTTTATTTATTTTACAACAATTGCAAAACAAGTTATGTTAACTTATACTAATCACTCTTGTTGGCCCGGATGTAAGCGCACGAGGGGTCTTATTGTGGGAGGAAACCGGAGAACCCGGGGAAAATCCACGTGGTCGGGCAGGTGACCCCTTACCTTTTCACGTCCGTTCCGGGAATCGAACCCCGGTCGGCTAGGTGAAAGGCGGGTGTGTTACCACTGCACCACCCTACCACCCTGAGGGTAGACCTTCTTCTGTCCTACCCTCAAGCTTACTATAAATAAAATACAGTGACAAATATATTCTGACAAATATGCAAACAAAAGCAGGCAAATAATAACTTCATTTTTACCAATTTGTAATTTACATTAAATATTGTACAAAACCAATTGTAATGATAGCTCATGGTCATGCATTTAAAATAGATTGGTATGAACAAAGATGATCAGATACTGTCTCACAAAAATATTGAACTTATCATACACTGTAAACATGAATCATTCAAGTCTCTCGCGCTCTCAAATGAACAACTTTAGAGCTTTTGTATGTTCTGAGCATGCAGACTGACTTAGATAGGCAAGATAGAGATATCTTAACCTCACCGGAAGTGTAGATATTTCTGTCTGGCGGGGTAGAAAACAGACATATATCACATTACCCTCACCAGAAGTGTAGATATTTCTGTCCGGCGGGGTAGAAAACAAGACATATATCACATTACCCTCACCAGAAGTGTAGATATTTCTGTCTGGCGGGGTAGAAAACAGACATATATCACATTACCCTCACCAGAAGTGTAGATATTTCTGTCTGGCGGGGTAGAAAACAGACATATATCACATTACCCTCACCAGAAGTGTAGATATTTCTGTCTGGCGGGGTAGAAAACAGACATATATCACATTACCCTCACCAGAAGTGTAGATATTTCTGTCTGGCGGGGTAGAAAACAGACATATATCACATTACCCTCACCAGAAGTGTAGATATTTCTGTCTGGCGGGGTAGAAAACAGACATATATCACATTACCCTCACCAGAAGTGTAGATATTTCTGTCTGGCGGGGTAGAAAACAGACATATATCACATTACCCTCACCAGAAGTGTAGATATTTCTGTCTGGCGGGGTAGAAAACAGACATATATCACATTACCCTCACCAGAAGTGTAGATATTTCTGTCTGGCGGGGTAGAAAACAGACATATATCACATTACCCTCACCAGAAGTGTAGATATTTCTGTCCGGTGAGGTAGAAAAACCTCTCTGTATCTTATCATTACACCATGGCTAATGTCCATGTCTCATTCAATCAGACGATTGATCACGGCATGTGTAAATGTACAAACAAGAATCTGGTTGTGCAAGACAACAGGTATTTGAGTGAATATGATTAAACAGCAATAAATCTAGAGGTGTTCCACAGGCAGTCATTGTGAATGAAAAATGGGAGTCAAATAGGTGAGTCACTTATGGCAGTCTAAATATCGGGCTGACGCGGGGAAATTTGGTGAGATGGCAATACCGGTTCGAGCACTGCATTTGTCTGCTTGGTTATAGTAACCTATCCAATTAATATAGATTTATTTATCTACGGTACATAAACAGTCACACCAGGGCTAATCATCAGTGTTGTTATCACAGATACAAGTCATTATCTACCTATTAATGATCTGTGCTCATGACTTCTTTGTCGCTTTATTCAACGAGAATAAAATGAAACTTGTAATTTCTTAACAGTCAAACATGTACATGTTTCTAAAGACCATCATATTATAATTGACATATCGTTCAATGTCCCAGAGTGCATGGCCACTGTCTTTACAATTGCGATCACGGTTTTGAAAACTTTGTCCTGATTTTGGATGATGAAGATTTAGATATTAACATTAATATACACAGAAATTATCTTATCTACTCTTGTTGCTCAAAAATAAATTGTCAAAACTTTCTTGTGTCAGTTTTGCATACCAGATAATCCTGACAACAACTGCGGCCTCATAGAATACCAGATAATCCTGACAACAACTGCGGCCTCATAGAATACCAGATAATCCTGACAACAACTGCGGCCTCATAGAATACCAGATAATCCTGACAACAACTGCGGCCTCATAGAATCTTCAATTTTTCACAAAAGTAAAATGAAAAAATCCATTAAGCTATGTAATGTGTGCATGCCCAACTTTGGACCTTTAATTTCTCATTAAAAGCTGGGTATATTAATTATGTAGGTTTTTACGGAATTCAAGTTATTGTATTGCACAATAACTGTTGCCATTGATCGTCCTTTCTGCGAAGTCACTCTCTCCAGAGTCCATTTCATTTTGTATAACACCCTATCTATATTTGGTTTGGAGCAATATCCTATCGTTTGTGTTCTACTGAAAGATCCATTGAGTACTTTTCAAGAAATAGCAATAACAAATTCTCCTTGGCAAAATCCAAGATGGCCATCTGTTGGCCATTTTGTCTATCTGATCAGACCCAAAATTAAATGGGCACAACTAGGGACAAAGGGGAAACCTGGATAGGAAATTTGAGTGAAATCTATCCAGTACTTTTCAAGAAATAGTGATAAGAAAAATAAAAATCCAAAATGTCCACCTGTCAGCCATTTTGTATTTCTGATCAGCCACAAAATCAGACGGGCACAACTAGGGACCAAAGGTAATTTGAGTATGGTCCATCCTGTATTTCTCATGAGATAGTGGTAACAAAAATTGTTTACGTATGGACAGAAGCATGGATGTCAGACAGACGACAAACCATGGTCATAGGGCCATTAATAGCCCACCATCTGATAAATAAGGGTAGAAAAACAGGATGGTCACTCATAATCAGCAGTGGTATCAACACGGATATTAATATTGTAAACTTTGTGCCTCTTATAGCAGTCTACAATCATGATCGTCAGAAATGATACAGAATGTAAACAGTCATAATTGAAAAAAAATACACAAGAGTGCTCTGTTTTATTTCCTCTGATAGGGTAGGTCAGATTATCAATAGAAGTACTGGTAATGAAATGTTGAAAAAAGCTGAGGTTAGGCCACGGTTATACTTTCTAAAGTGAAAATCAGTTTTACTGTTGTTATATTGAGTGGTGTAAATGAGTGATATTGTTACATTACAATACTGTCAGACAGACATATCAATGGGTAGAAACTTCTGTATTACTGTGGAGTCACACGATAACCATGAATTGAACACAAGTGATAGAGAAGTATGAGACTTTTCAGGTGTACTTATCCAGAATGCTCAGAACTGTACTTAAACCACAATGTCATATTGTACAACACTACCAGCAGTATAATCAAACATCATTTCAAAAAGAGTTTGTTTTTTGTCTGTTTATTTTAATATACGTATGTCAAATTCTTCAATGAAATTGAAATCAAAGTACTGAAAGTACTGGTATGCTAAGACCATTAAAAAATAAATTCTTTGTTATTAGCTTGCTATATACTGAAACCAACTATATGCAATCAGTAAATCATTGCAGCCCATAAAAAATGACCAGCAGATATCAGAAATAACAAGCATAGTAGTATTACTTATGTAATACATGTCCCAAGTAGGCTCCAAGATGCAATGATAGGGAAGTTGTCCATTTCTTTGGATACATTGTAGGGAATGTTGATCATGGACACCATATTATCACTTTAAAGACTGTGTATCCTATTGGTTTAAGACCATTAGTTAGACCATCATGCAAATAACATGCTACATACAAATATTGGACAGCTTCATTTTCCAGATTGTTTGTAAATGACTGCATAAGAGTGCCAATTTTCTAAAACAAACATGACTTGTCACCATAACTTAAAATAGAAGATGCCTATTCTTCCAGAAAACCTGGTCTTATTCTCCTTGTACTTTTTCTGGGAATCTTCAAGTAGATATTGACTTTGTTCCAATTTTTCATGTTTATATATTCTTTGTTCTCTAAAACTTGTCACAAGATATTTTATTCCTCTTGTATTATCATTTTTTTTAACATCCTTACAGTGACCTTGAACCTTGAAATTTACAAGATGTGAATATCTTTTAGGTTGTGAAATTTGATAGAAAAACGAGGGTAATACAATGGAAAAACACCCCCATGCAACTATCCGTTTTTTGACTGTGACCTTGATCTTTGATATCTGACCCTGAATTTCTAAAGAAACCGACTTCTCCTCACAAGGGATACATGTTCCAAATTTGATTAAGGTATACTAACTGTCTTGGTCTCAATGCGTTTACAAGGTAATCATATAGTACTTATGCAAGTACTGTGACCTCTACATTCAATCCTCAAAATCATTACTATATCCTCTCCACATTGCCCAGGGATAACTGAAACTGTAATCCAAATGATAACTAATACCCCCATCACCCACAGCCTTAGTTATCTCCCCATGGTGACCTTTTGCAAAAAAACATCCTCTGAAACACAGCGGCATGTGCACATGTTCCCTAATATTCCTGCGAAGTTTTGTTGAAATTGGTCCACAGGTTTAGAAGTTGACCGACATGCAAAACCTGTCTATATTGACCAGATGCCATGGCAATCAATATTTCCAGGGGAAAATGGTGCATGCACATCTACACATTGTCCCGAATATTACTGTAGTTTCATTGGAGTTGTCTAGACAAGATGTGTCTACAGACAGACAAACAGATGGATGGACAGATAGACAACTTGATTCGATTTACCCACCCTTTTGGTGGTATAAGAATGCACAAGAGTGCTTACAAATTCCATGTGGACAGACATCATGGAAAAATAATAATGATAATAATAAAAATAAAAACATGATAAAGATGCTTATATCTTGTTTTCTTTATTCAGTATTCTTTCCATGCTTTGATCAGCAATGTAATCTTGTCATGTCAATATCCTAGTACAAGATTGCATACACAAAATTGTTGTAGGTAGACTTTTAAGATAAATAAAAAAAAATACATGTCTAAGTTTAAATGAAGGTTTTAAACAGAAGTCGTATTATGTTCAGTATACAGTGATTTTTCTAGACAATTGTAAACTATAAACTCGGTATACAGCGATCTTTTCTACACATTTGTAAACAACAAACTCAGTATGCGGTGATCTTTTCTACAAAAAGTTTTTTTATATATTGTATATACATAACTCAGAAAAAAAAAATAAGTAAACCTTTCTATGTACACTACAAACTCAGTATACAGTGAGCCTTTCTACATAAACTTGGTATAACTAGTGAATCTTTCTACTTAAGTAAATTGAAGATTGTAAAGAAATTTACTACAAATGCAGCATACAATGATCTTTTCCACATTTTTTTAGTTTCTGCCATTTGTTGATTCTTCTTTTGTGATGGTAATTATATTGCCGCCTTTAGAGAGTACTGTGACCTTAAAAGGCAACATGGTTGTTAGCATATCCTCAAGTGATTAACCATCTTCAACATCTAATTGGAGGTCGGTTAGAAGGACGTTTTTCTCCACCATAAGGTCCTCAAATCCATTGTTGGTCACAATGGCCAATTCCAAGTTAGAATAATCAAGAGATACCTTCTACCATTCCAGATTTCATTTCTTCAGGGACATCCACCTGCTGAAAGAGAGTAAAGCAAATAAATAACTATATTTCTTTATTGCTATGATTATGTGCAAGAAATATACACTTCTGTATAAGCTTATAGTCTTGAACTTCCCAATAGGAGTCTATATTAAATATAATTAATTGTTTTGACATTCAGGACTGTCAAATTATGAAGTGATGGACAGCTAGAAAATAAGAATATCTTGACCATGGTCATACAGAGATTGAATCATAAAGTTAAATTCATGAGATAAATCTGTGCAGTATGATAATTTATTTTGACGTTTGTATTTCAAAAATCATTATGACTTGAAAGGTAATGTGTAATTTAATTAATTACATTGGACCGTCATGCAATGGCAATGCCATTTTCATAATGTAATTGTAATTTCATTAATTACATCATCATGTAATTGAACCCATGCCTGTTACAAACAGTAGCTGTCCTAACTGATCCTAAAATTAAATTTGGCTATGTCTATCACAAAATTAATGTTGGCTGTCTATTACAAATGCCATATTTAGCTACAGTAGAGGTATTTCAAAAATGTATGTCATTGTAACTGAAAGGACACAATTAATGGTTACTTAACCAGAACTACAGTTCTGAACAAACCACTACAAAGCCTGGTTAACTGTACTAAGAAAATGTCTTCTCAATTAATCAATTTCATTGATTATTGACATCTTATTGTTGTACTTACAGTCACTTGAGTTTCTTAAAAGTTGCAATTTGACTTTTAATAAGGCCCAAAATGATAATACTGCAATGTCTTAATTAGCTCTCGAGGGGTATTGGTTAGACTATTTATCTCATTTCATTCCATTCACCATGAAAACAAAACTCTAAAAAACAATCGACAATTAATGACAAATATTGAGCCTAGGGCTGGGTAAAATTGATGAATCAAAAGTGTTGAACTGAAAGTGGACGCAGTTGACATAATACTGAAATTTCTGAGATGAACAAATACAGTACATATATCAAAAAGTTCAATTGTACCAATAATACTTTACACATTCACACTGGGACTTTACACATTCACACTGGAACTTTACACATACACACTGGGACCTAACACTTTGCTAGGTTTATCCTAATCTTTATTAAAATACTTACCGGGAATCAGATGTTAATTGACATCTTCATTATTCCTAATCTTCATATTGTAATCGTTCACATGCATCACTCTTCAACAGAATCAACGAGACAGCATGTCAGAAAGACAAAAACTAAAATTAAGCTAAAACTATATATATTAACTTCACATGTAAACCTTAAAATTAGCATAGCTGTAGAGTTCCCGTACGATTTCATACTCTGGCCTTTGGCTGTTGGGGTACTTATAAATTATCTCCGATCAGAAATTTGAAAGAGCTAGACCTACAATAGCGCGGACAGTGACAGATATTTTAAAGTAAAATCGATATATTACCCAGACAGATTCCTAGATCTATTCACGGTAGCGTAAGTAGTACAGTACAATATTACGGATAAGTTTTTTTTCTGGTTAATTTCCGATCTGTTGGGCCACTGACAGAAGTGACTGCGATGAGACCATTTTGAAACGATCATTCCAAAATAAATCCGTTTCAAAATACTGAAATACTTTACGGAAGCAACAAAAATGTGCTAGATGCTTACATAACATTTTTTAAATGCATACTGCTTCAAGGGAAAAGTCTTGAAAATATTTTGAAAAAAAAGTGCTATGGCGGCAGTGCCCAGCTTGCGCGTCGCCGTCAAGCCTAAATTCAATAGACGCGAAGGCTCATTCCAAATGAATTGTTGCAAAAAATGCAATTGATAGTTCAGTATAAGTATTGACTTCAAATTCAGCTAACATATATATATATAGTGATACTTACCTACATGAATTACCCGCCATCTTCTTTCAGCCGCCGTCTTCTTTCAGAGTCCAGCAGCACAGAGCACCCCGGCTGTTTCCGTCAAAATTTTATGCTACTCTAAATCATTCTTATTTTAGTTTCATTTTTATTTTCAACTACATATATCAGTATTTTTAATAGTTATCAACAGTATTAAACGGGAAGTAAATTTTCGAAAAAAGAAAAATAGAAAGATATACAAATGTATATGACTCCCACAATGCATCGTGCGGAAAAGAAAGTTAAGCCGCCATATTGGCATCGCCTCGCAAAATTTACCACCATAAACGTGAGTCTTTGTCATTGTATTTACAAATTTCGATGTCTGATTATCATTAATACACAACACAAAACATTTTCTTGATGTACAGGTAATGAAGAAAATGTCGATAAGGTTGTTTCATTTAATGACTAGCATCAGCAACTTGTAGGGGCGATAATCCAATGATTACGGTAATGTCCGGCAGATGGAGTAGGAGTAAACTTTCGATTTATGAACCAATGAAAACGAAGTACTGATACTCAGCCTCAGGGGCGATAGCAACATGCTGAAGAGCAAATGCTCTTAGCATAAAAATTGATGATTATTCCATGAAAATTGAAGAATAAAAGAAACAAGAGGCCCATGAGCCTTAACGGTCATCTGACTACAAATACTTTCAGCAGGGAGAAGGGTTATTTTTTCTACTTTGAATGAAACCTTGCTAAGAAGCCATGATGTAGATGGTAGCTTGTGGTTTTAAAGACAATGTCCAAGTGTGTGAAGTTTAACTAAATTCCTACAATGAAGAAGCAACTAAAGTAGGTGTCGTATTTTTATGCACTCACAACTAATGTTAAGAATGGATGTGGGTAAGTTTTCCTACATAACGTAACTATGTCAAATATCTTTTTAGAGTACCATAATATCATGAATGAGTTGAAGTTTCAGGGTTAAAGGGTCAAGGTCAAGGTCTTCATGACTATTTTTAGAAAATCAGTTTGTTATTTATTTAGAATTTCAGCCAACAACTTTGAAAGAAGTTATCTAGGCAAATCAAGTATTCTTATTACAATTGAGGAGCATAATTCCATATGAATAGGATTGTGTATTAAAAAAGAATACTCCTTTAGATGCCAAACCTGAAGACATAGTCATGATTAAAGTTTTACTGCAAATTACCAAAAAAGTCCAACAAAGGGACATAACTCTAGAAATCCAAATGAAAACTAGAAAATGTCTTTAAGACATAGATGGCTCTGCTCCTTTACAAACCAGAATCTGATCAGGTGTAAAACATGATGTAATGATCCTATGGAGAAAATATGAACAAAATCTATTGGCAGGTTCTCAAGAAATGACTCTGATCTAAAACCTGATTGGATGGACAGATATCAAAAGAAGTTATGAGTAGTTACGATTTGCTCTTAAACAAGAATAACACACTGGACCTACTTTGCAATGGACGGTCCATATATGGTACGGATGTTGTGGACAGCTGATGAATTTGGAGGGGTCCGAACATCAGCAGAACTTTCCCCATACTGTAAAAAACATCAATAATTCACTGCTATATCATAACAAGAGTATCGGTGAAACTGATGAATCGTCACTGAAATCAGCTTTACTGGACACAAAGTTTAAACAAAGGGCAATAGTTCTGTAATTAAGTTGGTATCAGGGTTTGGTATACTGTACATCCTCTTTGTATGAAAAATGTTTATGTTTCATTACACTAACTAAAGTCAAGAAAAGCCAGCTACATGCATATCAGTTTGATATGACCAATATCTACACCAAAATTCATCACCCTACTTTAATGGAAACAAAATTAGGCTCCAGACATCAAATTTTAACAAAGTGCAATAACTTAAATTAACTCGAAACTTAAAACTTGACAAGTGTTTTAAGGCATTATTTAATGCACATCATCGCAAATTTTAGGGGAGCATAAAAACATTCCTAATAACTGCTAATTCTCTATACTGTTCAGAAAAATCCTAGTCACTCTCCAGAATACTGTAAAGGAGATCACAGAAGGTGCCCAACATTGTACGATCTTTAAAAGTTCTCTGACTGTAAGTTGGATCCCAAATTAGACAAATACACAACTAAGGACAAAGAATATCAATTATATGTATCATGAGGATAATGAATCAAGTGATTTTTAAAAGACATCAATAACTAATTATATCTGTCAAAATTCATGATGGCTGTCGGTTTGACTTTTTTTCTCCAATCAGTCAATAAATAGCAAATGCATTCCTAGAGACCTATGGGAACTTTCATATGAAACAGTGGTAACAAGTTATAACTGTCAAACTTCAAATGTCATCTGTCTAGTAAATTAGTTTTCTTATCTGTCTAAAAAGGACTAGTGGAATGTGTGTATGATATTTAGGAAATGATCAGACTTGTAATTCATTAGAAATGTCATGGTAACCAAACATGTCATAAATTCCTACCTTCTTTAAAGTAAATCCAACTCGACTATTGTGAACAGCATACCTGAAACAAAGAAACAGTGACTGAATATTCCTCTAGATCAAAATCACCTTTATAGTGAACATTATCTATAGCAGCCACCTGAAACAAAGAAACAGTGACTGAATATTCCTCTAGGTCAAAATCAACTTTATAGTGAACCCTGTCTATAGCAGCCACCTGAAACAAAGAAACAGTCACAGAATATTCCTCTAGATCAAAATCACCTTTATAGTGAACCCTGTCTACAGTGACCACCTGAAACAAAGAAACAGTCACAGAATATTCCTCTAGATCAAAATCAACTTTATAGTGAACCCTGTCTATAGCAGCCACCTGAAACAAAGAAACAGTCACAGAATATTCCTCTAGATCAAAATCAACTTTATAGTGAACCCTGTCTATAGCAGCCACCTGAAACAAAGAAACAGTGACTGAATATTCCTCTAGATCAAAATCAACTTTATAGTGAACCCTGTCTATAGCAGCCACCTGAAACAAAGAAACAGTGACTGAATATTCCTCTAGATCAAAATCAACTTTATAGTGAACCCTGTCTATAGCAGCCACCTGAAACAAAGAAACAGTCACAGAATATTCCTCTAGATCAAAATCAACTTTATAGTGAACATTATCTATAGCAGCCACCTGAAACAAAGAAACAGTCACAGAATATTCCTCTAGATCAAAATCACCTTTATAGTGAACCCTGTCTACAGTGACCACCTGAAACAAATAAACAGTCACAGAATATTCCTCTAGATCAAAATCACCTTTATAGTGAACCCTATCTATAGCAGCCACCTGAAACAAAGAAACAGTGACTGAATATTCCTCTAGATCAAAATCAACTTTATAGTGAACCCTGTCTATAGCAGCCACCTGAAACAAAGAAACAGTCACAGAATATTCCTCTAGATCAAAATCACCTTTATAGTGAACCCTATCTATAGCAGCCACCTGAAACAAAGAAACAATGACTGAATATTCCTCTAGATCAAAATCAACTTTATAGTGAACCCTGTCTATAGCAGCCACCTGAAACAAAGAAACAGTGACTGAATATTCCTCTAGATCAAAATCAACTTTATAGTGAACCCTGTCTATAGCAGCCACCTGAAACAAAGAAACAGTCACAGAATATTCCTCTAGATCAAAATCACCTTTATAGTGAACCCTATCTATAGCAGCCACCTGAAACAAAGAAACAATGACTGAATATTCCTCTAGATCAAAATCAACTTTATAGTGAACCCTGTCTATAGCAGCCACCTGAAACAAAGAAACAGTCACAGAATATTCCTCTAGATCAAAATCACCTTTATAGTGAACCCTATCTATAGCAGCCACCTGAAACAAAGAAACAGTGACTGAATATTCCTCTAGATCAAAATCACCTTTATAGTGAAACCTGTCTACAGTGACCACCTGAAACAAAGAAACAGTCACTGAATATTCCTCTAGATCAAAATCACCTTTATAGTGAAACCTGTCTACAGTGACCACCTGAAACAAAGAAACAGTCACTGAATATTCCTCTTAACAGATCTATAGACAGAACAATATCACCTTTATAGTGAATCCTGTCTATAGTTTTATAGCTCCGATTTAAAAGTTTAAATAATATGTCTGAAAAACAGTGAAGTTAAAATGGTAACAATTTTCTTAATGTTTTTGGAAAGGGTTGGTCATTTCAGTCAAAGTGGAGTTGAATTATCAAAATACTGTGGTGCAAAACACATCTTCAAAATGAATGTTATGATAGACAGGGTGTCAACATATTCTTGTTACAAACACACACTAACATACCTCTGTGACCTTGGTGTGTTAGAGAGGTGTCAACATATTCTAGTTACAAACACACACTAACCTACCTGCTGACCACCTCTGTGACCTTGGTGTGTTAGAGAGGTGTCAACATATTCTTGTTACAATAACACACTACTGGCCTGCTGACTACAACTGTGACCTTGGTGCGTTTGACCTGCTGACCACTTCCATGACCTTGGCATGTTAGACGGGAGTGTTGTCATATTCTGGTTACAATTACACACTAACTTACCTGCTGACAACTTCTGAGACCTTGGCATGCTCTTCTGATGGACTTTTCAGTGCTTTTCTTCGTGTGTTTATGTTGTAAAATAAATCCTCAACCTTCATAGAAAATGATACAAAATATGATTTCACAGAGATTTTACAAATTGTCTTTTTTCACACAGAGATTTTACAAATTGTCTTTTTTCACACAGAGATTTTACAAATTGTCTTTTTTCACACAGAGATTTTACAAATTGTCTTTTTTCACACAGAGATTTTACAAATTGTCTTTTTTCACACAGAGATTTTACGTGAAAGTCTTTTTTCACATAAAAAATTTTACACAAGATTCAATTTCACAGAGAAGATTTTTCACGAGTATCGGTTTCACAGAGAAAATGTTTCATTAGCGTCTATGAGTAAACTCAATGGGGAGAAGAAGCCACAAAATGTGGCATTATCCCCCACACCCAGATATTACAAACTTTGACGTCACTCAATTGTATGTGAACCGCCACTATCATCTGAAGATCTAATACAGTGAAAGCACTAGTGCAAGATGTAATGTTTTCTTTTGTCAATGACCAATTAAATTTCCTTGCATCACCTCAACTTCAACATTTCATATATATTTATAAATAATCATATACCTTATATATTGCAGCTTGGTATTGTCTATGGACGAATTTATGCAACACTCTATAAACTCTGGAGTCATACAAAAAGTCCAAAGAAATCGAAAATTTTCATAGTAACAGTAAAAAGATCAATAATAAAATGTCCTCAATAAGAAATGGCACAACTAGGGCTATAACCTAATATAAACAGAAAGTTTTGTTTAGCTGAGTGCAACAATTTTGATGTTATAGCCTGGAAAACCCCTAAGACAGACGGACACATGCACGCACAGATTAATGGAGCCCAAATTAATGTCCCAGCAAATGTGCTTCGCTGGAGATCAAAATTATTTCCTTTTGAGATATGAAGTTAGAACTTTTTTGTTGACCTTGTTCTCATTCAGGAATGTGATATCATTTACTTGTTGACCTTGTTCTCATTCAGGAATGTGATATCATTTACTTGTTGACCTTGTTCTCATTCAGGAATGTGATATCATTTACTTGTTGACCTTGTTCTCATTCAGGAATGTGATATCATTTACCTGTTGACCTTGTTCTCATTCAGGAATGTGATATCATTTACTTGTTGACCTTGTTCTCATTCAGGAATGTGATATCATTTACTTGTTGACCTTGTTCTCATTCAGGAATGTGATATCATTTACTTGTTGACCTTGTTCTCATTCAGGAATGTGATATTATTTACTTGTATGAACCAAACTTCCTATTTGTCATCAATGAAGCAGAAAACACTTATCCTTCAGGAACATCGGGTTTTAATCTCCTTGTACTTATTCTGGGATGTATGTTGTTAATATTTTGCCAATATATCATGTAATTTGAGTGTGAATTAAGATTCTGTTGATACTGTTGGTATTTTATCTGTTGTTTACATCACAAGACAGAAAATATCAGTTATCTGAACAATTTCGTTCTCAGTCCCAAAGGCTTAACAACATCAAATTCTAAGATTGATTCCTGTCATCATTTTTAGATCAGTTCAAAAAAATCAAATATGCCCAAGTAGTAACAAAGGAGAACTTGCATATGATCTTTAGATTGTTTACCTAATACTTAAGAAACAGCAATAACAATTATTCAAATTCAAAATTCAAGATGGCCACCTGTCATCCATTTTGATTCTCTCATCTGTCCCAAAAATATACAAAACACAACTACAGAACAAGGGGAACCTACAGATGAAATTTGAAAACTGATCATCCAATTCTTTTCATGAAATAAAGATTACAAACTTGCAAATTAAAAATCCAAAATGACTATCTGTCATCCATGGAACCATGAAAATAAACCAGCATAGTGAGTATGGCAGAAGCAATACACGTCCCCTACCAGCCCCCACAATACATGTCCCCTACCAGCCATCTCAAGATATACACCTCCCATAATATATGTCCCCTACCTGTCCCGACAATACATGTCCACTGCCAGCCCCCATAATACATATCCCCAACCAGCTCCTACAACACCTGTCCCCTACCTGCCCCTATAATATATGTCCCCTACCTGAACCATAATACATGTCCCCTACCTGCCCCCAGGTGGATGGAGAGGCAAACTATAGTCGTGTGCAGTTCGAACAGCAGAGGAATAAAAAGGCACAACTAGGGATGAATGTCTTCTATATGAACAGAGTTAATAATTCTATACCGTAATCTGAGTTCCAATGTTTCCTGCACATGGCTTCACTGCTTCCTTTAGCTTCCCATCAATAAACTGAGCTCTGTAACAAAAGGTCATGTGGACATGTATAGTGTAGAAATACACTAATAACCAATACAGACTTTCTGCTGTAAAATTTAAATGTGAGGCTTACTGTTCATTACTGTTTCCTGGACACTTTGGTAAGGATAGCTCAATAAATCATACTTATTTTCACAGTTCACTGTAATATGAATGCCTTGACTGCAAGTACCCACAAAATTAATGAAAATCAACCTCCAACAGGAATTTAATCATTTCACAGTAATCATTAGGAGCCGTATGTAAACCTCATACTCAATTGTGTATAATGATATAGTATGTTGATTCTTTTTTTTTAATATAATCATGAATTTTTTTAAAATCTTAAAATCAAAATTTAAACGAGACCATCAATCAAGCAGTTGATATTCCCTTTTATTTTCCCCGATTTTCCCCGATCAATGTATAAAGAATTTCAATATTTCTGTAAAATAGCAATTCACCAAGATGACCAGGAACACAGGAACTTGATTTGTTATAGATTTAGAGACAATACCTGTCCTCCTTTTCTGATCTCTATATTTACCGGAAGGCACATTTAGAATCAGCTGTTCTTGTTGTTATAGTTACGTGGGCCACATGGCTAATACTCGCTAAGGCTTCTCCCCGAAATCCATAAGTCGCGATGGAGTTGAGATCATCAAAAGATTGAAGTTTGCTTGTTGTAAACCTTTCACAAACAATAGACATGTCTTCTTTCTATACAACAAAAAAAGACTGGCTTTAGACTCAGTCCATCTTTATTATGACTTGTGAAATTTGTGTATAAATAACAAAGCATCACTCCTATAACACTATACAAAGAGGGTATCTATATACTCGGCGCCAATGAAAACGCAAGACTAAAATTTTGGACATAATATATTCTTCACAACAAGGATTAGATTCTTATTCTGCTGTATTTAGCCACAATTCAATGCACTACAAAACTAACCAAATAATGGTCGAGTAATATCAACTCCTTGTCGTACCACAGGGCATTGTCGTAAAAGCATGAGTTTGCATGTTGGCGCTCTAAAGTGCGTTATATCCTTGCTCAGTCACTATAGTGAACAATGTAGTTACAGGCAGACATTTTTCCGTCATCAATTTTTTAAATTGTCATCATTATTTGCTACAAATGCCTCGACTGACAGACAATGAAAGACACGAAGCTCGGGGTATGCTGGCAGGAGGGCTTTCTCAGAGGGAAGTTGCCAGGAGAGTGGGTTGTTCTGCTTCCACAATCAATCGACTGGCAGAATGAGTGCGACAAACCGGATCCGTGAGAGATCGACCTCGTCCGGGGCGACAGAGAGTGACGACGCCAAACCAGGACCGTTACATTCGACTAAGTCACCTGCGAGATCGTTTTCAAACCACGACAAGAACGGCTAGACAGACGATAGGAAGTCATGGCAGACATTTGTCAGCTAGTACTGTGTGCCATCGCCTTCGCACAGCCGGATTGGCGTCGCGCCGTCCATTTAGGGGAAACGAATTGACTCAAATTCGCCGTCAAATTCGTCTAAATTGGACAAGACTGCGCCGAGGATGGACCCAACGTCGGTGGGCTGGCGACCTGTTCAACGACAAATCGAGATTCCGCCTCAGAGGAAATGACGGTAGAATTTGAGTGTGGCGACGTCGAGGTGAAAGGTTTTTGGACTGCTGTGTAACAGAAACGGATAGGTGGGACGGGGGCAGTGTGATGGTGTGGGGAGGTATCTCTTTTGTATACCATACCCCTCTAGTAATTATTGACGGCAATCTAACAGCACAGCGCTACATCAACGAGGTCTTAACTCCTGCTGTTGTTCCATTCTTTGCTGGACACCCAAATGTAGCGTTATTACAACAGGACAATGCACGACCACATACCGCTCGTATCACTACAGACTACCTTCAACATCAGACACTGCAACCCTTCCGTGGCCCGCGTTTTCCCCGGATCTTAGTCCGATCGAGCATCTTTGGGACCAATTGGGTAGGGCTGTGAGAGAGCGACCACAACAGCCCCAGACGTGTCGGCAGCTTGAAATCGCTCTTCAGAAAGAGTGGAGGAACATTCCTCAAATCAAAATTCAACGCCTTATCGGTCAATGCCTCGAATATGCCGCGCTTGTGTCACTGCAAATGGTGGCCACATTAGATATTGAACGTGGTAATTTTGATTTTGGGGGTATGGACATTAATCACCGGAAATCAAAGTATTCCCATGATGTAGTGCTGATTGCATTGAGTGAATTTTGTTATGGACATAATCAACTTTTAGGTATTTTATTAAATATTGTATTCAAAACTATAACTGGTAAATTTTGACAGTAATTTAAAGGTGTTGCGTTTTCATTGACGCCGAGTATAGTAACTCCTATCACAAAATGTTACTGAAGACTTTCACAGTATAGGTAAAGGGAGGTAATTCAATGTATGTATCTACCCCATCAAACTGTCATCCTGTACTAATAATTTCAACAAAGTACAAAATATTTCCAACAGAAAATAAACAAATTATGATCAAAAATGCAAATTTCCTATGTAAACTATTGTAAGTTTCAGTCTCTCCCCAGGGAGAAATGTGAGACATTGGGATCATGAAATTTACTATATTGGTAAAACACGCTATATTTCCATCCATGAAGAGTATTTGGTTCTATAATATTTGTGAAAGATTTTAAAAATTTCAATCAATTTGACCCTTCAAGTTTAAATAGTATCACCCTGATACACAGCTATACCTACCCTGATACACAGATATACCTACCCTGATACACAGCTATACCTACCCTGATACACAGATATACCTACCCTGATACACAGCTATACCTACCATGATACACAGATATACCTACCCTGATACACAGCTATACCTACCCTGATACACAGCTATAACTACCCTGATACACAGCTATACCTACCCTGATACACAGCTATAACTACCCTGATACACAGCTATAACTACCCTGATACACAGCTATACCTACCCTGATACACAGATATACCTAACCTGATACACAGTTATAACTACCCTTATACATAGCTATAACTACCTTGATACACAGCTATACCTACCCTGATACACAGCTATACCTACCCTGATACACAGCTATACCTACCCTGATACACAGCTATACCTACCCTGATACACAGATATACCTACCCTGATACCTGTGCCATTGTCCTGAATCTGTAACAGCTTCAGTCCTCCTTGCTTCACTGTTACCTGAATATTGGTGGCTTTAGCATCCAGACTTGAAAAAATGAACAAAGCCCACAACAGAGTCAGAAATTTAGATATAGACTTATCATATCAATTAGATCATTTGCTACAAACTTACAAAAGTTTAATCAATATAATAAGTGTGCTTTGTTCTATGAATGGATCCTTTTGATTTTAGAATGTTAATGTGACAAAATCTACTGAAGTTTTACCAACATCTTTCATTGCTTGATGAAAATCTCTGCAACAAAATTATAATTCAGATCTACATGAAACACCAGAAACCAAATTTCAGTATCCCACATAAGGTATGTAGGATACATTTCAATGTTTGCTACAAACCTAAATCTTATATAAAAACTGTCAAACTTCAATGTTCCGAAGTACAAGGGACTGCCAAAAAAACTTTGAATCATTCGTGGTGGGTTATGTCTACATTTTCATGTTCATGACTATATTTAGTTGTTGACACGATGTTTCTACCCAAGCAAACACAAGAAATACCAAAACACAAGTTTAAATGAAAAGATGCATTTTTAAACAAAACATTTTCATTCATGAAAACAAAACCTAACTTGATATAGAAATCATCAAGAAATCATTCCTTCATGTCACACATGTATTTATAGTCATACGAATATATAGTCGACCTTAAAATGAAATGACGAGTTGAATTAAAACGGGCTTCACATGTTAATTAATATCATAATGTATTCTGTCCAGAAATGACAGCACTAACATCACAGATCTTCAGTCGTAGAGATTACAAGATTGTTTGCCAATGTTCTGAAAACGGCTAGTGTGAATTAATAGGAGAACGCATGATTGACATATAAATCCTCATATTTCTTCTCAAAATTGAAAAGTGACATTTTGGGAATGGGTAAAATCATCATACAAATGATTTCCTCCAACTGATTTCAAAATTCCATAAATTAGATCTAACTAAATGCCTACAATTGTGAAGGTGAACATCACACGGCGTCCCATTATCTCTGATTAAATATCATGGCTTGTCCAGTCATTTATTAACCTCACAACAGAGAGCCAGATTGCAGGCTATTATAATCCTATTGTCAGGTAGCGCTCTCCATTGAAATGTGTGAAATTTTGTCACAAGGTGAAATTACCGGCACAGTACAGGTAAATGATTTGTTCGCACCATAAGGTATCAATGACTATGTTATCATAGCTTAAAAACTTTGGCACCTCAAAAAGTTTGATTTAAAAAACTTTGATTCATAAGAAGGTAAGTTAGTAGTAATATATAGGAACAAGAGATCCCAGAGGGATCTTGGCAGCCACCATTTGAGGATCTGTTTTCAGTTCTTGAAGATTTGTTTATTTTTTTTTTTTGTTACAGGTGTTGTAAATGTTCATGAACTGGTCTTCATTGAATGTACTCAATGATGGCACAAGATATTTTTATAGGGATATAGTGATAAAATGAACACCCTTTATTAAGTTGTATATTTATTAAATTCAAAATGGATGATGATGGTGATGATGATGGTGATGATGATGATGATGATGATGATGATGATGATGATGATGATGATGATGATGATGATGATGATGATGATGATGATGATGATGATGATGATGATGATGAAATGATGCACATGTACAAGAGCGCAACAAGTATAATAAAAGTTCAAAGTTTTTTAAAACTACTTTTTTTTTTTTTTTTTATCAAATTTTAAATTTTATATTTTATTTTATTACATTAATGTTTTTGTAACACCAACACTTAAACATTAGGAATTATTGACATTTTTAATAAATCAATTCTTCTGTTACTTCTCATGTGTCAACCCATATGCCATTAACTCAATTCATTGCATGGTTTAGTATACATACCCTAAACAGTGTATTTTTCAATGTTTACTTAATTTAGAAAATCTGAAACTTGAGAATGACTGATCATGTAGGTAAGAAATAGCCATAAAACAATTACTCGCTGTTCAAATCCAAGATGGAGAGCTATAGGCCATTTTGTTTTTCAGTTCATTCTAAATATGGGACAATGCTTAACTAGGTACCAAGAGGAAGCTAAATATGAAATTTGAGAAGGATCCTGTGACAGCCATAACAAACTACTGTATTACTTTTGACATCCAAGATGGCTGCCTGTGGGCCACCTTGATTTCAAATCAGTCAAAAAATGGTACAATGCACAATTAGGGACCAAGAGAAACCAATACCTATGAAATATCAGAAGTATCCATCCACTACTTCCTCAGAAATAGTGGTAACAAGATTTTACTCCCAAAATCCAAGATGGCTGCTTGTCAGCCATCTTGATTTCGGATCAGTCCAAAAAGGAAAAAATGCACAATTAGGGACCAAGGGGAACCTGCATATGAAATTTGAGAAAGATCCATCAAGTATTTTCCCAGAAATAGTGATAACAAACTTTTACTTTCAAAATCAAAGATGGACGTCTGTGGGCTATCTTGAATTCGAATCAGTCCAAAAAAGGTACACTGCACAACTGAGGACCAAGGGGAAACTTCATTTGAAATTTGACAAAGATCCATCCAGTACTTTCCCAGAAATAGCAGTAACAAATTTTTACTTTCAAAATCAAAGATGGCCACCTGTCGGCCATCTTGAATTCGAATCCGTCCAAAAAAGGTACAATGCATAACTAGAGACCAAGGGGAACCTGCATATGAAATTTGACAAAGATCCATCCAGTACTTTCCCAGAAATAGCGGTGACAAACTTTTACTTTCAAAATAAAAGATAGCCACGTGTCGGCCATCTTGAATTGGAATCCGTCCAAAAAAGGTACAATGCACAACTATGATATGAAACTGCATATGAAATTTGAGAAAGATCCATCCAGTACTTTCCCAGAAATAGCGGTAACAAGAATTGTTTACGGACGGACGGACGACAGATGGATGGATGGATGGACGGACGGACGGACCACGGACGCAGGGTGATTTGAATAGGCTGGACAAAAAATTTGATTCATCAAGAAATTTGAATCATAAATGTTTGATTCAGAAAAGTTTGAATGTATTACAAACAAATGTATACAAATCACTACACCAACATATTTTCCAGTGCAATTACTTTTCACATGAACTAACTTTCACTTACATACAATCAATACAGTTGAGTATAATCTACTTCAAAAACCTAAACTAATATGAATATGTTCCAGTGCAAAATTTGTAACACTTACCAATTTTCTATCATTTCCTTCAGAGTGTTAGTCTCTGATCCACTTACCAATTTTCTATCATTTCCTTCAGAGTGTTAGTCTCTGATCCACTTACCAATTTTCTATCATTTCCTTCAGTGCGTTAGCTGGTCTCTGATCCACTTACCAATTTTCTATCATTTCCTTCAGTGCGTTAGCTGGTCTCTGATCCATTTACCAATTTTCTATCATTTCCTTCAGTGCGTTAGCTGGTCTCTGATCCACTTACCAATTTTCTATCATTTCCTTCAGTGCGTTAGCTGGTCTCTGATCCACTTACCAATTTTCTATCATTTCCTTCAGTGCGCTAGCTGGTCTCTGATCCACTTACCAATTTTCTATCATTTCCTTCAGAGTGTTAGTCTCTGATCCACTTACCAATTTTCTATCATTTCCTTCAGTGCGTTAGCTGGTCTCTGATCCACTTACCAATTTTCTATCATTTCCTTCAGAGTGTTAGTCTCTGATCCACTTACCAATTTTCTATCATTTCCTTCAGAGTGTTAGTCTCTGATCCACTTACCAATTTTCTATCATTTCCTTCAGAGTGTTAGTCTCTGATCCACTTACCAATTTTCTATCATTTCCTTCAAAGTGTTAGTCTCTGATCCACTTACCAATTTTCTATCATTTCCTTCAGAGTGTTAGTCTCTGATCCACTTACCAATTTTCTATCATTTCCTTCAAAGTGTTAGTCTCTGATCCACTTACCAATTTTCTATCATTTCCTTCAGAGTGTTAGTCTCTGATCCACTTACCAATTTTCTATCATTTCCTTCAGTGCGTTAGCTGGTCTCTGATCCACTTACCAATTTTCTATCATTTCCTTCAGAGTGCTAGCTGGTCTCTGATCCACTTACCAATTTTCTATCATTTCCTTCAGTGCGTTAGCTGGTCTCTGATCCACTTACCAATTTTCTATCATTTCCTTCAAAGTGTTAGTCTCTGATCCACTTACCAATTTTCTATCATTTCCTTCAGAGTGTTAGTCTCTGATCCACTTACCAATTTTCTATCATTTCCTTCAGAGTGTTAGTCTCTGATCCACTTACCAATTTTCTATCATTTCCTTCAGAGTGTTAGTCTCTGATCCACTTACCAATTTTCTATCATTTCCTTCAGTGCGTTAGCTGGTCTCTGATCCACTTACCAATTTTCTATCATTTCCTTCAGAGTGCTAGTCTCTGATCCACTTACCAATTTTCTATCATTTCCTTCAAAGTGTTAGTCTCTGATCCACTTACCAATTTTCTATCATTTCCTTCAGTGCGTTAGCTTGTCTCTGATCCACTTACCAATTTTCTATCATTTCCTTCAAAGTGTTAGTCTCTGATCCACTTACCAATTTTCTATCATTTCCTTCAAAGTGTTAGTCTCTGATCCACTTACCAATTTTCTATCATTTCCTTCAGTGCGTTAGCTTGTCTCTGATCCACTTACCAATTTTCTATCATTCCCTTCAGAGTGTTAGTCTCTGATCCACTTACCAATTTTCTATCATTTCCTTCAGAGTGTTAGTCTCTGATCCACTTACCAATTTTCTATCATTTCCTTCAGTGCGTTAGCTGGTCTCTGATCCATTTACCAATTTTCTATCATTTCCTTCAGTGCGTTAGCTGGTCTCTGATCCACTTACCAATTTTCTATCATTTCCTTCAGTGCGTTAGCTGGTCTCTGATCCACTTACCAATTTTCTATCATTTCCTTCAGTGCGTTAGCTGGCCTCTGATCCACTTACCAATTTTCTATCATTTCCTTCAGTGCGTTAGCTGGTCTCTGATCCACTTACCAATTTTCTATCATTTCCTTCAGAGTGCTAGTCTCTGATCCACTTACCAATTTTCTATCATTTCCTTCAAAGTGTTAGTCTCTGATCCACTTACCAATTTTCTATCATTTCCTTCAGAGTGTTAGTCTCTGATCCACTTACCAATTTTCTATCATTTCCTTCAGAGTGTTAGTCTCTGATCCACTTACCAATTTTCTATCATTTCCTTCAGAGTGCTAGTATCTGATCCACTTACCAATTTTCTATCATTTCCTTCAGTGCGTTAGCTGGTCTCTGATCCACTTACCAATTTTCTATCATTTCCTTCAGAGTGTTAGTATCTGATCCACTTACCAATTTTCTATCATTTCCTTCAGTGCGTTAGCTGGTCTCTGATCCATTTACCAATTTTCTATCATTTCCTTCAGAGTGCTAGTCTCTGATCCACTTACCAATTTTCTATCATTTCCTTCAGTGCGTTAGCTGGTCTCTGATCCATTTACCAATTTTCTATCATTTCCTTCAGTGCGTTAGCTGGTCTCTGATCCACTTACCAATTTTCTATCATTTCCTTCAGAGTGCTAGCTGGTCTCTGATCCACTTACCAATTTTCTATCATTTCCTTCAGTGCGTTAGCTGGTCTCTGATCCACTTACCAATTTTCTATCATTTCCTTCAAAGTGTTAGTCTCTGATCCACTTACCAATTTTCTATCATTTCCTTCAGAGTGTTAGTCTCTGATCCACTTACCAATTTTCTATCATTTCCTTCAGAGTGTTAGTCTCTGATCCACTTACCAATTTTCTATCATTTCCTTCAGAGTGTTAGTCTCTGATCCACTTACCAATTTTCTATCATTTCCTTCAAAGTGTTAGTCTCTGATCCACTTACCAATTTTCTATCATTTCCTTCAGTGTGTTAGCTAATCTCTGATCCGCTTACCAATTTTCTATCATTTCCTTCAAAGTGTTAGTCTCTGATCCACTTACCAATTTTCTATCATTTCCTTCAGTGCGTTAGCTGGTCTCTGGATCACTTCTCCTGCGGCTATTCTATTCACAACCACCTCATCCAGTTTACGTATAGTACCTGGTAATGACGTCTGTGAGGCCATCATTCACCTAAAATCAAAATTTTAACATCTTTTATTGCTTTTTTAACTTTGTTTTGACAACATTATCTTTGATAACAAAAATTCTTATTTTCGTTTTCTTCACTTTTGAGATAAAAAGGTTCCACTCTTGACATCCAAGTTACTTCATGTTTTTTCAAGGTCTTTTGAAAGTACTAACATATCTCAATGACAAACAAATTTTCAAGATATTGTAACAGTTTCACATTTCTGACACTTTTCATAACCTTAATTTTGCCAATCAAGTCAAAATAATGTGTCAAGGTGGTTGTTTGAGGGCAATGTACTTGTACAACACTTGTAAGATACATTGTCACAAACCCACTTGGAGTGTATTGATGGTTGATGGTGGAAGATTAATGGCAACAGTTTGTTAGTGTTGGTTTGACATTGTCAGTTTGGTGGTGTTGGTTTGATGTTGTCAGTTTGGTGGTGTTGGTTTGATGTCAGTTTGGTGGTGTTGGTTTGATGTTGTCAGTTTGGTGGTGTTGGTTTGATGTTGTCAGTTTGGTGGTGTTGGTTTGATGTCAGTTTGGTGGTGCTGGTTTGATGTGACATTGGTGGTGTTGGTTTGACATTGTCAGTTTGGTGGTGTTGGTTTGACATTGTCAGTTTGGTGGTGTTGGTTTGATGTCAGTTTGGTGGTGCTGGTTTGATGTGACATTGGTGGTGTTGGTCTGACATTGTCAGTTTGGTGGTGTTGGTTTGACATTGTCAGTTTGGTGGTGTTGGTTTGACATTGTCAGTTTGGTGGTGTTGGTTTGATGTCAGTTTGGTGGTGCTGGTTTGATGTGACATTGGTGGTGTTGGTTTGACATTGTCACTTTGGTGGTGTTGGTTTGACATTGTCAGTTTGGTGGTGTTGGTTTGACATTGTCAGTTTGGTGGTGTTGGTTTGATGTCAGTTTGGTGGTGTTGGTTTGATGTTGTCAGTTTGGTGGTGTTGGTTTGATGTTGTCAGTTTGGTGGTGTTGGTTTGATGTCACTTTGGTGGTGTTGGTTTGATGTCAGTTTGGTGGTGCTGGTTTGATGTGACATTGGTGGTGTTGGTTTGACATTGTCACTTTGGTGGTGTTGGTTTGACATTGTCAGTTTGGTGGTGTTGGTTCGACAATGTCAGTTTGGTGGTGTTGGTTTGATGTCAGTTTGGTGGTGTTGGTTTAATGTCAGTTTGGTGGTGTTGGTCTGACATTGTCAGTTTGGTGGTGTTGGTTTGACATTGTCAGTTTGGTGGTGTTGGTTTGACATTGTCAGTTTGGTGGTGTTGGTTTGATGTCAGTTTGGTGGTGTTGGTTTGCCATTGTCACTTTGGTGGTGTTGGTTTGACATTGTCACTTTGGTGGTGTTGGTTTGACATTGTCACTTTGGTGGTGTTGGTTTAATGTCAGATTGGTGGTGTTGGTTTGATGTTGTCACTTTGGTGGTGTTGGTTTGATGTCAGTTTGGTGGTGTTGGTCTGACATTGTCAGTTTGGTGGTGTTGGTTTGACATTGTCAGTTTGGTGGTGTTGGTATGATGTCAGTTTGGTGGTGTTGGTTTGATGTCAGTTTGGTGGTGTTGGTTTGACGTGACTTTGGTGGTGTTGGTTTGATGTTGTCAGTTTGGTGGTGTTGGTTTGATGTCAGTTTGGTGGTGTTGGTTTGATGTTGTCACTTTGGTGGTGTTGGTTTGATGTCAGTTTGGTGGTGCTGGTTTGATGTGACATTGGTGGTGTTGGTTTGATGTTGTCAGTTTGGTGGTGTTGGTTTGATGTTGTCAGTTTGGTGGTGTTGGTTTGATGTCAGTTTGGTGGTGTTGGTTTGATGTTGTCAGTTTGGTGGTGTTACAATACAAGGAATACAAGGAACACAGAATCGCACAATAGGGGGTATTCAAGGAACGTTGGAGGAAGTGGTTTATATTGGATTGTTTGTCAAATAAAAGTGTCTATTCTATCTTCTAGGAAGTTCATAAATGAAACCCATTTTGTAATATCTTGATCAAAAGACATAATATTACGCCTGTCCCCTTGTATGAGACAAGAATATAACCAGATAAAAAACAGTGTTTGTGTTTAGTCGTTCCACCAGTTTCCGCGGCATCATTAATACAAATATGGAATAACACAAAAAGAAAACCTGCACTGTTTCTTTTGTCCTCAGGAGTCTTTCCTATGCCCTGACACGTATGTGAATAGTATAGCCCTATCATGATCATGTGCTCTGAGCCTACAATTGCAAGATTTTGTTTTACAAGATGCAGCTTTGATTCTAATCAACAGCCATACACCATGCTCTTTTTCCTTCGCATGCTATTTCATAAAGACCCTTAAAACACCATTATCTCACTGTGACAATCTTGTGACCACCGTTGCTCTTCCACACTCTGTAATATACGTGGGCGATCCCAGTATGTATGCTTCTTATTTGTTTCAGTAGATCTCAAAAAATGACCAGCACAAATATAATGTGCCCTGGTATGACACGAGTGAAGATTTTTTTACAATCTACACATCTGAAAGGTCATGACTGGGTCTTCGTCCAGCGTAATGGGTGATTTAAGTTTTGTTTATGTCAAATCAGACTTATCATTCAGTTTCATTGAAACAACCCGCAGTGTTATATGATGTTTTTATAACAATACATAATATTACATGTAAATGAATGATAAAAAACAGTCAAAAATGCCTAGTCATATCTTGTCAGTTAAAGTTGCCAAAGTCTGGTTTGGGACTAGAGTAAACTTACGCTACCAACTACAAATTTACGTACCGGCCGGCTAAAATAACGTATTTTTTACCAACTAATGACAGCTGTCACGTGCGCTGTTTTCCACAACAGTATCTCGCGGGAAATTCCCACTACTTTTTTAAATCTCCATAAGAGGAGAGTTCGATAGATTTGTAAACTTCCGTCAGCGGAATAATCTCCTTGGAAACGGCAATCTTGAAAACCTAGTTCGTAAATATCGTAATTTCGTAACTTAAGTCCCAAACATATCTTTATTTGAAAGCATAATTTTATTTTTAACATTTAAGTTAAACTAGTTAATTAAATGTATTATTAATCTCCATGTAAAACAAAATTATGGTTGTTATCATGAACTATTTTATTATTCCTTCCACAGGCAGTGACAGGGTCGTAAACAACATGGCGGAAAGTACCTAAAACCACAATACGGCTTGAAGGGAAGAATTATGTAGATAACGCGAGATTGTTTCATTTCTGTATAATGTTGAATTGGATATAAAGCAAAATGCCAGCTGTTACTGCGATGAACAGGGCCTTTACGGACCCTGTGGGTCTATCGGGAGAGAAAGGCCTGCTGATTGACACCATGCAACTCGTCGAGCCAAAGGCACAGCAACCTGTTCCCAATCACCTGTTGGAAACAAGTATGACTTCATAAATTTAGAGATAGGCAGTATATGAGATATCAACTAGTATCCATTCGTTGTAGATTTGTTAAGTACCGTGAATTCGAAATAAATCTTTATTGCCATACCATTACCAGGTCTTGAACAATGTAAATCATACATTGTTTCAAAACATATTCCTTTTAAGATTCACTCCCGGAGCTAAATCCAACAATTATTTCGCACGTTGTTGAATGGTACAATATATATGACATTATTAATGTGTCAACAAATGCAAAATACATTTGCACCCTTTCATTGTCTTGTCTAACAATTATTAGATTAATTAGTGAGCTCACTCAAATAAATGCGTTAACACATATATTAAAGACACCACCATAAACTATGCTAGCTAAGGGTGTTCATTAACAAATACTTTCTGTTATTCTCCACATGGCACTAACACCATACCTCTTTAGCATGGAGGTGACATGTACAGTGACAAGTTGCTGGTTCTCCGACTTTAGGAGGAAGTTACAAAGAAGAAGATGATGCATGTGTTGACATTTACGTTTTATATATAGTTACATTGTATGTTATGCACATGATAGATCTGATGCCCAAAAGTTCCTATGTTATAATTGTCCAAATTTAATTAATTTCAAGCATACATATGTTATAGGAAGGGGTAATGGAAAACACCCTGCCTTTGGTGGGGTTCCAACTAAGTGACCCTTTGGTCTCTAGCTGGACACTGTAATGCTTGATTAGAGAGAAATTCCCACCAGCTGAGGCTAATTAAGGCAACCTGTACTTTCAACTTCTACACTACTCCCTCCTTCACAAAGTTTTCGACCCCACAGACACCAACAACCCAGGTTCAATGTCTCCAAGGAAGCATCTCAATCTCCTATGGTTTCTACCCTTGGAGTGGTCTTTGGCACCAAATCTGTAATAGGAAGGAGTAATAAAAAAATCTTGCCCTTGGTGGGGATCAAACTTGCAACCCTCGGTCTCTAATCAGACACTCTACCACTAAACTAAAGGGGAATTCTCACTACTCAATGCTAGAAAAGCGACCTGTACTCTTTAATTTCTACACATACATATATATATATACTCTCAATTTTCAAAAATGTAAAAAGTTTGTTTATTTATTCTTCTTCACTGAAATAATGTTTTTGCTTAGTTGAAAAACATTTTGAGTTAATATTTTATTTGATGGCAATTGTAATTCATAAATATCTATTGACCTCATGTGATGTGCTTGTATACTGTAGTAGCATTTCATCACTGATTGACCATATGTGTCACAATGTATACCACACAAAACAAGAAACCTATGTATGTACTGGTAATAAAACTTGCAGTTTTTACAATCTAGTAGACTAAAGTAGTTACACAAATGTGTTTCTCCAGGAAGGTTTGAGAGACTAATAAATCATCACTTCACTTCACAGAGATCTATTCTACTGTTGCTCAAAATGCCATGGTACAAGCTAAACCAGCAGTGGTGCACTTCGGGGGATATACCTTACACAAGAAACAAGTCCAAACACTAAGTATTGTCAACGCCTCCACAGAAGTCATCAGGATGCATATTATTCCTCCCCAAACAAAATACTTTTACCTCAAGTATAAAAAATCAGTAAGTATCATACATTTAAAATTAAGACATCATTATGTTTATAAGTGTATTCAATGGAACTTTCATTAACATATTTTTTTCATATGAAAACATTACAAATTTTATGAAGTAGATATTTTGAGATGTTTTCCTTGAACTCTGAATACTTCTCCACTGATAGCTGTAACTGCTGTAAATAGAATGATTTTTCTTGTGGTGATAAAATGTACTAAGAACTAGGGTGTGTATGGAGGAGGGGGGTGATGATTTTTGTTTATGTAGTGTAGTACACATTGATGAATGTACATGAACAAATTTACATCTTGATATTGCAGGAGAGGTTGGTTCCCGGTCTCACAATAGAATGTACGATAGAGTTCACTCCGGATGAGTGGCGTTACTATTATGACTGCATAAGGATTAATTGCCCTGTAAGTGGAAGGCTGTAATGGAATCATGAGGCATCAAGTAAATCAATATGTCAAAACGAGATAAAAACTGAGGTCTTTTATGTCACAACCAGAAAATTATATGTGACATTTTGATGAATACACTGTCACCTTTCTTAATTATGTGATGACAATGAAATGGTGACCTACATTAAGTACATTAGATGATAACAATGAACTATTCTCTAAAAATTGATTTAGCTATGTTGGTCAAAGATGTGTAAGATTCTTTGGGTTTGTTGAACAATTGTTGCATCTCTTTAAGTTTTGGTTGGTGTTTTATTTATAGGGTGAGGAGAACCTGGTTATCCCCATACATGCCTATCCAGTGATGAGCACAGAGGATTTCCCACAGCAGTTTAGTTTTCCTCCTGTACCTGTTGGACACAAGTAAGTCATTGCGTACACTGTCACAGTTTTCTGGTGACTGCCACTGTCAAAAGTCTTGTGAAATGATCACTATCACAGTTTTCTTGTGACTGCCACTGTCAAAAGTCTTGTGAAATGATCACTATCACAGTTTTCTTGTGACTGCCACTGTCAAAAGTCTTGTGAAATGATCACTGTCACAGTTTTCTTGTGACTGCCACTGTCACAAGTCTTGGGAAATGACTGCCACTGTCACAGTTTTCTCTGTGACTGCCACTGTGACTGCCACTGTCAAAAGTCTTGTGAAATGATCACTGACTGCCACTGTCACAAGTGACTGCCACTGTCTTGTGAAATGATCACTGGAAATGATCGTTTTCACAGTTTTCTAGTGACTGCCACTGTCACAGTTTTCTTGTGACTGCCACTGTCACAGTTTTCTTGTGACTGCCACTGTCACAGTTTTCTTGTGACTGCCACTGTCAAAAGTCTTGTGAAATGATCACTGTCACAGTTTTCTTGTGACTGCCACTGTCACAAGTCTTGGGAAATGATCGTTATCACAGTTTTCTAGTGACTGCCACTGTCACAGTTTTCTTGTGACTGCCACTGTCACAGTTTTCTTGTGATTGCCACTGTCACAGTTTTCTTGTGACTGCCACTGTCAAAAGTCTTGTGAAATGATCACTGTCACAGTTTTCTTGTGACTGCCACTGTCACAGTTTTCTTGTGACTGCCACTGTCAAAAGTCTTGTGAAATGATCACTGTCACAGTTTTCTAGTGACTGCCACTGTCACAGTTTTCTTGTGACTGCCACTGTCACAGTTTTCTTGTGACTGCCACTGTCACAAGTCTTGTGAAATGATCACTATCACAGTTTTCTTGTGACTGCCACTGTCACAAGTCTTGGGAAATGATCGTTATCACAGTTTTCTAGTGACTGCCACTGTCACAGTTTTCTGGTGACTGCCACTGTCACAAGTCTTGAGAAATGATCACTGTCAGAGTTCTATAGTGCTTACCCAGTATATGTTTTCTTTTTTAGGATGACAAAAGTGTTTCCCCTACGATGTGATGCACCTATTGACTTTGAATTCAACTTGACCTACATCCAACCACATCCATCATTTTCAGTCCAACCAATGACAGGTGAGTATTTCAGTCCAACCAATGACAGGTGAGTATTTCAGTCCAACCAATGACAGATATTTACTCAGCAGATTGGCTTAAGCCTTTTTTGACTCTGAATAAATAGGTAATGTCATATAAAGTTTCTAACGAGAAATAAATACGATTCAGCCATGTTTACAAGATAAAAATAGCAGCGGTTTAAGTTATACTTACTGTGAAGAGATCTACTATTTATATAACAATTTTCATGAATCTTTAATTTTCTCCTATCTGATGAATGAAATGAAACAGAAGAGAATTGCACAACAACTGCTGAGACTAATGTTGTGTCTTGTTTGTAGGTGTAATACCAGCCCATGGCGAGAGTGAAGTTTCTGTGACATTTGCTCCGTTGGAATTCCTAACAGCCATGATGAAGATACAATTAGTTATATCACAGTTCAATTCAAAACCTATCATCTGTAATTTTTGTGGGACTTCTCTACCTGGAATGTTAAAGTAAGTCATTTTAGTATACAACAATAGGCAGTGTCATTCTACTGTAACTAAATGTTGGATTCTCTTTCTCTTGGTAGTGATTGGTTACATGTTGCCTTGGTAACACACTCACCTTACACTTAAGCAATTTGGTCTCATTTACCTGATGTGGGATGAAAAGTTTGGGGTCAGTTGTCTGTACTGAGATGTAAGCTTTTCCTGTGTTACTGCAGTATCCACCTTCAGTTAGATCCCTTCATGCCTCCTGAAAGGGACAGCAAGTGTAATACAATATCCGATATATTAATATCTAAATGTAACTTGTTTCACAATTCACTAAAAGATTGAGTTTATCTTGGCAATTTCTCCTTTTTATCAAAATTTAATGGCAGCAATTCAGACATCAAGTGACATTGTACCTCCATCCCCCTTGTTCTGTTGTGATTGTTTCACAATAGAATTTCTATACAAACTGAAGAAATCTGTTATCTCCCTAGGGAAATATCAGAACAGCAATATGAAAGTGAGGAGATTCTTGACCCACGCTCTCTGACCCCTCTCGGAAGGTCAAGGAAGAAAAGGCAAAAGGTCAAACCAAGAAAAACAAAAGAACCAGAGGTAAACAACCATGTCATCTTTCAACATTAATATTGTATAAATGCATATTTTAGTTGTCATCATATTTTAGTACTTTTCTCACGAAAGATATTACACATAAGAATGTGATTTTCTGTATGTTAATATAACCATTATTTCAAATGTGCAAATTCATTATTTGACTTATTTGTTCAATATTGATATTGTACTTAAAGTTATTGTGCGAGAGTAAGGACATCTAGAGCTTTACTGTAATAATTTATATCTAGAGTTGAGGTTTGATCATTTGTCTTATGTTACAAGGAGGTAGAGTATGGTGGAGTGCGTTTTCCACCTCAACTAGACACACCCTATGCTGTAGCTCAGGTTTTAAATCAAGAACCAGGCAAGCTTCGAGCCAAGGACCTCAGAGAAAGTAAGACTTGACATCAAAAATATTATTTCATGTTCATATTTCACAAAATGTCAAAATTATAAAAATCAACATACTATTCCTGTACTTAAAATGAGATAAGAAAACATCACACCTCTGTAGAGATTTTATAGATAAAATATCACAGCTCTGTAGAGATTTTATAAATAAGATATCACAGCTCTGTAGACATTTTATAGATAAAATATCACAGCTCTGTAGAGATTTTATTGATAAAATATCACAGCTCTGTAGAGATTTTATAGATAAAATATCACAGCTCTGTAGAGATTTTATAGATAAAATATCATAGCTCTGTAGAGATTTTATAAATAAGATATCACAGCTCTGTAGAGATTTTATTGATAAAATATCACAGCTCTGTAGAGATTTTTTAGATAAAATATCACAGCTCTGTAGAGATTTTATTGATAAAATATCACAGCTCTGTAGACATTTTATAGATAAAATATCACAGCTCTGTAGAGATTTTATTGATAAAATATCACAGCTCTGTAGACATTTTGTAGATAAAATATCACACCTCTGTAGAGATTTTATAGATAAAATATCACAGCTCTGTAGAGATTTTATAAATAAGATATCACAGCTCTGTAGACATTTTATAGATAAAATATCACAGCTCTGTAGAGATTTTATTGATAAAATATCACAGCTCTGTAGAGATTTTATAGATAAAATATCACAGCTCTGTAGAGATTTTATAGATAAAATATCATAGCTCTGTAGAGATTTTATAAATAAGATATCACAGCTCTGTAGAGATTTTATTGATAAAATATCACAGCTCTGTAGAGATTTTTTAGATAAAATATCACAGCTCTGTAGAGATTTTATTGATAAAATATCACAGCTCTGTAGACATTTTATAGATAAAATATCACAGCTCTGTAGAGATTTTATTGATAAAATATCACAGCTCTGTAGACATTTTGTAGATAAAATATCACAGCTCTGTAGAGATTTTATTGATAAAATATCACAGCTCTGTAGAGATTTTATAGATAAAATATCACAGCTCTGTAGAGATTTTATTGATAAAATATCACAGCTCTGTAGACATTTTATAGATAAAATATCACAGCTCTGTAGAGATTTTATAAATAAGATATCACAGTTCTGTAGACATTTTATAGATAAAATATCATAGCTCTGTAGAGATTTTGTAGATAAAATATCACAGCTCTGTAGAGAATTTATAGATAAAATATCACAGCTCTGTAGAGATTTTATAGATAGAGTATCACAGCTCTGTAGAGATTTTATTGATGAAATATCACAGCTCTGTAGAGATTTGAATAAGATGCGAAGAAGAGAACAAATTTTTTTTTTTTTGATGTTTTATGAAAACCTATGGGGGAAAACCACACATCACCTATTGTTACCAGTTTGCCTCAATCTCATGTTCTGGGTGGAGATTGTCTGACAGTCACATATATAGTCAACACACTTATCACAATAGTCAGCATATATCTGACCAAAGCTTCTGAAGCATTTGTAGGATATAAAGTAGAGACCTTTTAAGCATAGGATATAGTGTGTAACATTGGCAGATTGCTGTGGGTAACACATGAAGTCTGTACTCTTCTACAAGTGGTTGTACTGTCATATATACAGGTACCAGATAGCCCATGTCCCAAGATAGCCCATATCCGCGATAGCCCATATCCCTAGATAGCTCACCTCCCCAGATTGCCCATATTCCCAGATAGCCCATATCCCTAAATAGCTCACCTCACCAGATTGCCCATATCCCCAGACAGCTCACCTCACCAGATTGCCCATATCCCCAGATAGCTCACCTCCCCAGATTGCCTATATCCCCAGATAGCCCTATCCCAGATAGCTCACCTCCTCAGATAGCCCATATCCCCAGATAGCCCATATCCCCAGATAGCCCATATCCTTAAATAACTCACCTCACCAGATTGCCCATATCCCCAGATAGCCCATATCCCCAGATAGCTCACCTCCCCAGATAGCCCATATCCCCAGATAGCTCACCTCCTCAGATAGCCCATATCCCCAGATATCCCATATCCCCAGATATCCCATATCCCCAGATAGCTCACCTCCCCAGATAGCCCATATCCCCAGATAGCCCATATCCCCACATTGCTCACCTCCCCAGATAGCCCATATCCCCAGATATCCCATTTCCCCAGATATCCCATATCCCCAGATATCCCATTTCCCCAGATATCCCATATCCCCAGATAGCTCACCTCCCCAGATAGCCCATATCCCCAGATAGCCCATATCCCCAGATTGCTCACCTCCCCAGATAGCCCATATCCCCAGATAGCCCATATCCCCTGATAGCCCATGTCCCCAGATATCCCTTATCCCCAGATATCTCATATCACCAGATAGCCCATGTCCCCAGATATCCCATATCCCCAGATAGCCCAAATCCCCATATAGTTTACCTCCCCAGATAGCCCATGTCCCCAGATAGCTCACCTCCCCAGATAGCCCATATCCCCAGATAGCCCATATCCCCACATTGCTCACCTCCCCAGATAGCCCATATCCCCAGATATCCCATTTCCCCAGATATCCCATATCCCCAGATAGCTCACCTCCCCAGATAGCCCATATCCCCAGATAGCCCATATCCCCAGATTGCTCACCTCCCCAGATAGCCCATATCCCCAGATAGCCCATATCCCCTGATAGCCCATGTCCCCAGATATCCCTTATCCCCAGATATCTCATATCACCAGATAGCCCATGTCCCCAGATATCCCATATCCCCAGATAGCCCAAATCCCCATATAGTTTACCTCCCCAGATAGCCCATGTCCCCAGATAGCTCACCTCCCCAGATAGCCGATATCCCCAGATAGCCCATATCCCCAGATAGCCCATGTCCCCAGATAGCCCAAATCCCCAGATATCCCATATCCCCAGATATCCCATATCCCCAGATAGCCCATATTCCCAGATAGCCATCCCCATCCATATAGCCCGAATCCCTAGATAATAAATTCCCCTACAAATTTAACACCTACACAATCCAGTATATATGACTACACAGTATGTATTAATATTACATGTATACCTCTGAGTTGAATGCTGATTTTCCTTCCATTCATTGTTTTCAGCTGTCATTACTAAAAGCAAAGACAAGCCAAAGGCTGCTACAAGACAGATGAAAGTAAGTATATTTCATCTTTCCATGGTATTTCCAAGGACATGCTCTCCCAATTCAACCATATTATCAAATATGAAAGAATGGAAATTTATATAAATAAAGATTTTATTAAGATAAAGAACTTACTCTGCAAATCTTTGTTTTGGAAATATAAAAAACAGAAATATTTGATAAAGTGAAATATATTCTTTATCTGCAACGACATTTTTTTAACATGACATATATAAATGTAGGTATTTTCCTCGATTTCTGAGGATTGTCCTTTTGTTGACAGTCTGTATACTGTTTTTAGTCATTAGGGATCAAGCTTTAAGGGTGGGGCTTAAGTCCGTGTACATATATTGTCTCTGATATAGTCCTTCTTCAGTATGTTCATGCTTGGTAATGAGCCCATCAATATTGCTGTGCAGTCAAATTATAAACCAATGTAGATTCATTGTCCGTAAATAAGCCCCCCCCCCCCCCCACTCCCCCCTCTGGACTGGATGGAGAATACAGTTTATCAACACTAGAATCTAAACTGTGTTAAACCGGTATGAAATGACCAGTTATCTCCCTTCGTAATTGAAATGACCAGTTATCTCCCTTTGTAACCTAAATGTTGTTTTCAGGAGGCTGTATTTGAACACAGTGTGCGACAGAACGTATATGAAGAGAGACAAAATCAGTTAAGATGGCAGGTCAAATTTGGTGATGATCAGATAACTAATGCGGAGAGGGAGAAAATCCTTGTGGCTCGCAAAGATGCCTGGGATCAGTATAAGGTAGGTCTTTTTTGTCCACGCTCTCGGTAATCAAAGGAACTCTCCATTTCTCTATAAATGTTTATCAGAAAAATACAGAGGAAATGAAGGAAATGAATTCTATATTTAAATGTGTGAATGAGATATGGAAAATTTATGGAGAAAGTATAAAGAAAATGAGGAAAAACTAATACTGATAAAGATTTATTCAAACAACTTGACTTACTGAATTTTTCTCCAAAGCAAAATTTTGAGTTTTGCCTAGAACAATTTTGATATTGAAAAGTACAGAAAATTAAGGGAAATTTTCATAGATAACCAAAAAGCTACTCTAGTTAGGACAGAAACCAAAACAGGAACAGAAGTGGTTGATTTTTAAGTCTTGCTGGTGAAGTAGATGTTTTACTTGAATAATACTAAATGGTTTGTTGTTCTGGAAATCAAGCTTTTGTGGTTCTGGTAATGATCAATATTTTGGTTTGTGTCTTAGTGTAAATAAATTGTGTTCACAGTATGAGCGGCGAGGAGATCCCATCCCAGAGGATGAATATGGTCGACAAGAAACTGCTTCCACATTTAAACGTACATTCCGCGAGTCAACAACAGTAAGTCTATAATAAACAGCTGTAGAGTTATTTAACATCACTGTGCTGATTTATTAAACACTACAGAACTAATATTTCCAGTCATATATTTGTGACTAGTCCTAGTATTGTCCCCTTAATATATCAAATTTTGACAAGTTCTCATGAATATTTCTGTTCCACTTGCGTCCCCTTGTTTATCGTCTAATTTTGTCAGCTCTTTTTATAATCTTCTCAGATTATCATCTGAGAAAAAAAAAACATCAGTGCATTTGAAATTATTTCCTTATAGTTGGCACTGGAGACAGCTAAGTTTGACACATACACCAATGATCTGTGGGCTGTTCGCCATGCGGCACTTGAACGATTCTCTCAAGCTGGACGTAAGGTCATCTTGCATGCTCGGGTTAACCACAAGCTGAACTCACTACGTAAAATGGTGGAAGACTGGAGGAAAGAGAAATTCAGTGCAGGAATCGTGTCCCGTAAGTGTTAATGTCTCAAACAGATCTGCTTCAGTACTAGTGAAGCACTGATGTTTAAGGTCATGTCACATATATCATCACATCATAACTTAGGTCTGAAGTCACTGTAACTTAGTTAGTAAACAGTGACTGGTAAATTTTACTGAGGTTTGTAGTCAACAGTGACAGGTAAATTTTACTGAGGTTTGTAGTAAACTGTGACAGGTAAATTTTACTGAGGTTTGTAGTAAATAGTGACAGGTAAATTTTACTGAGGTTTGTAGTCAACAGTGACAGGTAAATTTTACTGAGGTTTGTAGTCAAGAGTGACAGGTAAATTTTACTGAGGTTTGTAGTAAACAGTGACAGGTAAATTTTACTGAGGTTTGTAGTTAACAGTGACAGGTAAATTTTACTGAGGTTTGTAGTCAACAGTGACAGGTAAATTTTACTGAGGTTTGTAGTAAACTGTGACAGGTAAATTTTACTGAGGTTTGTAGTAAACAGTGACAGGTAAATTTTACTGAGGTTTGTAGTTAACAGTGACAGGTAAATTTTACTGAGGTTTGTAGTAAACAGTGACAGGTAAATTTTACTGAGGTTTGTAGTTAACAGTGACAGGTAAATTTTACTGAGGTTTGTAGTTAACAGTGACAGGTAAATTTTACTGAGGTTTGTAGTTAACAGTGACTGGTAAATTATTCTGAGGTTTGTAGTCAACAGTGACAGGTAAATTTTACTGAGGTTTGTAGTGAATTGTGACAGGTAAATTTTACTGAGGTTTGTAGTTAACAGTGACAGGTAAATTTTACTGAGGTTTGTAGTAAACAGTGACTGGTAAATTTTACTGAGGTTTGTAGTAAACTGTGACTGGTAAATTTTACTGAAGTTTGTAGTTAACAGTGACAGGTAAATTTTACTGAGGTTTGTAGTAAACTGTGACAGGTAAATTTTACTGAGGTTTGTAGTGAATTGTGACAGGTAAATTTTACTGAGGTTTGTAGTAAACAGTGACTGGTAAATTTTACTGAGGTTTGTAGTCAACAGTGACAGGTAAATTTTACTGAGGTTTGTAGTTAACAGTGACAGGTAAATTTTACTGAGGTTTGTAGTTAACAGTGACAGGTAAATTTTACTGAGGTTAATTTGTAGTAAACTTTGACTTGAAAATTTTACAGAGGAACGCAAAGATAAGGTTGAAGATGAAGAACAAAAAGAAATGATTCCTGCCAATCTACCACTGCATTACTCCAAGGTCAAACGACACCAGTTTGTCACCTATTCTACTCCAAATGTTAAGGATGATATGGTAAGTTTTTCTTAGTATGATTAAATGTTTTAATGTCTTATTGCAAATCATAAATTAAAGACAATGACACCCTCAGGAAAGTACCATTGATCTCTAATTACGTTTGTAATGACACAGGCCCCTGATGCCCTCGGATAGGCACTATTTATGTTAAATCTCTAATTATGTTTGTAATGACACAGGCCCCTGATGCCCTTGGAATGGTACCATGGATGTTTCATGTCTAATTACGTTTGTGTTTACACAGGCCCCTGATGCCCTCGGGAAGGCACTATTTATGTTAAATCGCTAATTATGTTTGTGTTTACACAGGCCCCTGATGCCCTTGGGATGGTACCATTGATGTTTAATGTCTAATTACGTTTGTGTTTACACAGGCCCCTGATGCCCTCGGTAAGGTACCATTTACACCTACAAATGTTGTTGTCAAAAGGAAGGTACCATATTTTCAACTTAAGGTAAGTTATTTGAAAAAAATTAAAAAACATGATATTATATGAGATATGTAGACTGATACACTGTACGGTATACTAAACTGAATTAAGACATCATAAAAATTGTACCACTGTTTAGAAATACTACTTGGAGTTTTTTTTTTGTGTCTGTATTTTATAAAATGAATGCTTGTATCTGATTTGTTACTTGTATGTGACTAGTACCAAGTTATGATTGTTTGTTACTAGGTACCACAGCAGTATAAAATTCAAGGCTACAGACACCATGATGTACATTCTGCCTCTGGGGGATATGTTGCCCCTAAGTTGGCGCGGCCACTGAGGACAGGGGCAGAGGTGAGTCGTGGGATAATTAAGGGCTTATCTTTGAGGATACAATGTAACATCACCTGATCAACACTTTGTGTATATACACAGTTTGTGTTTTAATGATCACATTTTTATGATGCTGAGTAAACATTAATTTGATCTTGATAAAATTCATTAGTAATCATCAGTCAGTGGTATGGTATAGAAAATAAAGATTTAGACCATTCCAGAGGGCAAGGTAATAAGGGATTCCTGTGTGGGACCAGGGGTCACTTTAAAATCCTACTCCTCCAGAAGGTTGTAACAGATTTTGACCATATTTGTCATTAGATATCATTAAAGAGGCAAAATAAACATTATTTACATGTAAAATGAAGTTAGCATGACCCAAGGGGCAAGAAAATCAGGGACCAGGACCAATAGAACAATTTGGTTTAAAATCCTACTTCTCTTAAATGCCTTTTATATGACAGAATTTTACCAAACTTTGTCTTAAATATAATTGGGCACAGTATATATAGATATATATATTTATGTAATTAAATGAATGTAATACAACCTAAAAAACCATGGGATGAGGCCCAGTAGGGGAATTCTGGACAACACATTTTGAAAATCATTAGGGTTTTAGCTGAACATGTTAAAGTTCAACAAACAGTTTTTAAAATTTGATTGATCAGATTTACTTACTAGTCATATAGATGACTATCTAGGTGTCGGAGCCTCTTGTTGCCCCTATATGTACTGATGGGGATAGATTGACATTTTAAGGCCATATGACCCAAAGGATTATGATGACCTATGGCTATCTTTCATGGTCCGTCGCCATGCACTGTTCGCCGTGCACTGTTCGCTGTCCGTCATCTTTTCCTTTAAAATTCTACGCCTGCTTAACGCTTAGGCAGATTTCAATCAACTTTGGTCTGAAAGATCATAAGGGGTGGAGAATCATTTCTTAAATTTAGAAATTTGATTCAATATTCAATATTTTGCATCAAAATGCTACTCTTTCATAAGGCCTTGATTGATTTCAACTAAATTTGGCAGGAAACATTATCAAATTGTCCTGACCAAATTGTAGTTTTCACTTTGGTCCAAAATCCAACATAGCTCATCTGGAATAAATTCTTTGAACTTCTTCTCATGTTTCATTCACACCAATGAGAGAAATATTTGGAGTTTGGTTTGTTAAGGAAAAGAAAGAGATGATTTGTTATTTTTCAGTCTGATCAAAACTTCAACATATTAACCACAGTAGTTATTTTGTAACATGATTGTGAAAATGTTTTTCATTCACAGAACCTACTATTTATGAGTTTCTGATTATAACTGTCAAGGAATGTTCAAAATTTGAATTCATCAGATTTGTCAAAGATCACCATCAGAGAATTTGTGGTTTTGTCAATTCATTTGTCGGTTGTCGGATGACTGATAAGGGCCATGGCCCTCGTGTTGAGGGTAGACTGCAAGACCCTGTCTATTTAATGTGTATTAATGCTTTGTCCAGGAGGAAGTGATCACAGTAACAGACACTGCTAGCGCTGTAACTCAGATGCGCAGCAGCATGACTGTGGATACAGAAGAAAGGGAGGTACCTGTGGTGGAGACATCAGAGGAAGTGAAGATCAAACCAGTGCCTCTTATTGCTCCCTCGTCTTTGTTCCAACCTGTAGAATATCCATCACTGCATATATTTGTGAGTATGGTGTCATATATACTGAAAAAATCATACATTTTTGTGAGGTTAAATTTTCATGGTTTTTCAAAAATAGCTATAAATTTATAAACTATCTTTCTTAAACTTTTTCTAACTGGCTCCAATTTCACAAATCTTCCTTACACATTAACTTAAGGAAATTTTAACTACTATAGACAAGCATTATGTAAGCTAAGACAAAACTGAAATTTGAGTAAATTTCATTAACTTGTGCAATACTTTCTTATGGACAATTTTAAGTAAAGGAAACTTCCTTAAGTTAAGGAAGATTCATGAAACTGGGGTCAGTTCATGGACATATGAATTTATGCTATAGTAAGTGTGCCCACAAATTCCATGGAAATAAATCCCCCTCAAAAATTAATGATTTTACAAAACTTCCCGGAACATCATAAACAAAAGTAGGGTGCATATTCAGATAATTAGAATCCAGCTAATAGGAGATACAGTAACTCTACTTGCAGTCTGTCTGTCACTCTGTCCGTCTGTTTGTCTGTCTATCTGTCTTTCTGTCCACAAATTTAGTTTTCATATTAATTGACAGATTTACATGAAATTTGGTCAATACGTTCAGTTAAAAAAGACTAATGTCAAAAAGCAGGTCAAAAGTCAAGGTCATTAGGTGCAAAAGTATCTTTTTCCTTGATGACATTTTGTTTTAACATTATAGATGAAAAAAGATCAAGATCGCTGAGCTTGACCTTTGGGTTTAAGAGTCAAGGACAAAAAGGATCAAAATTGAAACAAGATGTCAATAGACTAAAGAAGTTACATCATTGTAATTTTATAATGTGCTCTTCGCCTGCTTTTATTTTTATTTGAGTCCAAATGTCTAATGGCCATATCAGTGACTTAACAGGGATATCTAGTCACTTGATTGAGACCTGTCTGGTCTGTCCATATTCTAGGTTGTATGTGTTTTGTGTGTTTATTCCATCACTCTATTCAACTGAACCTAGTCATTCTTTTGTCCCACAGAATCCGTCCCCAGGGCTGCAAGTTTTTCAGTCTCCGATGCCGTATGCTGAGGTGGATTCAGATTTCCATCTGTGTCCATTGCCACGATACTTTCGCGCAGATCATGCCACTAATCCACATGCAGCTACTCAGAGAAAATACTTAGATAGAGAGGTATGTAGCCCAGGCATTCACATTGTGGGGGCACAAATTTTCTTGGCTTGTAAAAACTACTTATTTCATGGATAAATGAAACTCTAGAAATCCACTGATAACTAAAATCTATCAAATCTATTGACTATGGACGTGCAAAAAGTTTAGTTTGAATATATTTGTTTATGATAACATTGTGCTGTAACTTAAACACATTTTGAAATAACACAACAGTGAGTGTTTAGGGTACAAATCCACTACATACATACAACAATCCAGCAGGAATAACTCAGTTTCACCAATATATTGTTCTTTTGGCTAGCACATAATCCTGTACTTTTTGAAAATAGATATATTTTCAAAAAATCTCAAATATCAAAGATAATTTGAAGAATATTAAAACAGATTTTATATACCAAGTGACTTCAGTAAAAGATGGTTCTGGTTTCTCATCATCTCTTTTTTTAGGTATGTTGATACGTTGAAGTTATTCATTATAACATGAAAAAGTCTATTGCTGTGAAAATACATACATTACATTATTTATATTTTACAAACTTATTGAAGATAAAGATGAGGATGTGTTTATATATGATACCAAAAGAAACACAGTAAATTGTTATAGTACAGGAAGTTATTACAAAGTAAACTATAATATGTCAATCAACTCTCTTACAGCAAAATGATTACACTTTGGTACATAAAGGTAACATGACCTGCTAGGACCAGTGGCTTTCATATTTGTTCAGATTGATGAATTTGACTCACTTTCAATATGAATCATTAAAACTTGCATGGACTGGTGTATATCATATATTATGATTTCAGGATGTGATTCGTGGAATTATGGCCTGGAAAAAGTTTCCGTCACAAGGACTGACGTCATTGACAAACACCCCAACTTTGACCAATGTGTGGGTTCCTAGGTGGTACGTACTTAATGCTATTGACCAATGTCTGTGTCCGGAGATTGTCTGGGTTCTAAGTTACTACAATGATAACATTTCACGCATGATTGAATAACTTCACATATGGCTGAATTTTTTAATTTTTTTGTTTTGATCAACATTGATATAATTATGCCCCAGCATTTGATTGGAGGGAGCATGTTGTGTTGTCTTTATCTACAAAGGTATCATGAGGATAGCTCGAGTTTATTTGTGTTGAAGGTTGTCCTCACTAGTTCTGGAAAGTTTTAAAGTGAAGCATACATCTTCCACAGATATTTTCTAACTTCAGTATTGCTGATTAAAGATAGAACAACAGATACTGGCCGTTTAGGATTGTCTTTATAATATTATTTTCAATTTTCTATATTTGATGAATTGGATTATAAACAAAGACATCTGATAAAATGAATGCATTTTCTGATAGTCTACACGATGGTGATAGTGAGATGGTTACATCTTGTTTTTTTAGGGATGATCCATTTGGAGGAGAAATGTTGCCAGCTTCAGTTCCATCAGTGCTTGACTCATTGCCTGAGGATGACAAGAAAAATATTGAAGAGTGGGTGTATGCATCATTCTGACATTCTCCAACATTCACTGACATTAGAACTTAGACTTTCCATGGTACATGTACCATCAGATACATTCCCTGACATGAAGACACAGATTTCACTGATACCAAGATATCAACAGACAGTCCCTGAAACAAGGACAAAAAAAGACATTCTCAGACATCAAGACACAGACAGACATTCCCTGATACAAAGACACAGACAGACATTCCCTGATACAAAGACACAGACAGACATTCCCTGATTCAAAGACACAGACAGACATTCCCTGATACAAAGACACAGACATACATTCCCTGACACCACAACTAAGACTTTCCTTGGTACTAGTACCATCACAGAGATATTCCCGCACACCAAGACACAGACAGACATGCAAAGACACCAAGACAGACATTCAAAGACATCAAGACACAAACAGACATTCCCTGATACAAAGACACAAACAGACATTCCTGGACACCAACACATAGACACTCTCTAATAATAGGAATGTTATTACAGTGTTATTACACTAATTATGGGGTATTATAACAGTGTTATTACACTAATAACAGGACAGTTATTACACTGATAACAGGATAGTTATTACACTGATTATGGGGTGTTATAACACTGAGTATGGGGTGTTTTAACAGTGGTATTACACTGATAACAGGACAGTTATTACACTGATTATGGGGTGTTATAACACTGAGTATGGGGTGTTTTAACAGTGGTATTACACTGATAACAGGACAGTTATTACACTGATTATGGGGTGTTATAACACTGAGTATGGGGTGTTATAACAGTGGTATTATACTGATAACAGTATAGTTATTGCACTGATAACAGGATAGTTATTACACTGATTATGGAGTGTTATAACAGTGTTATTACACTGATAACAGGATAGTTATTACACTTATAACAGGATAGTTATTACACTTAGTATGGGGTGTTATAACAGTGTTATTACACTGATAACAGGACAGTTATTACACTGATTATGGGGTGTTATAACACTGAGTATGGGGTGTTATAACAGTGGTATTATACTGATAACAGTATAGTTATTGCACTGATAACAGGATAGTTATTACACTGATTATGGAGTGTTATAACAGTGTTATTACACTGATAACAGGATAGTTATTACACTTATAACAGGACAGTTATTACACTTATTAGGGGGTGTTATAACAGTGCTATTACACTGATAACAGGACAGTTATTACACTGATAACGAGGATGTTATTACACTGATTATGGGGTGTTATAATGCTGATAATGGGGTGTTGTAACAGTGTTATTACACTGATAACAGGATAGTTATTACACTGAGTATGGGGTGTTATAACAGTGTTATTACACTGACAACAGGACAGTTATTACACTGATAACAGGATAGTTGTTACACTGAGTATGGGGTGTTATTACAATGATTATGGGGTGTTATAACACTGATTATGGGGTGTTATAACAGTGTTATTACACTGATAACAGGATAGTTATTACACTGAGTATGGGGTGTTATAACAGTGTTATTACACTGACAACATGACAGTTATTACACTGATAACAGGATAGTTATTACACTGAGTTATTACACTGAGTATGGGGTGTAATAATTGTGTTATTACACTGTAAACAGGACAGTTATTACACTGATAACGAGGATGTTATAACACTGATTATGGGGTGTTATAAAACTGATTATGGGGTGTTATAACAGTGGTATTACACTGATAACAGGACAGTTATTACACTGATAACAGGATAGCTATATGATAACTATTAATGTCTGTTCTAGGGAGGACACAGAGGACGACTCTACGGCTACAACAAGTGTCATACTTACTCCGGGCATGGTGAATGCCCAGTTTCCAGTGCTTGATCCCAATGGACCCTCAGATGAAAAGATTTCAGTGTAAGCATTAACAATCCTACGCTGTAATTCTTTGTGTCTTAATTTCTTTCAACACGCTATTTTATTTGAAGATATGATCCTTTTCTCTCTGGATCCTGCTGATTTTGCAGCTGGTTTTAGTTTCTGAAGAACTACATGGTCTGAACTACCGTCATCCAATAATATTGTCACATTTTTACTTAATCCTTCTGAAAAATCCCTTCAATTATTTCAATAAAATTTAACAAAAACGTTCCATGGCCATGAGAAATTAAAATTATAGATTGTCTGATTCCAGCTCCTCAGGAATATGAAGAGAAATTAATTTGCCTAATATCTTAAAAACCTTCTTTAGACCATGATTAACAGCTGGAACAAAATAACTATATTTGGATCAAAATGTCCTTTATAAAAATGTGCTTTATGAAAATTGTGAATTTATAGAAGAAATTGATATAATTTGTTTATTGTGAGAAATGATTCTAGTAAAAGTTATTGTGATTTGAGTGTAGTTTAATGGTATGTAAATTAAGAATGTGTTTAGGCCTGAAGGATGTGACTCAGAGTGGAAAATCAGCTTCTAATATATTTCAAAATTCTTCTTCTCCAGACCCAAATACTGTAGATTAAAAGACTTTTTGTATATTATAAGAAAGGTCCTACGGTGTTTTATCAAACTTATCAATGTCATAACACCTGGCTCCTCTGTTAATTAAGGAAAATAACACTTTTTGGAGATTTTTGTTTATTTTTACTTGGTTTGAATTATTATCATCAGATATGATATAGGGAGGAGGGGTTGGGAAGGGGGAAAATTTTACTATCAGGTGGCTATATGGAAAAATAATTTTCATTTACAGTACAAATTCTATATATGGGATTGCAATTTAATGATTTTAAACCCAATAACAATATATTACCCACCCTCAATGCTGAGGTCCAACTGGGTTCAGGGATCAAATTGGCTCTAAATTTCAGTGGTCTTTTTTTATTTAGCTTTGATAGAATGAAATATTTTTGTGTAGATGTAATTATCACAAGTATAAGGTACATCATGATTTTGATTTTCATTACTCTTAACTATGTTTATTTTTAAAACTCAGATGACAGTTCAGGTCCAATGGGCCTCTTGTGATATCATTACTGAACTCTGTGATTTAGTGTTGACTGTAACCTGATGTCATTAGTTACATTTATTTTAAGAACTCAGATGACACTTCAGGTCCAAGGGGCCTCTTGTGATATCATTACTGAACTCTGTGATTTAGTGTTGACTGTAACCTGATGTCATTAGTTACATTTATTTTAAGAACTCAGATGACAGTTCAGGTCCAAGGGGCCTCTTGTGATATCATTACTGAACTCTGTGATTTAGTGTTGACTGTAACCTGATGTCATTAGTTACATTTATTTTAAGAACTCAGATGACAGTTCAGGTCCAATGGGCCTCTTGTGATATCATTACTGAACTCTGTGATTTAGTGTTGACTGTAACCTGATGTCATTAGTTACATTTATTTTTAAAAATCAGATGACAGTTCAGGTCCAATGGGCCTCTTGTGATATCATTACTGAACTCTGTGATTTAGTGTTGACTGTAACCTGATGTCATTAGTTACATTTATTTTAAGAACTCAGATGACAGTTCAGGTCCAAGGGGCCTCTTGTGATATCATTACTGAACTCTGTGATTTAGTGTTGACTGTAACCTGATGTCATTAGTTACATTTATTTTAAGAACTCAGATGACAGTTCAGGTCCAATGGGCCTCTTGTGATATCATTACTGAACTCTGTGATTTAGTGTTGACTGTAACCTGATGTCATTAGTTACATTTATTTTTAAAAATCAGATGACAGTTCAGGTCCAATGGGCCTCTTGTGATATCATTACTGAACTCTGTGATTTAGTGTTGACTGTAACCTGATGTCATTAGTTACATTTATTTTAAGAACTCAGATGACAGTTCAGGTCCAAGGGGCCTCTTGTGATATCATTACTGAACTCTGTGATTTAGTGTTGACTGTAACCTGATGTCATTAGTTACATTTATTTTAAGAACTCAGATGACAGTTCAGGTCCAATGGGCCTCTTGTGATATCATTACTGAACTCTGTGATTTAGTGTTGACTGTAACCTGATGTCATTAGTTACATTTATTTTAAGAACTCAGATGACAGTTCAGGTCCAAGGGGCCTCTTGTGATATCATTACTGAACTCTGTGATTTAGTGTTGACTGTAACCTGATATCACAGATAACTCAATATGTAAAATGATGGTACTCTTTCTTATCTTTCTTCAGTGACACCTTTCCGTATGGAAACAAACTACCTACTACCAATATTCCTGTGTCCAGCAATGGTCCAGTTCCCAGGTAAACTCTTTGTACAATTTATGTCTTAACTTTAGGTGACAGACCAGTGAAAAAAAAAAGAAATGAAATCAGTTGTTTCATGCAGGAATTTAAAAAAACCAATTGATATTAGAATTTGTGCAATTACACAGCACAAAAAATGTTTGTGTCTGAAAAATAAACATATTTAGTTTATTACGGAAAATGTTTGAAATATAAATTACAAGTATTACAGCTGTAAGTACTATTTATCATGTTTTATTGTCAGTTTTTATGCAACAGGCCATGATAGCGGCTCAGTGGTTAGTGAGGATTGGTCCACATAACCTCGGGTGAAGATACGAGGTGCATGGTTTGATCCTCAAACCCTTACCCATCATGGTTTTTGTTTCCAGGAAGCGGCTGTATGTACTGTCATGGTTGTGTTTTTGGGCAAAATACTTTACTCTAATTGTTCTGTATGACATTGTGATGGGCCTCCCACATGTTGTTCATGGAGGCAGTCACCAGCCTGTATAAATACCCTACCTCAAAGTAGCATGGCTGTTGATAGAGTGACAAACCTATCAAACAAACAGTTTGGATTCACTGTTACTGTACAAATTCATCCATTTCATGCTTGATGGCTTTATATTCTTATTTTTTTTTTTTTTAAATTTTTTTGTGATATTCTGTTCCAGATATTTTACTTGAAAATTGAATGATGTTGTTTTGTTTTTTTAATGCAGAGAGAAAAGAGAGCAAGAGATGGAATATTTCATGAACAAAAAATATAACCGCCTTGGAGCCAAAATACAGGCAAGAACAACAACACTAAACCTTCAAGTAACAGACCCAAATATCCTTCTGCAGTGAGGGAACCCAACTAGTGTGATAAACTGAAAACTATGTGATTCTACAGGAATTGTTTGGTTCCATAGAAACTATGTGGTTCTACAGAAATTGTTTGGTTCTAAAGGAAATTTGTGGTTCTATGGAAATTGTATAGTTCTAAAGTAAATTTGTGGTTCTACAGAAATTGTATGGTTCCATAGAAACTATGTGGTTCTACAGAAATTGTGTTGTCCTACAGGAACTATGTGTGGTTTTACAGGAACTGTGAGGTTCTACAGAAACTGTGTGAACCTACTGGTACAGTGTAATTCTACAGAAATTACCTGGTTCCAGGAAAACTGTAGTTCTACAGATACTGATATTCAATAGAAACTGTGAGTTTCTACAGAAACCATGTAATTCTCCAGATACTATGAGTGTTTCTAGAAATTTCTACAGAAACTGTGTAGTTCTACAGAAATTGTGTAGTTCTACAGACACTCTGTGATACTACAGAAACTGTAGTTCTACAGAAACTGTGTAGTTCTACAGAAACTGTGTAGTTCTACAGAAACTATGTAGTTCTACAGAAACTGTAGTTCTACAGAAACTGTGTAGTTCTACAGAAACTGTGTGATACTAGACACTGTGTGATTCTACAGAAACTGTGTGATACTACAGAAACTGTAGTTCTACAGAAACTGTGTAGTTCTACAGAAACTGTGATACTACAGAAACTGTGTAGTTCTACAGAAACTGTGTAGTTCTACAGAAACTGTGAAGTTCTGCAGAAACTGTGATACTACAGAAACTGTAGTTCTGCAGAAACTGTGATACTACAGAAACTGTGTAGTTTACAGAAACTGTTATACTACAGTAATTGTGTAGTTCTGCAGAAACTCTGTAGTTCTACATAAATTGTGCGATACTACAGAAACTGTGTAGTTTACAGAAACTGTGTAGTTTACAGAAACAGTGTAGTTCTACATAAATTGTGTGATACTACAGAAAATGTGATACTACAGAAATTGTGTAATTCTACAGAAACTGTGTAGTTCTACAGAAACTGTTAGCCTGAGGACATGTTGAAATGATTGAAGCATTAAATCTGTGATATGTACAAAGTATACAATAGGGAATTATTAGTGCTTTGTTCCAAACTTTCCTGTATTATTCTTTCATGATTTGATCCACTTTCAGTTTTATTGATCAGAAGAGCGATGCCTTTTCATCTATAATCATATGTAATAAGTGAACTTTGTTAAATATTAATACTGTATTCTGCAGACACTGTTACAATGTAGATACTGCTATCAGATATTCTTTAAGTTTTACATTGAGTCAATAGCAATTACTGGGTCAAAGGTTAGTTCTCCCACCTGTTCACTTATATCATGATTAAAATGGGAAAAAAAACAATATTGACTGTTAAAATTGTCAAGCTGTGAAGTAACTCTATATTAATGATGGCAAACTGTTTGTTTCTAAAATGTTTCCTCATCGAACAAATGTAATCATTTTAACCTTAACTTATCAGCCCACCATCTCATCAGTTAGGTCACCTTGGGTCTGTGATCCATCTTATCTGACCGACTTTCAATAACTCCTTTTTACTTCTATATCTTGAGCACTTCTGTATGGGTCTTTCTATTTATATAGGTTCCCGTTGGCACTTAGTTGTACTAAATGGTAGCCCTCTTGGATTTTCACAGTTAAAGGCTATTATGGACTTTCTCAAATTTTGTAGGTATGTTCAAATTAATCCCCAATTTTACCTGTTGTATATGGAACCTGCTTTAAAAAAAAATAGCCAAAATGTAGCCATCTTGGAAAATGTGGCCAGCTCTGAAAATGCGGCCATAAGGTTTAAGGTTTTTTAACAACATTCCTCTAAAAGTACAAAAATTTTGAGATGTAAGATTGTCTATGTGAACTGAGTTTATTTTTGAGATATGGTCAGTCATTTTGGTGGGAAAGCTGCAATCTTGGATTTTGACAGAATAACAAAATGACCCACAGAAACCCACTTACAATTAAAAAAGATTAAGTTCACTTAGTCTTCAGAAAGCAACGACTAGATTTTTCTCAAACTTTGTAGATTGTTCCCCTTTAATCACATAATTTTGAGAAATAAAATAGCTGATAGGTGACATTCCTGGTTTGATCCCTGTCTCCATGATTGTTATACATTGTATTCAGTATTTCCCAAGATGCACTGGATGTTTTTTCAAATTTCATACAAAAGTTTCCCTTGATGAATAATATTAACATGTAAATATATTTATATCATTCACGTGACAATATATCAGAAATAGGTAGAAACAAATAAGAAGAAAGTAGAGAAAAAAAATCTAAATGCTATAGAAGTAGTAATGATGGTGGGCACCAGGTTATATCTACTCTCTTCTCTTATTTAGGTCATTTCATTCTCCAGGAATAGTTTATTTTTTGTTTTATTTCCAGTGATACCCGAAGGATGCCATTACAAATGGAAACAATAGTTTTATACCTGATACATCCTGTTTACTTCAGTAGGAACCTAAAAACTATCAATTTTCCAATACATTTTGTACTATAACATGAAAAACCCAATTCTGTTGTACATTAATTTGTAGCATTACTGCACTGTAAAATGAGTGAATTTGTAAATATACTATTTATTAAAGATCAATCTAATCAAATGTGTCACTGTTATATGTCTATTGTGTACAATATGACGTCCTATTTTCAAAGAAATGATGAAAAAACATCTTGGAATTTAAACCTGAAAAGTGTCCATCTGACAGCATCACCATCAGCAGTCAGTCTGTTCAGGTGTTCAATATCATCGCCTGTCAGCTTGATGCTAAGTTTGCCACCTCTAAACTTTAAAGTCTGATGCACATCCCACTAAATAATCATTGCTTCTAGAAGCTGAGACAAGAAAACATCAATGGTGCTGAACATAAAAATTCATTTTCAGTCATAGACAGATTTAAACAGGCTACAAAGAAGTCTTCCAAAATTGAGACAGTTTCACCATACCAAGGGTTTTCTTATCCTAAGTGTTAAGTAATATTCATGGTCTCAATTTCGAACAGATTTACATTTCATTGGAATCTTCAAATGCAACCGAGAAAAACTTCAGGAGAAGATCTCTGGGCAAGTAAAATGTACACTAGATGGACCATCAAACATCCCTATCATGATAACCATACATAAAAATTGTACAATATGAACATTTTATACCTTCAGAATCATTTCACAAATATTCATAAACATCCAACAATGGAGGATTAAGGTTGTGAGTTTGGTCTTTTTCTTTCCTCTTTTTTGTTCTTGAAATGCGAATATTTATTTTGTTGACCAGTGAATCATTTCACAAGGGAACCTAATAAATATGTATTATGGCTGACCAACTCTGACTAAAAGCTCCTAATGCTGACTTGCTAAAAAGGGAAAGTATTCCCCTTTTAAATCCCAGGGAAGGATATCCTCCTCCTTGTGAAAAAGGCCTGTATGATCATTCTGGCTAAACTTGGTTACAACATTCAAAAGTTACGAAATAGACACTGAAAGTGTTGCTTCATAACAATTGAGGAAACGTGATATTACAGCCATTTGACATTTAAGCTTGAAGTCATTCCTACAAGAGGAGAAAGATTTTCCAATATCCCCCTTTTAGGCCCCACCCCTCGGGCCCCTGGGAGCCAGGACTCAATATTTATACAAAATTTCTTCCCCTTCCCGCAAGAATGCTTCTGACCAAATCTGGTCAAAATCATGTCGGTCATTTATGACTAGTTGTGTTTTTTATGAAACAAAGTTGACGGGCGGACGGCTGGACGAACGGACCGACCGACGGATGACGCGATATGCCATGTGCCATGAGATGTTAAAGAGATGACGTTCATGTTCAGTAAAGACATGGTGATTATTCTGGACGACAACAGTTATCTGAGATGATTTTCACACTGCACGATAAAACAAGGTCTCAGTACAACCCGAGAGTGTGACGTATCGATATCATGTTAAGTAATAAATTTTCGTGGGGCTTAAATTTTGAAGTTTTCAAAAATAATACTCTTTTGTGGACACTCAATTTCGTGGATGAGTGTAGGTCATTAGATCTACTTTTACTAACATAATCAATTGATGGACATGGACTCGTAGATTGCGGGACTCCCGAAATAAAAAAAAAAATTCCCCATCGAAAATTTATGTTTTTTCAGTACTCCAATAATTCAAAGTAAAATCTATGTGTGTGGATGTTATAGAAGAAAATAGTCTGTAACAGAAAACATTGATAATGGACATTTCAGAATATCAAACGTGTTTATTTGTGTAATCAAACAGCGTGTTAGAACTATAAAGTGTTGACGATGTACAGAGACTGAAGGTCAACGTCGCCGGGATGGATGAGGGTGACATCGAATGGAAAACCACACAGCTGGATACCAACCTGTTGATAGATAATATTTAATTACGTTTTACGAAATTCATATCGCTACTTTTCTTTCATAATATGAGTTAATTTGCTATATTTAAGAAATACATTTTGTTTTAATTCATTTTTATTTGATAGAGACACGTGTGACAATTATGAAATTCGAACCATTAGCAAGGTTATTGAAAATGGAAAAAAAATGTCATATATTGTTGATAAAATAAAAAAAAACTTGATAATTGAAGCATTTGTGTTCCATTTGTTTCCATTGGTGAAACCTTTCACATGTGTTCATCAGAAGTAGATTTTTTCCCATTGAAACATGTACTTTATTTTTTTAAAGGTCATATGTTTTATTGGATGTTTTTACTGGCTATTTATAGTGACACGATGTTGTTGTTTACGACAACTTTCCATATACTACGATCGGAGAATATGAGGAAAACCACTCCCGTGTAATGACAACACAATTATCTCAACTCCATGGACAATGTTTCAGAATTTAGCACGGGGTTTAAAACTTTAACAAAAGACGGTTTCATCGTGTTGACATAACTTTTTCTACATCTAAATTCAAATATTCAATTATTTTTCATTACTTTCATTCATTAAATTTCATTTAAAAAAAAAAGAGAGATAAGAAATGCTATCGAAAAGTATCAATAGATTTTACCTTGATACTTTTAAGAATTCCATTCTTTTTGACACAACCGAAGAAGACGCCAGCCATACCATCGTTCAGGCCACGGTCGTAAACAGACACGCCAAGGAGAGATTTAAAAAACGCGACAGGTGTAAACTTTGCTATCTCGTCACAGTGGTCAATCACCTGTGCAAAAACATCACAGGTGTAAACTTTATCTCGTCACAGTGGTCAGTCACCTGTACAAAAACATCACCGGTGTAAACTTTATCTCAACACAGCGGTCAATCACCTGTACAAAAACATCACAGGTGTAAACTTTATCTCAACACAGCGGTCAATCACCTGTACAAAAACATCACAGGTGTAAACTTTATCTCAACACAGTGGTCAATCACCTGTACAAAAACATCACAGGTGTAAACTTTATCTCGTCACAGTGGTCAATCACCTGTACAAAAACATCACAGGTGTAAACTTTATCTCGTCACAGTGGTCAATCACCTGTACAAAAACATCACAGGTGTAAACTTTATCTCGTCACAGTGGTCAATCACCTGTACAAAAACATCACAGGTGTAAACTTTATCTCGTCACAGTGGTCGATCACCTGTACAAAAACATCACAGGTGTAAACTTTATCTCGTCACAGTGGTCAATCACCTGTAAAAAAACATCACAGGTGTAAACTTTATCTCGTCACAGTGGTCAATCACCTGTACAAAAACATCACAGGTGTAAACTTTATCTCACAGTCACAGTCACAGGTGTAAACTTTATCACACAGTGGGTGTAAACTTTATCTCGTCACAGTGGTCAATCACCTGTACAAAAACATCACAGGTGTAAACTTTATCTCGTCACAGTGGTCAATCACCTGTACAAAAACATCACAGGTGTAAACTTTATCTCGTCACAGTGGTCAATCACCTGTACAAAAACATCACAGGTGTAAACTTTATCTCGTCACAGTGGTCAATCACCTGTACAAAAACATCACAGGTGTAAACTTTATCTCGTCACAGTGGTCAATCACCTGTACAAAAACATCACAGGTGTAAACTTTATCTCAACACAGTGGTCAATCACCTGTACAAAAACATCACAGGTGTAAACTTTATCTCGTCACAGTGGTCAATCACCTGTACAAAAACATCACAGGTGTAAACTTTATCTCGGTCAATCACCTGTACAAAAACATCACAGGTGTAAACTTTATCTCAACACAGTGGTCAATCACCTGTACAAAAACATCACAGGTGTAAACTTTATCTCGTCACAGTGGTCAATCACCTGTACAAAAACAACACAGGTGTAAACTTTATCTCGTCACAGTGGTCAATCACCTGTACAAAAACATCACAGGTGTAAACTTTATCTCGTCACAGTGGTCAATCACCTGTACAAAAACATCACAGGTGTAAACTTTACCTGAACACAGTGGTCAATCACCTGTACAAAAACATCACAGGTGTAAACTTTATCTCGTCACAGTGGTCAATCACCTGTACAAAAACATCACAGGTGTAAACTTTATCTCGTCACAGTGGTCAATCACCTGTACAAAAACATCACAGGTGTAAACTTTATCTCAACACAGTGGTCAATCACCTGTACAAAAACATCACAGGTGTAAACTTTATCTCGTCACAGTGGTCAATCACCTGTACAAAAACATCACAGGTGTAAACTTTATCTCAACACAGTGGTCAATCACCTGTACAAAAACATCACAGGTGTAAACTTTATCTCGTCACAGTGGTCAATCACCTGTACAAAAACATCACAGGTGTAAACTTTATCTCGTCACAGTGGTCAATCACCTGTACAAAAACATCACAGGTGTAAACTTTATCTCAACACAGTGGTCAATCACCTGTACAAAAACATCACAGGTGTAAACTTTATCTCAACACAGTGGTCAATCACCTGTACAAAAACATCACAGGTGTAAACTTTATCTCGTCACAGTGGTCAATCACCTGTACAAAAACATCACAGGTGTAAACTTTATCTCGTCACAGTGGTCAATCACCTGTACAAAAACATCACAGGTGTAAACTTTATCTCGTCACAGTGGTCAATCACCTGTACAAAAACATCACAGGTGTAAACTTTATCTCAACACAGTGGTCAATCACCTGTACAAAAACATCACAGGTGTAAACTTTATCTCGTCACAGTGGTCAATCACCTGTACAAAAACATCACAGGTGTAAACTTTATCTCGTCACAGTGGTCACACCTGTGGTGTAAACTTTATCTCAACACAGTGGTCAATCACCTGTACAAAAACATCACAGGTGTAAACTTTATCTCGTCACAGTGGTCAATCACCTGTACAAAAACATCACAGGTGTAAACTTTATCTCGTCACACACAGTGGTCAATCACCTGTACAAAAACATCACAGGTGTAAACTTTATCTCGTCACAGTGGTCAATCACCTGTACAAAAACATCACAGGTGTAAACTTTATCTCGTCACAGTGGTCAATCACCTGTACAAAAACATCACAGGTGTAAACTTTATCTGAACACAGTGGTCAATCACCTGTACAAAAACATCACAGGTGTAAACTTTATCTCGTCACAGTGGTCAATCACCTGTACAAAAACATCACAGGTGTAAACTTTATCTCATCACAGTGGTCAATCACCTGTACAAAACATCACAGGTGTAAACTTTATCTGAACACAGTGGTCAATCACCTGTACAAAAACATCACAGGTGTAAACTTTATCTGAACACAGTGGTCAATCACCTGTACAAAAACATCACAGGTGTAAACTTTATCTGAACACAGTGGTCAATCACCTGTACAAAAACATCACAGGTGTAAACTTTATCTGAACACAGTGGTCAATCACCTGTACAAAAACATCACAGGTGTTAATGTTACAATCTGGTTACTTTTTCCCTTTTCGTTTTTCTCCTCCTTTGTTCTCGTACGATTTAAATGATAATATATATATACATATGAATGCGTTTTACCTTAACACCAGTCACAGGTGACCATCTGGAGGCTGGTTGCGCGTGACAGAATCGCTGTAATATCGCCTCTGAGGAGTGTGGATTTGTATCTGGACAGGGGAGAGCTAGAGAGGAGTTGAAGTAGGTGTACTGAAGCAAGGCTTTCGTCACCTCCACCTCATCACACGTCACGTAACCTTAGGATATAAACACATGAATCAGTGTTAACAAGACTTCTGTCACCTCCACCTCATCACACGTCACGTAACCTTAGGATATAAACACATGCATCAGTGTTAACAAGACTTCTGTCACCTCCACCTCACCACACGTCACGTAACCTTAGGATATAAACACATGCACCAGTGTTAACAAGACTTCTGTCACCTCCACCTCATCACACGTCACGTAACCTTAGGATATAAACACATGAATCAGTGTTAACAAGACTTCTGTCACCTATACGTCATCACATGTCACGTAACTTTAGGATATAAACACATGAATCAGTGTTAACAAGACTTCTGTCACCTATACGTCATCACACGTCACGTAACTTTAGGATATAAACACATGATCAGTGTTAACAAGACTTCTGTCACCTATACGTCATCACACGTCACGTAACCTTAGGATATAAACACATGAATCAGTGTTAACAAGACTTCTGTCACCTATACGTCATCACATGTCACGTAACCTTAGGATATAAACACATGAATCAGTATTAACAAGACTTCTGTCACATATACGTCATCACATGTCACGTAACCTTAGGATATAAACACGTTCAGCAGGTCAACAAAGATAACACATTTCTTCCAAATTCTGACTCTTGGCATTACTGACGATCCCTTGAAGGACAGAACAGCTGTATGATGCCGTTAAATTCACTGTTTGACTCTACTTTATCTAACTCTTAATATGCAATACAATGTGTTTTTCACCTCTGTCTTTTGTAGATTCTTTAGAGAAAACACCGGGACAACTTTCTAAAACAAGATCGGAAGTACAGTTAGATGGACCGAGGTCTTAGTGACCCCACTTGAAGCCCAGCTGTAGTCACTTAAAGCCCACCCTCCCTTTGTGTCTGCCTGACTGAAGAATATCGTGTTGAAATACTCGAATTGTACAAATGACCTGACATTTCCGTCAGCTATCACACAGAACCTTAGTCACTGATTAACATTCCAGTGCCCTTACGGTCAAAGAGACTTGAAGATCCGCTTCCTGTAGGTTGTACCGTGGTGGTGGGCTTACCGGGCAGCAAGGCGGCACAACTCGGAGGGGAGATAACTCCTGTCGGTTGAAGTAATTCAATGTCAGACAAGAACTCGTGGTATCTTAAGTAGATGTATACATACTTAATGTTCAACTACAAAGCAAAGGTCTTTTTAGCAGATAAAACGAGGGCTGGTTTTGTTTTTGTTTTGTTTTTCTTTAACTTCAGTCCTTTTATGATATTCCATTCGAAACACTTTATAGGGACAGTTTTACATCAATTTTAAGAGTATCGGTAATGAAAACAATAGAACGCCAACCTTCCTTCCATTCTCGAAGATGTCGTGTGGTCGCTAGGGCAGACCATGGCCTCATCGAGCCTGGAGGTAACGTGGCTGAGGAGGCAGGGGTAGAGGAGGAATGGGCTGAGGAAGGGCGAATCTGAAACAGAATACTTTGAACATAAAATTCACATCTTGTCGGTTTGGTATTAATGCAAATACGTTCATAACTATGCCCCAATGTGATCGTAACAGATAGTTCACAACTTACCTGAACTTCGCCTATAAAGTTGAGTCCTGTTGAAGGATCGGCTGTAGGTTTGCCCCGGTACTCACCTCCGAGAAGTATATAATAGTTGGAATCATTCTGCCATTTAGGGTCAGAAAGTGCGAGGTGAACCTAGGGCAAGTTAAGAAAAAAACCAAGGACAAGATCAAATAAACTTTAGGCAAGTTCATTTAAACATAGAGCAAGATCAGATAAACGTTGGGCAGGTTCGGATAAACCTCAGGCAATAAATCAAATAAATATAGGACAAGACCAAAACGACCCAGGCCGATATCAACTAAATCTAGGACAAGACCAAAATACCCCAATCGGAGATTAAATTATCATAGGATAAGACAAAAATACGCAAGCCGAGATCAAACAAATCTAGGGCAAGACCAAAACGGCCCAAAACGAGAACAAATAAATCTAGGACAAAACCGAAAAGAAACAAGACGAGATCAAATTATCATAGGGCAGGACAAAAAAGCCAAGTCGAGATCAAGAACTCTAGGACAAAACCAAAACGACCCAGGCCGATATCATGAAATATAGGACAACATCAGAAAAAGCTTGAAAAAGATCAGATGAAGCTAAGAAAAGATCAGAGAGTCTTCGTGCAAGATCAGATTAAGCTGAATTAATCTAGATGATGTTGAATGGAGAGGCAAGAATGGCATAGTTATTAATGTGTTTATATGTACCTTGTAAAGTCCAGCAGGCATGTCATGGACCAGCTGGAAGGATTTCGTAACCAGAGGTATTTCTACATGTCCGGGCTGCCAAAGTTTTACCGATTCCCCTTTGACATGCAAATCAACTTGGTACATTCTGCAGAAACAAATGAAAAAAAATGACAAGGTTGTTCTTCTCGACTTTTCCTATCACTAGGCGTTGTTTTATTGAGGAAATTCTGTGTTTGTTGACGTGAGGGGGCGACCTGTACCCTTCATAAGGTGGAACCGTCTGTGTCCTGTTGACGTGAGGGGCCGACTAGTACCCTTCATAAGGTGGAATCGTCTGCGTCCTGTTGACGTGAGGGGGCGACCTGTACTCTTCATAAAGTGGAACCGTCTGTGTTCTGTTGACGTGAGGGGGCGACCTGTACTCTTCATAAGGTGGAACCGTCTGTGTTCTGTTGACGTGAGGGGGCGACCTGTACTCTTCATAAGGCGGAACCGTCTGTGTCCTGTTGACGTGAGGGGGCGACCTGTACTCTTCATAAGGTGGAACCGTCTGTGTCCTGTTGACGTGAGGGGGCGACCTGTACTCTTCATAAGGTGGAATCGTCTGTGTTCTGTTGACGTGAGGGGGCGACTTGTACCTATCATAAGGTGCAATCGTCTGTGTTCTATGGACGTGAGGGGGCGACCAGTTCCCTTCATAAGGTGGAACCATCTGTGTTCTGTTGACGTGAGGGGGCGACCTGTACCCTTCATAAGGTAGAACCGTCAGTGTCCTGTTGACGTGAGGGGGCAACCTGTACTCTTCATAAGGTGGAATCGTCTGTGTTCTGTTGACGTGAGGGGGCGACTTGTACCTATCATAAGGTGCAATCGTCTGTGTTCTATGGACGTGAGGGGGCGACCAGTTCCCTTCATAAGGTGGAACCATCTGTGTTCTGTTGACGTGAGGGGGCGACCTGTACCCTTCATAAGGCGGAACCGTCTGTGTCCTGTTGACGTGAGGGGGCGACCTGTACTCTTCATAAGGTGGAACCGTCTGTGCCCTGTTGACGTGAGGGGGCGACCTTTTTCTTTCGTAGGGCGAAATCGTCTGTGTTCTATTGACGCGAACGGCGACCTGTACCCTCTCCAGAGTGGAACCGTCTGTGTTTTGTTGACGTGAGGGGCCGACCTGTACACTTCATAGGGCGGAACCTTTGTGTTCTGTTGACGTGAGGGGCCGACCTGCAACTTTCATAGTGTGGAACCGCCTGTGCCCTGTTGACGTGAGGGGGCGACCTGTACTCTTCATAAAGTGGAACCGTCTGTGTCCTGATGATGTGAGGGGACGACCTGTACACTTCATAAGGTGGTACCGTCTGTGTTCTGTTGATTTGAGGGAACGACCTGTACTCTTCATAAAGTGGAACCGTCTGTGTCCTGTTGATGTGAGGGGACGACCTGTACACTTCATAAGGTGGAACCGTCTGTGCCCTGCTGGAATGAGAGGCCGACCTGTACCATTCGTAAGGTGGAACCGTCTGTGTTCTGTTGATGTGAGGGGATGACCTGTACCCTTCATAAGGTGGAACCGTCTGTGTCCTGTTGACGTGAGGGGGCAACCTGTACTCTTCATAAAGTGGAACCGTCTGTGTTCTGTTGATGTAAGGGGACGACCTGTACACTTCATAAGGTGGAACCGTCTGTGTTCTGTTGATTTCAGGGAACGACCTGTACCTATCATAAGGTGGAACCGTCTGTGTTCTGTTGATGTGAGGGGACGACCTATACCCTTCATAAGGTGGAACCGTCTGTGCCCTTTGACATGAGAGGCCGACCTATACCCTTCATAAGGTGGAACCGTCTGTGCCCTTTGACATGAGGGCCCGACCTGTACTCTTTATAAGGTGGAACCGTCTGTGTTCTGTTGATTTGAGGGGACGACCTGTACCTATCATAAGGTGGAACCGTCTGTGTTCTGTTGATGTGAGGGGACGACCTATACCCTTCATAAGGTGGAACCGTCTGTGCCCTTTGACATGAGAGGCCAACCTATACCCTTCATAAGGTGGAACCGTCTGTGTTCTATTGACGCGAGGGGCGATGAATACATTTTAGGAGATAGTGCCTGGTTGACAACAGCGAAAATATTGATGAAATTTGTAGGGTTAACACGTATACACACACATCTAGTTTAAAGCACACAGGTCTTTTTCAGATACATGGTTCCATTCTACCTTGTCAGGATGTATGTTTGGTTATAGAATGACTATACAGTTGTTATTCACTGTTAATCTGACATTTGTACTTACACTGTAGAGTTGAGCTGGAGAACGAGGAAAACGTGGACGTCACGAGCGGGAGTGGCGAAGCCTTTGTTCACTAAACTCACATGGAAACACATGTAACCACCAGCCTCAGCCTCCGTCGGAAGGTTTACCTGGATATAAAATATTGTGTGCAGATGATAAGTGACGGTAGTAGGGACCGTGTGTAGATGATAAGTGACGATAGTAGGGACCGTGTGTAGATGATAAGTGACGGTAGTAGGGACCGTGTGTAGATGATAAGTGACGGTAGTAGGGACCGTGTGAAGATGATTAGTTATGTGTGTAAGTACCGTGTGTAGATGACAAGTGGCGACTGTAAGTACCGTGTGTAGATGATCAGTTACGTGTGAAAGTACCGTGTGTAGATGATTAGTTATGTGCGTAAGCACCGTGTGTAGATGATTAGTTACGTGTGTAAGTACCGTGTGTAGATGCCAAGTGGCGACTATAAGTACCGTGCGTAGATGGTTAGTTATGTGTGTAAGTACCGTGTGTAGATGACAAGTGGCGACTGTAAGTACCGTGTGTAGATGATCAGTTACGTGTGTAAGTACCGTGTGTAGATGATCAGTTACGTGTGTAAGTACCGTGTGTAGGTGATTAGTTACGTGTGTAAGCACCGTGTGTAGATGATTAGTTACGTGTGTAAGTACCGTGTGAAGATTAGAAGTGACTCTGTAAGTACCGTGTGTAGATGTAGTTACACAAGTACCATATTAATGTGATTAGGTGTATTCGTATGGTGTGTAGGTGAACGTACCGTGTGTAGAAACAGTTGATAACCGAGACGTTGACGAATATTGTTGTAACAATTTTGCTGTTTGTAATATTTAAGTGTTTCAGCTGGGTCTTCTATATCTAGATACGTCATATGGATCTTCTGAAATAACTTCACGGAATCAGTACACAGGCTGAAACGATAGTAAATAACATCCACTTATTTTAGCTGAAAGTCAGCAGTTTTATTTAGATTTGAAATTATTTGTTTCTCTATATATCATCCGTCTGTGTTCACGTGTCTAAGAAGCTAATGAATATATGTCCTTCATATTAAGTTTACTTACTCCGGACCGCTTCTGATGTCGCCAGGATGACAAGTTCTGCCTCCCATGATGTTAAATTTGGTGTCGATAGACAGATACGACATATTTGATATAGAAGTAGGGTCCAACCTAGGAAACGCATTGATCTGATGATTGATGTCGCTTCCTGGCAGGCAGTCACGGAAAAACCCTGACAGAGAAAGGCATAATTTATTGTTGTGGAAAAAGAATAGGTCGGATAGGTAAAGCCAGGGTCAGATATACAAAGTCAAGGTCAGATACATAAAGTCAAATTCAAAGTTAGATACACGAATTCAAGGTCAGATACACAAAGTCGAAGTCAAGGTCAGATACACAAAGTCGAAGTCAAGGTCAGATACACAAAGTCAAGGTCAAATACACACATCCAATGTCTGATGCACAACGCCAAAGTCAGCTACACAAAGTCAAGGTCAGACACACAAAATCAAGGTCAGATGCAAAATAATATATCTTTATCGATACCTGATTACTAAAAACGTAAAAATCAGCCTCAGTCATTTAACACTGATTTCAAATGACCTACCTACACGTAGTTTGTCGCTATTGGTAATGACATCGAGGTAGGAGGTACTCATTGGCCCCAGGTACTCTTGTTTATACTCCGGCTTGGGTACCTGTATAGGACTTACATAGTAAACCAGAAAGTGTACGTCATCAAAACGACAAACCAGAACGCTTGGACGTCATTAAATGAACAAAATACGGGAGACCCACCACATGCCTTCAAAAGCAGTTTGGTGTTTTGTTTGTTTATTTTTAAATATTTGTCTGAGGACATATCAGCAAAGATTGGTCCGTTTCTAAGCTTCCCGAGAAACAAACCGCCACGGATAGAAATATACTCGGCTTCCCGGGAAACACAAACCGCCACGGGTGGGGAGATTTTCGGCTTCCCGGGAAACACAAACCGCCACGGGTAAGGAGATTCTCGGTTTCCCGAGAGACACAAACCGCCACAGGTAAGGCGATTCTCGGTTTCCCGAGAGACACAAACCGCCACAGGTAAGGAGATTCTCGGTTTCCCGAGACCGCCAAGGGTAGTGAGAATATTGGCTTCCCGGGAAACACAAACCGCCACGGGTAGGAATATACTCGGCTTCCCGGGAAACACAAACCACCACGGGTAGTAATATACTCGGCTTCCCGGGAAACACAAACCACCACGAGTAGTAATATACTCGGCTTCCCGGGAAACACAAACCGCCACGGGTAGGAATATATTCGGTTTCCCGAGAAACACATACCGCCACAGGTAGGGAGCGTGGAAACACATCCCTGGATTTTCATCTGAGGTCACGTGGGTCAACGTTCTAACCCTTAGAATTGAAAGTACTATGTAGTCATTTTCCCGCCAGTGACTAAATTTCCCTGCTATATTAAACCGTCGTGTTTTAACTGAGAAAAAGTAACTTTATTTTAATATTTTTTTTATTTCTATAATTATAAATCCTGTTTTTCAATAGTGAAAACATCATTGGTATAAACACCAAATGTCAGTAAAAGTTATTTGAATTCAGATAAAAGGTTGACGAAGATTTGGTCAAGCTATAAGAAACCTTATTTTGGTATACAGTTAAAAAGTTTCCGACATCTCACCCTTCCCCCTCTCACCCCCTCCCCTCACCAACCTCTACCCCCTTTACTAAAATCTTGGATCGATTGCAATAAACGAGACATTTTGTTCTATTTAATGAAAAAAGGGACTCACAGTGATGTTGGTACAGACTTAAACAATGCGTCGAGCAACTGTGTGTAAGTTGTTTTTGGCGGGAAAGAACCACCGGCAGCACTTGGTTCGTACCAACAACCTGCAGAAACGATCGAGAAAACAAACACAAGCATAAAATCATGATGTTCCACTTAAAAAAATATCTTGTATCATTATCATACCGTGTCAAACAGACCTAATTCCCCTAGAAAACTCGACTGTATCATTATCATACCGTGTCATACAGACCTAATTCCCCTAGAAAACTCGACTGTATCACTATTATACCGTGTCATACAGACCTAATTCCCCTAGAAAACTCGACTGTATCACTATTATACCGTGTCATACAGACCTAATTCCCCTAGAAAACTCGACTGTATCATTATCATACCGTGTCATACAGACCTAATTCCCCTAGAAAACTCGACTGTATCATTATCATACCGTGTCATACAGACCTAATTCCCCTAGAAAACTCGACTGTATCACTATTATACCGTGTCATACAGACTCAATTCCCCTAGAAAACTCGACTGTATCACTATTATACCGAGTTTTTTACAGACCTAATTCCCCTAGAAAACTCGACTGTATCATTATCATACCGTGTCATACAGACCTAATTCCCCTAGAAAACTCGACTGTATCACTATTATACCGTGTCATACAGACCTAATTCCCCTAGAAAACTCGACTGTATCATTATCATACCGTGTCATACAGACTTAATTCCCCTAGAAAACTCGACTGTATCACTATTATACCGTGTCATACAGACCTAATTCCCCTAGAAAACTCGACTGTATCACTAATATACCGAGTTTTTTACAGACCTAATTCCCCTAGAAAACTCGACTGTATCATTATCATACCGTGTCATACAGACCTAATTCCCCTAGAAAACTCGACTGTATCACTATTATACCGAGTTTTTTACAGACCTAATTCCCCTAGAAAACTCGACTGTATCACTATTATACCGAGTTTTTTACAGACCTAATTCCCCTAGAAAACTCGACTGTATCATTATCATACCGTGTCATACAGACCTAATTCCCCTAGAAAACTCGACTGTATCACTATTATACCGAGTTTTTTACAGACCAAATTCCCCTAGAAAACTCGACCGTATCACTATTGTACTGAGTTTTATACAGACCTAACTCCCCTAGAAAACTCGACTGTATCACTATTATACCGAGTTTTATACAGACTTAATTCCCCTAGAAAACTCGACCGTATCACTATTATACCGAGTTTTATACAGACCTAATTTCCTTAAAAAAATCGACTGTATCACTATTATACTGAGTTTTATACAGACCTGATCGTCCAAGAAAACCTGCCTGTATTGATGTTATGACCCCTTCAAATCCTTGGAATATGACAGCTAATTGTTCAATATGTGCTGCTATTATATCAACCGTTGGCTCCGAGGTTTTCGAATTAGAAATCGAATGCTGACCCTTCAAAATGAAAATTATAACCATGGTAAAATACTAACAGAAAAATTTATATACTGCTCGGCTAGAGAGAACTCCTCTTTGGCTCGGTCGCTTGAAGGTCACACCAGTAAGCCAGGGATCTAAGGTTCGAATTCTAGCGAAGACATTGAAATTATAATAATGACCTCTGTTAGAAACAAATGAATGAGTACGTAGTACTCATCTTTTATACTCACAATGATCAAGGCTAATTTTCGAATCAGTTATTAAACTTTTATGTAGTTAGTTCAATGCGCGTGAGCAATCGTTTTATATCGACTGTAAACGCACATTAAATAGAAGAATTAAATATATATTGGCTTACGTTCGTTTCAATGTGGTACAGGGAAACTGTAATCAAAGACACGTAGGTAAAGGGAGATAACTCGCATATAATTTTAAACGCGTATTTCAGCTGGGGAACCAGCCATCTCTCTTACAGATATTTCTATTTCTGATTTTATACTTACTGTGTTATACATAAACCTAACTATAACATTCCACCCAGCCTTGTGTACCGTAGCCATGTCATGCCGGATTCTATCCAGGAAGTCTGAAGTAAGTTGAGCGCCTGAAACGCTGTCATCCAATAGATACAGACGTAGCAGCAGTGTGGTACCGTCTTGTGTCCTCCAGCAGTCCAGTATGGACTCCTGAATATAAACAGGCCAAGATATCTTAACACTTTACTAGGTAATTTTCTTTTTCAATTTATTTATTTGTTCGTATTGTTTAACATTTCATCGTTGATAAGAGCCATTAATAATAGTTTTATGTTAAAATATGTGTTCAAAGTTTGATTTCTACAAGTGCAATACTAAATAAAGAAATCATATAATTCTCACTTTTCAGGACGACAATATCATTTTTTTTCACTGGTGAAATAGGGGTATATGGAAGAAAATATACAGTCGAATGAGTTCAGTGTGGAAAATAAGTCTCAATTCTGTGTTTTCACGGTTTGAAGAGAAAACAGAATACCGTTAAATAGCTTACAACACACGGAAACGATTGGCGATATTCTTGAATTTGTATTCTAAGGTTGTTTTCACGTGACTGTGTTGATGTTTACCTATAATCTTACCTGTATCGCTTCAAACTCGGTCGTATTTGACGAGGTGATGAGTTTGTGATAAAAACCGCGTCCAGGGTTCAGCCACACATTGGTTCCTTCATTGTAAAACTTGTTGGTGTATGATCTGAAATGACGTAGAATACTAAGCCTCAAATATTGTTAAATTTTCGTAACATTGTGTGTTCTTACACGTATCACGCTCAGCGTCTTCAAACAAACACATTTCTTAAAACAACAATCACTTAATGCAATGGAAAGTAATAAATGGGTTTTTTGTAACCATAACGACATTTGCTGTCACGTGATCATACACTTACGCATTTCTGGGTAAAAACGACGAGTCGCAGACTTGTCCAGCTACGGCGACGGACGAAAAAATACTGATCAAGGAAAAGCCTGTCAAAAAATGTCATTCTCATGTTCATCAGTAATTTTCGAATGGAATTGTGATATATTTGTGTTGCACCTGTACGTTGTCTTCGTTTGCTTTAAGTCGGATTTCTGAGTATTGTAAGTGTGTATGTGTAGTGATGGAATAATATCAACATTCATTTACTATATACATGTGTAATATACATTTCTATATATAAAAAAAAAATTTAAAGCATCAGTTTACATTCTTCTCTTCCTCTTTTCTTTGCACAAAAAAAAAATCGACGTCTGGTGTCAAGACGAGACGTAACGTACCGACTACCTACCAACACAGTAACACACGACGTCTGGTGTCAGGACGAGACATAACGTACCGACTACCTACCAACACAGTAACACACGACGTCTGGTGTCAGGACGAGACATAACGTACCGGCTACCTACCAACACAGTAACACACGACGTCTGGTGTCAGGACGAGACATAACGTACCGACTACCTACCAACACAGTAACACACGACGTCTGGTGTCAGGACGAGACATAACGTACCGACTACCTACCAACACAGTAACACACGACGTCTGGTGTCAGGACGAGACATAACGTACCGACTACCTACCAACACAGTAACACACGACGTCTGGTGTCAGGACGAGACATAACGTACCGACTACCTACCAACACAGTAACACACGACGTCTGGTGTCAGGACGAGACATAACGTACCGACTACCTACCAAACACATTAACACACGACGTCTGGTGTCAGGACGAGACATAGCGTACCGACTACCTACAAACACATTAACACACGACGTCTGGTGTCAGGACGAGACATAACGTACCGACTACCTACCAACACAGTAACACACGACGTCTGGTGTCAGGACGAGACATAACGTACCGACTACCTACCAACACAGTAACACACGATGTCTCTTGTTAGGACGAAACATAACGTACCGGCTACCTACCAACACAGTAACACACGACGTCTGGTGTCAGGACGAGACATAACGTACCGACTACCTACCAACACAGTAACACACGACGTCTGGTGTCAGGACGAGACATAACGTACCGACTACCTACCAACACAGTAACACACGATGTCTCTTGTTAGGACGAAACATAACGTACCGGCTACCTACCAACACATTACCACACGACGTCTGGTGTCAGGACGAGACATAACGTACCGACTACCTACCAACACAGTAACACACGACTTCTGGTGTCAGGACGAGACATAACGTACCGACTACCTACCAACACAGTAACACACGATGTCTCTTGTTAGGACGAAACATAACGTACCGGCTACCTACCAACACATTAACACACGACGTCTGGTGTCAGGACGAGACATAACGTACCGATTACCTACCAACACAGTAACACACGACGTCTGGTGTCAGGACGAGACATAACGTACCGACTACCTACCAACACAGTAACACACGATGTCTCTTGTTAGGACGAAACATAATGTACCGGCTACCTACCAACACAGTAACACACGACGTCTGGTGTCAGGACGAGACATAACGTACCGGCTACCTACCGACACAGTAACACACGACGTCTGGTGTCTGGACGAGACATAACGTACCGATTACCTACCAACACAGTAACACACGACGTCTGGTGTCAGGACGAGACATAACGTACCGACTACCTACCAACACAGTAACACACGATGTCTCTTGTTAGGACGAAACATAATGTACCGGCTACCTACCAACACAGTAACACACGACGTCTGGTGTCAGGACGAGACATAACGTACCGGCTACCTACCGACACAGTAACACACGACGTCTGGTGTCTGGACGAGACATAACGTACCGGCTACCTACCAACACAGTAACACACGACATCTAGTGTCAGGACGAGACAACGTACCGGCTACCTACCGACACAGTAACACACGACTTCTGGTGTCAGAACGAGACATTACGTACCGGCTACCTACCGACACAGTAACACACGACATCTGGTGTCAGGACGAGACATAACGTACCGGCTACCTACCAACACAGTAACACACGACGTCTGGTGTCAGGACGAGACATAACGTACCGGCTATCTACCAACACAGTAACTCACGATGTCTCGTGTCAGGACGAGACATAACGTACCGGCTACCTACCAACACAGTAACACACGACGTCTGGTGTCAGGACGAGACATAACGTACCGACTACCTACTAACACAGTAACACACGACGTCTGGTGTCAGGACGAGACATAACGTATCGGCTACCTACCAACACAGTAACACACGATGTCTCGTGTCATGGTCGTTTTCGGATCTCTATATGTTAATATTGATAAGGAGAGGTCCAAATTGTATGACACAATCTTAGCCACTACAAGTGTGACCCTGTCAGGTGGAGAGCGGTCTTATCTATTCACCGACATTGTGATGAAAAATTCTATTATATTGGATTTTGTGACGCAAGATGCGCATTGTGTTTGAAAATGATATTTATTTCCTGTGTGATTTTACCTCGATATATCCAAGCTAGAGAGAACAACACACGATAACCTAATAATTTTACAAACTTGTGTAACAAGTTTAGCACTACACTAGATAACTGTACTTGTGTGACAACTTGCATGTGTTAATTCATAACAGGGAACGGCCAGGCCCTTCCGTTGTCATTAAACATGACAAAATAATCCAAAATAATTTCGGTTCCCGTTATCGCATATTTTTCCTACCTCTCCACAAATTTGGTATTATTCTTGTGCTGTATTGACAGGTAAATGAATTTTATGGTTACACACTATTTTATAATTATATCCATTTAGATAGCAACTAATATGACCAAGGATAAGTTTATCCATTAGAACTAGAAACTAATTTTAACATATAATATTGAAAATCAAGAGGGCCGTCTGTCGGACATGTTGTTTCTTAAATCAGTCCAAAAAATGAACATGTTTATGTAAGGGACAAGGAAAGACTTGATATGTAGATCACCAGTTTATTACTGATCAAGAAATAACGATAGCAAGACCTGTTAACGACAAACGGACGGACGAAGCAGGGCGATTTCAACAGTCTGCCATTTGATGGTAATATGAACAAGAGATCCCAGAGGGATCTTGGCGCCCACCATTTGAGGATCTGATTTCAGTTCTTGAAGATTTGTTTATTTTTTTTTTGTTTTTTTACAGGTGTTGTAAATATTCATGAACTGGCCTTCATTGAATGTACTCAATGATGGCACAAGATATTTTTATTAAGCACCTATTAGCAAATATCATTTGAAAAAGATCCCAAAGTATTATTAGATAGCAGTCAGTAACAGGTGGATAATGGATAATATGCTTGTGCTATATTACTGTCGACATCCAAGATGGCTGCCTGTGGGCCACCTTGATTTCAAATTAGTCCAAAAAAGGTACAATGCACAACTAAGGACCAAGGGGAACCTGCATATGAAATTTGAGAAAGATCCATCTAATACTTTCCAAGAAATAGCGGTAACAAGATTTTACTCTCAAAATCCAAGACGGCCACCTGTCGGCCATCTTGAATTCGAATCAATCCAAAAAAGGTACAATGCACAACTAGGGACCAAGGGGAACCTGCATATGAAATTTGAGAAAGATCCATCCAGTACTTTTCCAGAAATAGCGGTAACAAGAATTGTTTACGGACGGACGACGGACCACGGACGCAGGGCGTGAATGTAATTCTTGGTTACTTTGGGTAACAAGAAGCAGAAGACGTTTCTTGTACTTTTTCAAGAAATTTTTATTGAATTTGAGTCTGTTGGTATTTTGTTGTTTCTGCACTAGTTTTATTGAATTTGAGTGGGTAAACGTTTTACCCCTTTATTGAAATTTTTATTGAATTTGAGTTTGGATTATGATAATGTTGACATGTTGGTATTTTGTTGTTTCTGCACTAGTTTTATTGAATTTGAGTTTGGATTATGATAATGTTGACATGTTGGTATTTTGTTGTTTCTGTCCTAGTTTTATTGAATTTGAGTTTGGATTATGATAATGTTGACATGTTGGTATTTTGTTATTTCTGTCCTAGTTTTATTGAATTTGAGTTTGGATTATGATAATGTTGACATGTTGGTATTTTGTTGTTTCTGCACTAGTTTGATTGAATTTGAGTTTGGATTATGATAATGTTGACATGTTGGTATTTTGTTGTTTCTGCACTAGTTTTATTGAATTTGAGTTTGGATTATGATAATGTTGACATGTTGGTATTTTGTTGTTTCTGTCCTAGTTTTATTGAATTTGAGTTTGGATTATGATAATGTTGACATATTGGTATTTTGTTGTTGATTCTGTGTGGTGAGGTTGACACATTGATCGTGTCATCTCCAGAGATCCAATACATCTCTTTACTTTCTGTTCATTACATTCTCTAGCTGTGACAAGCTCTTTTTGTCACATAATTTTAGATTGTTTTCGATGTTTACAGTACAGCCAAGTATGAAAGCCAAGAGAATGCTGGGAACCCCAACAGTGAAAGGCCAACTTACTCGAAATACATGAGAAGGGAAGTAACTCTATAAACCAGTTGTAAAAAACTTGCCATTTTTTGCGTTTACCCGACACATTGGAACTGAAACACGACAGTCAGAAATAGTTCTCTTTTGTAGCAGACCGAACGATGAAAATTATTAATAAGAACTTATATTTATGTAATTACTTTCCGGATTATCGACGTTTGATCCTGACCTTGGTGTGTTCAACTTTCCGGATTATCGACGTTTGATCCTGACTTTGGTGTGTTCAACTTTCCGGATTATCGACGGCTGATCCTGACCTTGGTGTATTCAACTTTCCGAATTATCGACGGCTGATCCTGACCTTGGTGTATTCAACTTTCCGCATTATCGACGTTTGATCCTGACCTTGGTGTGTTCAACTTTCCGGATTATCGACGGCTGATCCTGACCTTGGTGTATTCAACTTTCCGGATTATCGACGTTTGATCCTGACCTTGGTGTGTTCAACTTTCCGGATTATCGACGGCTGATCCTGACCTTGGTGTATTCAACTTTCCGGATTATCGACGTTTGATCCTGACCTTGGTGTGTTCAACTTTCCGGATTATCGACGGCTGATCCTGACCATGGTGTGTTCAACTTTCCGGATTATCGACATTTGATCCTGACTTTGGTGTGTTCAACTTTCCGGATTATCGACGGCTGATCCTGACCTTGGTGTATTCAACTTTCCGGATTATCGACGTTTGATCCTGACCTTGGTGTGTTCAACTTTCCGGATTATCGACGGCTGATCCTGACCTTGGTGTATTCAACTTTCCGGATTATCGACGTTTGATCCTGACCTTGGTGTGTTCAACTTTCCGGATTATCGACGGCTGATCCTGACCTTGGTGTGTTCAACTTTCCGGATTATCGACATTTGATCCTGACTTTGGTGTGTTCAACTTTCCGGATTATCGACGGCTGATCCTGACCTTGGTGTGTTCAACTTTCCGGATTATCGACGGCTGATCCTGACCTTGGTGTGTTCAACTTTCCGGATTATCGACGGCTGATCCTGACCATGGTGTATTCAACTTTCCGGATTATCGTTTGACCTGACCTTGGTGTGTTCATTTCCTTATCGACCTGATGGTGTGTGTTCAACTTGGAGCCTCTTTGTCCCTTCATTAACCTACATGTACAGGAGCCTCTTAACCTACATGTACCCTCTGTCCCTTCATTAACCTACATGTACAGGAGCCTCTGTCCCTTCATTAACCTACATGTACAAGAGCCTCTTTGTCCCTTCATTAACCTACATGTACAGGAGCCTCTGTCCCTTCATTAACCTACATGTACAGGAGCCTCTGTCCCTTCATTAACCTACATGTACAAGAGCCTCTTTGTCCCTTCATTAACCTACATGTACAGGAGCCTCTGTCCCTTCATTAACCTACATGTACAGGAGCCTCTTTGTCCCTTCATTAACCTACATGTACAGGAGCCTCTGTCCCTTCATTAACCTACATGTACAGGAGCCTCTGTCCCTTCATTAACCTACATGTACAGGAGCCTCTTTGTCCCTTCATTAACCTACATGTACAGGAGCCTCTGTCCCTTCATTAACCTACATGTACAGGAGCCTCTGTCCCTTCATTAACCTACATGTACAGGAGCCTCTTTGTCCCTACATTAACCTACATGTACAGGAGCCTCTTTGTCCCTTCATTAACCTACATGTACAGGAGCCTCTTTGTCCCTTCATTAACCTACATGTACAGGAGCCTCTGTCCCTTCATTAACCTACATGTACAAGAGCCTCTTTGTCCCTTCATTAACCTACATGTACAGGAGCCTCTGTCCCTTCATTAACCTACATGTACAGAAGCCTCTTTGTCCCTTCATTAACCTACATGTACAGGAGCCTCTGTCCCTTCATTAACCTACATGTACACAGCCTCTTTGTGACTTCATTAACCTACATGTACAGGAGCCTCTGTCCCTTCATTAACCTACATGTACAGGAGCCTCTTTGTCCCTTCATTAACCTACATGTACAGGAGCCTCTTTGTCCCTTCATTAACCTACATGTACAGGAGCCTCTTTGTCCCTTCATTAACCTACATGTACAGGAGCCTCTTTGTCCCTACATTAACCTACATGTACAGGAGCCTCTTTGTCCCTTCATTAACCTACATGTACAGGAGCCTCTGTTCCTTCATTAACCTACATGTACAGGAGCCTCTGTCCCTTCATTAACCTACATGTACAGGAGCCTCTGTCCCTTCATTAACCTACATGTACAGGAGCCTCTTTGTCCCTTCATTAACCTACATGTACAAGAGCCTCTTTGTCCCTTCATTAACCTACATGCACAAGAGCCTCTTTGTCCCTTCATTAACCTACATGTACAGGAGCCTCTGTCCCTTCATTAACCTACATGTACAGGAGCCTCTGTCCCTTCATTAACCTACATGTACAGGAGCCTCTGTCCCTTCATTAACCTACATGTACAGGAGCCTCTTTGTCCCTTCATTAACCTACATGTACAGGAGCCTCTTTGTCCCTTCATTAACCTACATGTACAGGAGCCTCTTTGTCCCTTCATTAACCTACATGTACAGGAGCCTCTTTGCCCCTTCATTAACCTACATGTACAAGAGCCTCTTTGTCCCTACATTAACCTACATGTACAGGAGCCTCTGTCCCTTCATTAACCTACATGTACAGGAGCCTCTTTGTCCCTACATTAACCTACATGTACAGGAGCCTCTTTGTCCCTTCATTAACCTACATGTACAGGAGCCTCTTTGTCCCTTCATTAACCTACATGTACAGGAGCCTCTTTGTCCCTTCATTAACCTACATGTACAGGAGCCTCTTTGTCCCTTCATTAACCTACATGTACAGGAGCCTCTTTGTCCCTTCATTAACCTACATGTACAGGAGCCTCTGTCCCTTCATTAACCTACATGTACAGGAGCCTCTTTGTCCCTTCATTAACCTACATGTACAGGAGCCTCTGTCCCTTCATTAACCTACATGTACAGGAGCCTCTGTCCCTTCATTAACCTACATGTACAGTACCTACATGTACAAAAGTCTCTTTGTCCCTTCATTAACCTACATGTACAGGAGCCTCTGTCCCTTCATTAACCTACATGTACAAGAGTCTCTTTGTCCCTTCATTAACCTACATGTACAGGAGCCTCTTTGTCCCTTCATTAACCTACATGTACAGGAGCCTCTTTGTCCCTTCATTAACCTACATGTACAGTAGCCTCTTTGTCCCTTCATTAACCTACATGTACAGGAGCCTCTTTGTCCCTTCATTAACCTACATGTACAGGAGCCTCTTTGTCCCTTCATTAACCTACATGTACAGGAGCCTCTTTGTCCCTTCATTAACCTACATGTACAGGAGCCTCTTTGTCCCTTCATTAACCTACATGTACAGGAGCCTCTTTGTCCCTTCATTAACCTACATGTACAGGAGCCTCTTTGTCCCTTCATTAACCTACATGTACAGGAGCCTCTTTGTCCCTTCATTAACCTACATGTACAGGAGCCTCTTTGTCCCTTCATTAACCTACATGTACAGGAGCCTCTTTGTCCCTTCATTAACCTACATGTACAGGAGCCTCTTTCATTAACCTACATGTCCCTTCATTAACCTACATGTACAGGAGCCTCATTGTCCCTTCATTAACCTACATGTACAGGAGCCTCTTTGTCCCTTCATTAACCTACATGTACCGGAGCCTCTGTCCTTTCATTAACCTACATGTACAGAAGCCTCTTTGTCCCTACATTAACCTACATGTACAGGAGCCTCTTTGTCCCTTCATTAACCTACATGTACAGGAGCCTCTTTGTCCCTTCATTAACCTACATGTACAGGAGCCTCTTTGTCCCTTCATTAACCTACATGTACAGGAGCCTCTTTGTCCCTTCATTAACCTACATGTACAGGAGCCTCTTTGTCCCTTCATTAACCTACATGTACAGGAGCCTCTTTGTCCCTTCATTAACCTACATGTACAGGAGCCTCTTTTTGTCCCTTCATTAACCTACATGTACAGGAGCCTCTTTGTCCCTTCATTAACCTACATGTACAGGAGCCTCTGTCCCTTCATTAACCTACATGTACAGGAGCCTCTGTCCCTTCATTAACCTACATGTACAAAAGCCTCTTTGTCCCTTCATTAACCTACATGTACAGGAGCCTCTTTGTCCCTTCATTAACCTACATGTACAGGAGCCTCTTTGTCCCTTCATTAACCTACATGTACAGGAGCCTCTTTGTCCCTTCATTAACCTACATGTACAGGAGCCTCTTTGTCCCTTCATTAACCTACATGTACAGGAGCCTCTTTGTCCCTTCATTAACCTACATGTACAGGAGCCTCTTTGTCCCTTCATTAACCTACATGTACAGGAGCCTCTTTGTCCCTTCATTAACCTACATGTACAGGAGCCTCTTTGTCCCTTCATTAACCTACATGTACAGGAGCCTCTTTGTCCCTTCATTAACCTACATGTACAAAAGCCTCTTTGTCCCTTCATTAACCTACATGTACAGGAGCCTCTTTGTCCCTTCATTAACCTACATGTACAGGAGCCTCTTTGTCCCTTCATTAACCTACATGTACAGGAGCCTCTTTGTCCCTTCATTAACCTACATGTACAGGAGCCTCTTTGTCCCTTCATTAACCTACATGTACAGGAGCCTCATTGTCCCTTCATTAACCTACATGTACAGGAGCCTCTTTGTCCCTTCATTAACCTACATGTACAGGAGCCTCTTTGTCCCTTCATTAACCTACATGTACAGGAGCCTCTGTCCCTTCATTAACCTACATGTACAGGAGCCTCTTTGTCCCTTCATTAACCTACATGTACAGGAGCCTCTTTGTCCCTTCATTAACCTACATGTACAGGAGCCTCTTTGTCCCTTCATTAACCTACATGTACAGGAGCCTCTTTGTCCCTTCATTAACCTACATGTACAGGAGCCTCTTTGTCCCTTCATTAACCTACATGTACATTAACCTACATGTACAAGGAGCCTCTTTGTCCCTTCATTAACCTACATGGAGCCTCTTTGTCCCTTCATTAACCTACATGTACAGGAGCCTCTTTGTCCCTTCATTAACCTACATGTACAGGAGCCTCTTTGTCCCTTCATTAACCTACATGTACAGGAGCCTCTTTGTCCCTTCATTAACCTACATGTACTGGAGCCTCTTTGTCCCTTCATTAACCTACATGTACCCTCTTTGTCCCTTCATTAACCTACATGTACAGGAGCCTCTTTGTCCCTTCATTAACCTACATGTACAGGAGCCTCTTTGTCCCTTCATTAACCTACATGTACAGGAGCCTCTTTGTCCCTTCATTAACCTACATGTACAGGAGCCTCTGTCCCTTCATTAACCTACATGTACAGGAGCCTCTGTCCCTTCATTAACCTACATGTACAGGAGCCTCTGTCCCTTCATTAACCTACATGTACAGAAGCCTCTTTGTCCCTTCATTAACCTACATGTACAGGAGCCTCTGTCCCTTCATTAACCTACATGTACAGGAGCCTCTGTCCCTTCATTAACCTACATGTACAGGAGCCTCTGTCCCTTCATTAACCTACATGTACAGGAGCCTCTTTGTCCCTTCATTAACCTACATGTACAAAAGCCTCTTTGTCCCTTCATTAACCTACATGTACAGGAGCCTCTGTCCCTTCATTAACCTACATGTACAGGAGCCTCTTTGTCCCTTCATTAACCTACATGTACAAAAGCCTCTTTGTCCCTTCATTAACCTACATGTACAGGAGCCTCTGTCCCTTCATTAACCTACATGTACAGGAGCCTCTGTCCCTTCATTAACCTACATGTACAGGAGCCTCTGTCCCTTCATTAACCAACATGTACAGGAGCCTCTGTCCCTTCATTAACCTACATGTACAGGAGCCTCTGTTCCTTCATTAACCTACATGTACAGGAGCCTCTGTCCCTTCATTAACCTACATGTACAGGAGCCTCTGTCCCTTCATTAACCTACATGTACAAAAGCCTCTTTGTCCCTTGGTGATTCATTGTTTTGTCTGCCTCTATTTTGGCGAATTGATTGAAAATAAAATGATTTATGGTAAAATGGAGATTATTTTTATTAGAATTTCATGATGGGGAAAATGAACAGATTGACAGATTGGCAAATACAAAAAATGTGCAAACCTTATCATACTATGAAAAAGGCATGCAAATAAGCATATGTATTAAGTTTTAAACAAGTTTTATCTTAATTAAAAACACACTTCTATATATGATTCACATATCCAATCTACATCCATTGATAACACTCAATTTACCAAATCACCACACATATACAGTGTATACAGGACAAGGAAAAAGAGCTACTACAAAATATAAACAACACCAAAATGTATTAAATACTGAACACAGGTACCCTAAAAACTCAAAATGATGCTGACCTCTAAAATAAACCTTGAAAATAAGGCAGTAGTTTATCACATATATAAATCTGCATTTGCTTATACAAAATGAGGATAAATTCGGCACAAAATGAGGAGGACTTTGATATAAGATGAGGAGGACATTGACACATAATGAGGAAGGATTAGACACATAATGAGGAGGACTTTGACATAAATGAGGTTGACTTTGACATAAAATGAGGACGACTTTGACATCAATGAGGACAAATTCGGCACAAAATGAGGAGGACTTTGACATAAAATGAGGTCAACTTTGACATAAAATGAGGTCAACTTTGACATTAAAATGAGGAAAATTTTGACATAAAATGAGGAATGAGGAAAATTTTGACATAAAATGAGGTCGACTGACATAAAATGAGGACGACTTTGACATAAAATGAGGTCAACTTCGACATTAAAATGAGGAAAATTTTGACATAAAATGAGGAATGAGGAAAATTTTGACATAAAATGAGGTCGACTGACATAAAATGAGGTCAACTTTGACATAAAATGAGGTCAACTTTGACATTAAAATGAGGAAAATTTTGACATAAAATGAGGAATGAGGAAAATTTTGACATAAAATGAGGTCGACTGACATAAAATGAGGAAGACTTTGACATAAAATGAGGACGACTTTGACATAAAATGAGGACGACTTTGACATAAAATGAGGTCAACTTCGACATAATATGAGGACAAATTTGGCATAAAATGAGGTTGACTTTGACATAAAATGAGAATAAATTTGGCATAAAATGAGGTCGACTTTGACATAAATGAGGAAGACTTTGACATAAAATGAGATAAAATTTGGCATAAAATGTGGACAAATTCAGCACAAAATGAGGACAGAACAAATTTGATATAAAATTTGTACGAATACGACAATAAAAATGTTTTACATATTCTATACCACCAATGAATAGAAAATAGGAACTTAAAACACAGTCATTTGTAAATTCAAATGGTCAATGGTAAAATGGAATGAGACAACAAACAGTTTGAATCAGGCTTTCTCTGCTGATTTAGGAGCATATATGGATAATGGAGTGTTAAGTGAAGTCTTTGTCATGACCAGGAATCTAGACACTGATGTTGTCATGACCAGGAATCTAGACACTGATGTTGTCATGACCAGGAATCTAGACACTGATGTTGTCATGACCAGGAATCTAGACACTGATGTTGTCATGACCAGGAATCTAGACACTGATGTTGTCATGACCAGGAATCTAGACACTGATGTTGTCATGACCAGGAATCTAGACACTGATGTTGTCATGACAAGGAATCTAGACACTGATGTTGTCGTGACCATCGTGTACAAGGAATCTAGACACTGATGTTGTCGTGACCATCGTGTACAAGGAATCTAGACACTGATGTTGTCATGACCAGGAATCTAGACACTGATGTTGTCATGACCAGGAATCTAGACACTGATGTTGTCATGACCAGGAATCTAGACACTGATGTTGTCATGACCAGGAATCTAGACACTGATGTTGTCATGACCAGAAATCTAGACACTGATGTTGTCATGACAATGAATCTAGACACTGATGTTGTCGTGACCATCGTGTACAAGGAATCTAGACACTGATGTTGTCGTGACCATCGTGTACAAGGAATCTAGACACTGATGTTGTCGTGACCATTGTGTACAAGGAATCTAGACACTGATGTTGTCGTGACCATTGTGTACAAGGAATCTAGACACTGATGTTGTCGTGACCATCGTGTACAAGGAATCTAGACACTGATGTTGTCATGACCAGGAATCTAGACACTGATGTTGTCATGACCAGGAATCTAGACACTGATGTTGTCATGACCAGGAATCTAGACACTGATGTTGTCATGACCAGGAATCTAGACACTGATGTTGTCATCACAAGGAATCTAGACACTGATGTTGTCGTGACCATCATGTACAAGGAATCTAGACACTGATGTTGTCGTGACCATCGTGTACAAGGAATCTAGACTCTGATGTTGTCGTGACCATCGTGTACAAGGAATCTAGACACTGATGTTGTCGTGACCATCGTGTACAAGGAATCCAGACACTGATGTTGTCGTGACCATGTTGTACAAGGAATCTAGACACTGATGTTGTCATGACCATGTTGTACAAGGAATCCAGACACTGATGTTGTGACTATCGTGTACAAGGAATCCAGACACTGATGTTGTCTTGACCATGTTGTACAAGAAATCTAGACACTGATGTTGTCATGACCATCGTGTACAAGGAACTGACCATCCTGTACAAGGAATCAAGACACTGATGTTGTCGTGACCATCGTGTACAAGGAATCTAGACACTGATGTTGTCGTGACCATTGTGTACAAGGAATCCAGACACTGATGTTGTCGTAACCATCGTGTACAAGGAATCCAGACACTGATGTTGTCGTGACCATCGTGTACAAGGAACTGACCATCATGTACAAGGAATCTAGACACTGATGTTGTCGTGACCATCGTGTACAAGGAATCTAGACACTGATGTTGTCGTGACCATTGTATACAAGGAATCTAGACACTGATGTTGTCGTAACCATCGTGTACAAGGAATCCAGACACTGATGTTGTCATGACCATCGTGTACAAGGAACTGACCATCATGTACAAGGAATCTAGACACTGATGTTGTCATGACCATCGTGTACAAGGAATCTAGACACTGATGTTGTCGTGACCATCGTGTACAAGGAATCCAGACACTGATGTTGTCGTGACCATCGTGTACAAGGAATCCAGACACTGATGTTGTCGTGACCATCGTGTACAAGGAATCCAGACACTGATGTTGTCGTGACCATCGTGTACAAGGAATCCAGACACTGATGTTGTCATGACCATCGTGTACAAGGAATCCAGACACTGATGTTGTCGTGACCATAATGTACAAGGAACTGACCATCATGTACAAGGAATCTAGACACTGATGTTGTCGTAACCATGTTGTACAAGGAACTGACCATCATGTACAAGGAATCTAGACACTGATGTTGTCGTAACCATTGTGTACAAGGAATCTAGACACTGATGTTGTCGTAACCATGTTGTACAAGGAACTGACCATCATGTACAAGGAATCTAGACACTGATGTTGTCGTAACCATTGTGTACAAGGAATCTAGACACTGATGTTGTCGTAACCATGTTGTACAAGGAACTGACCATCATGTACAAGGAATCTAGACACTGATGTTGTCGTAACCATTGTGTACAAGGAATCTAGACACTGATGTTGTCGTGACCATCGTGTACAAGATCACTTTCAATAAGGGTATGCTCAATAAAGCTTGTTTCTGAGAAGCAACATACCTATCCACAATATTCAACTGATCTGTTTTAGGACGAAAAGTGAAATGATGATCAATCAAAGTTACAAAATGAGATCCTTGAGATTAATCAACATCCATCTTAAACAGTACATGAAATGTCACAAACTAACATGGGAAGATTCCTTCACCGGGTCCATTAACATGAGTGACATCCCTCCCCCCACCCCCAACCCTACCATTTGTAGATCAACATCAGACACATCCTTAATCTGTAGATCAATATTAGAAATCTCCCCTAATCTGTAGATCAACATTAGACACATCCCCTAATCTGTAGATCAACATTAGACACATCCCCTAATATGTAGATCAACATCAGACACATCCCCTAATCTGTAGATCAACATCAGACACATCCCCTAATCTGTAGATCAATATTAGAAATCTCCCCTAATCTGTAGATCAACATTAGACACATCCCCTAATATGTAGATCAACATCAGACACATCCCCTAATCTGTAGATCAACATCAGACACATCCCCTAATCTGTAGATCAATATTAGAAATCTCCCCTAATCTGTAGATCAACATTAGACACATCCCCTAATCTGTAGATCAACATCAGACACATCCCCTAATCTTTAGATCAACATCAGACACATCTCCTAATCTGTAGATCAACATCAGACACATCCCCTAATCTGTAGATCAACATTAGACACATCCCCTAATCTGTAGATCAACATCAGACACATCCCTAATCTGTAGATCAACATCAGACACATCCCCTAATGTAGATCAACATCAGACACATCCCCTAATCTGTAGATCAACATCAGACACATCCCCTAATCTGTAGATCAACATCAGACACATCCCCTAATCTGTAGATCAACATTAGACACATCCCCTAATCTGTAGATCAACATCAGACACATCCCCTAATCTGTAGATCAACATCAGACACATCCCCTAATCTGTAGATCAACATCAGACACATCCCCTAATCTGTAGATCAACATCAGATCAAATCTGTAGATCAACATTAGACACATCCCCTAATCTGTAGATCAACATCAGATACATCCCCTAATCTGTAGATCAACATTAGACACATCCCCTAATCTGTAGATCAACATCAGACACATCCCCTAATCTGTAGATCAACATCAGACACATCCCCTAATATGTAGATCAACATCAGATACATCCCCTAATCTTAGATCAACATCAGATACATCCCCTAATATGTAGATCAACATTAGACACATCCCCTAATCTGTAGATCAATATTAGAAATCTCCCCTAATCTGTAGATCAACATTAGACACATCCCCTAATCTGTAGATCAACATTAGACACATCCCCTAATCTGTAGATCAACATCAGACACATCCCCTAATCTGTAGATCAACATCAGACACATCCCCTAATCTGTAGATCAACATCAGATACATCCCCTAATCTGTAGATCAACATCAGACACATCCCCTAATCTGTAGATCAACATCAGATACATCCCCTAATCTGTAGATCAATATTAGAAATCTCCCCTAATCTGTAGATCAACATCAGACACATCCCCTAATCTGTAGATCAACATCAGATACATCCCCTAATATGTAGATCAACATTAGACACATCCCCTAATCTGTAGATCAATATTAGAAATCTCCCCTAATCTGTAGATCAACATCAGACACATCCCCTAATCTGTAGATCAACATCAGACACATCCCCTAATCTGTAGATCAACATCAGATACATCCCCTAATCTGTAGATCAACATCAGATACATCCCCTAATATGTAGATCAATATTAGAAATCTCCCCTAATCTGTAGATCAACATTAGACACATCCCCTAATCTGTAGATCAACATCAGATACATCCCCTAATCTGTAGATCAACATCAGACACATCCCCTAATCTGTAGATCAACATCAGATACATCCCCTAATCTGTAGATCAACATCAGATACATCCCCTAATATGTAGATCAACATTAGACACATCCCCTAATCTGTAGATCAACATTAGACACATCCCCTAATCTGTAGATCAACATTAGACACATCCCCTAATCTGTAGATCAACATCAGACACATACCCTAATCTGTAGATCAACATCAGATACATCCCCTAATCTGTAGATCAACATCAGATACATCCCCTAATCTGTAGATCAACATCAGACACATCCCTTAATATGTAGATCAACATCAGACACATCCCCTAATCTGTAGATCAACATTATACACATCCCCTAATCTGTAGATCAACATCAGACACATCCCCTAATCTGTAGATCAACATTATACACATCCCCTAATCTGTAGATCAACATTAGACACATCCCCTAATCTGTAGATCAACATTAGACACATCCCCTAATCTGTAGATCAACATTAGACACATCCCCTAATCTGTAGATCAACATCAGATACATCCCCTAATCTGTAGATCAACATCAGACACATCCCCTAATATGTAGATCAACATCAGATACATCCCCTAATCTGTAGATCAACATCAGATACATCCCCTAATATGTAGATCAACATCAGATACATCCCCTAATCTGTAGATCAACATCAGATACATCCCCTAATATGTAGATCAACATCAGATACATCCCCTAATCTGTAGATCAACATCAGATACATCCCCTAATCTGTAGATCAACATCAGATACATCCCCTAATCTGTAGATCAACATCAGATACATCCCCTAATATGTAGATCAACATGAAACCTCAACCCGTCTGTCAAGTAACATCAGAATGTCTAGTAACATCAGAAGTTTACCTCTGTCTGTCTAGTAACATCAGAAGTCTTCCTCTGTCTGTCTAGTAACATCAGAAGTTTACCTCTGTCTGTCTAGTAACATCAGAAACCTTTTTCTATCTGTCTAGTAACATCAGAAGTTTACCTCTGTCTGTCTAGTAACATCAGAAGTCTTCCTCTGTCTGTCTAGTAACATCAGAAGTCTTCCTCTGTCTGTCTAGAAACATCAGAAGTCTTCCTCTGTCTGTCTTGTAACATCAGAAGTCTTCCTCTGTCTGTCTAGAAACATCAGAAGTCTTCCTCTGTCTGTCTAGAAACATCAGAAGTCTACCTCTGTCTGTCTTGTAACATCAGAAGTCTTCCTCTGTCTGTCTAGAAACATCAGAAGTCTTCCTCTGTCTGTCTTGTAACATCAGAAGTCTTCCTCTGTCTGTCTAGAAACATCAGAAGTCTTCCTCTGTCTGTCTAGAAACATCAGAAGTCTACCTCTGTCTGTCTTGTAACATCAGAAGTCTTCCTCTGTCTGTCTAGAAACATCAGAAGTCTTCCTCTGTCTGTCTAGAAACATCAGAAGTCTTCCTCTGTCTGTCTTGTAACATCAGAAGTCTTCCTCTGTCTGTCTAGAAACATCAGAAGTCTACCTCCTCTGTCTGTCTTGTAACATCAGAAGTCTTCCTCTGTCTGTCTAGAAACATCAGAAGTCTTCCTCTGTCTGTCTTGTAACATCAGAAGTCTTCCTCTGTCTGTCTAGAAACATCAGAAGTCTTCCTCTGTCTGTCTAGAAACATCAGAAGTCTACCTCTGTCTGTCTTGTAACATCAGAAGTCTTCCTCTGTCTGTCTAGAAACATCAGAAGTCTTCCTCTGTCTGTCTAGAAACATCAGAAGTCTTCCTCTGTCTGTCTTGTAACATCAGAAGTCTTCCTCTGTCTGTCTAGAAACATCAGAAGTCTTCCTCTGTCTGTCTAGTAACATCAGAAGTCTTCCTCTGTCTGTCTAGTAACATCAGAAGTCTACCTCTGTCTGTCTTGTAACATTGGAAGTCTACCTCTGTCTGTCTAGAAACATCAGAAGTCTACCTCTGTCTAATAACATCAGAAGTTTACCTCTGTCTGTCTAGTAACATTGGAAGTCTACCTCTGTCTGTCTAGTAACATTGGAAGTCTACCTCTGTCTGTCTGGTAACATCAGAAGTCATCCTCTGCCTGTCTAGTAACATCTGTCAAGTAACATCAGAAGTCTACCTCTGTCTGTCAAGTAACATCAGAAGTCTACCTTTGTCTGTCTAGAAACATCAGAAGTCTACCTCCTCTGTCTGTCTAGTAACATCAGAAGTCTACCTCCTCTGTCTGTCTAGAAACATCAGAAGTCTTCCTCCATTTGTCTAGTAACATCAGAAGTCTTCCTTTGTCTGTTTAGTAACATCAGAAGTCTTCCTCTGTCTTTCAATCCACTTTAGAATCCTTCGTCTGCTGGTTTATCACACATTGGGTTTTCATACCGAGATGTTGGACTCACAAACAGAGGGTTATCATCCTGAAAAATGTAGTTGTATATGTATTACATTCTTAATTACCCAAGTTAATCAAGATCTAGATCAAGTGAAAGATACAGTTCAATGTTTAGATATTTATTAACATAAACTTAACATGGTTTCAAGGACACTTCCACCATTTGTATTTAATCCCTTTCACCCAAGGACCATTTTGTTCAATTTTTGGCAATATACTGTCATGCCGTCAGTAGTAGAAAAAGTTCACCCAAGGACCATTTTGTTCAATTTTTGGCAATATACTGTCATTCCGTCAGTAGTAGAAAAAGTTCACTCCTGGAGCCTTTTGTTCAATTTTTGGCAATATACTGTCATTCCGTCAGTAGCAGAAAAAGTTCACCCAAGGACCATTTTGTTCAAATTTTGGCAATATACTGTCATTCCGTCAGCAGTAGAAAAAGTTCACCCGAGGACCATTTTGTTCAATTTTTGGCAATATACTGTCATTCCGTCAGTAGTAGAAAAAGTTCACCCCTGGAGCCTTTTGATCAATTTTTGGCATTACCCTGTCATTCCGTCAGTAGTAGAAAAAGTTCACCCAAGGACCATTTTGTTCAATTTTTGGCATTATACTGTCATTCCGTCAGTAGTAGAAAAAGTTCACCCAAGGACCATTTTGTTCAATTTTTGGCAATATACTGTCATTCCATCAGTAGTAGAAAAAGTTCACCCCTGGAGCCTTTTGATCAAATTTTGGCATTACCCTGTCATTCCGTCAGTAGTAGAAAAAGTTCACCAAAGGACCATTTTGTTCAATTTTTGGCAATATACTGTCATTCCGTCAGTAGTAGAAAAAGTTCACCCCTGGAGCCTTTTGATCAATTTTTGGCATTACCCTGTCATTCCGTCAGTAGTAGAAAAAGTTCACCCCTGGAGCCTTTTGATCAATTTTTGGCATTACCCTGTCATTCCGTCAGTAGTAGAAAAAGTTCACCCAAGGACCATTTTGTTCAATTTTTGGCATTATACTGTCATTCCGTCAGTAGTAGAAAAAGTTCACCCAAGGACCATTTTGTTCAATTTTTGGCAATATACTGTCATTCCGTCAGTAGTAGAAAAAGTTCACCCCTGGAGCCTTTTGATCAAATTTTGGCATTACCCTGTCATTCCGTCAGTAGTAGAAAAAGTTCACCCAAGGACCATTTTGTTCAATTTTTGGCAATATACTGTCCTTCCGTCAGTAGTAGAAAAAGTTCACCCCTGGAGCCTTTTGATCAATTTTTGGCATTACCCTGTCATTCCGTCAGTAGTAGAAAAAGTTCACCCCTGGAGCCTTTTGATCAATTTTTGGCATTACCCTGTCATTCCGTCAGTAGTAGAAAAAGTTCACTCAAGGACCATTTTGTTCAAATTTTGGCAATATACTGTCATTCCGTCAGTAGTAGAAAAAGTTCACCCCTGGAGCCTTTTGATCAATTTTTGGCATTACCCTGTCATTCCGTCAGTAGTAGAAAAAGTTCACCCAAGGACCATTTTGTTCAATTTTTGGCATGATACTGTCATTCCGTCAGTAGTAGAAAAAGTTCACCCAAGGACCATTTTGTTCAATTTTTGGCAATATACTGTCATTCCGTCAGTAGTAGAAAAAGTTCACCCTTGGAGCCTTTTGATCAATTTTTGGCATTACCATGTCATTCCGTCAGTAGTAGAAAAAGTTCACCCCTGGAGCATTTTGATCAATTTTTGGCATTACCCTGTCATTCCGTCAGTAGTAGAAAAAGTTCACCCAAGGACCATTTTGTTCAATTTTTGGCATGATACTGTCATTCCGTCAGTAGTAGAAAAAGTTCACCCAAGGACCATTTTGTTCAATTTTTGGCATTATACTGTCATTCCGTCAGTAGTAGAAAAAGTTCACCCAAGGACCATTTTGTTCAATTTTTGGCAATATACTGTCATTCCGTCAGTACTAGAAAAAGTTCACCCAAGGACCATTTTGTTCAATTTTTGGCAATATACTGTCATTCCGTCAGTAGTAGAAAAAGTTCACCCAAAGACCATTTTGTTCAAATTTTGGAAATATATTGTCATTCCGTCAGTAGTAGAAAAAGTTCACCCCTGGAGCCTTTTGATCAAATTTTGGCATTACCCTGTCATACCGTCAGTAGTAGAAAAAGTTCACCCCTGGAGCCTTTTGATCAAATTTTGGCATTACCCTGTCATTCCGTCAGTAGTAGAAAAAGTTCACCCCTGGAGCCTTTTGATCAAATTTTGGCATTACCCTGTCATTCCGTCAGTAGTAGAAAAAGTTCACCCCTGGAGCCTTTTGATCAAATTTTGGCATTACCCTGTCATTCCGTCAGTAGTAGAAAAAGTTCACCCAAGGACCATTTTGTTCAATTTTTGGCAATATACTGTCCTTCCGTCAGTAGTAGAAAAAGTTCACCCCTGGAGCCTTTTGATCATTTTTTGGCATTACCCTGTCATTCCGTCAGTAGTAGAAAAAGTTCACCTCTGGAGCCTTTTGATCAATTTTTGGCATTACCCTGTCATTCCGTCAGTAGTAGAAAAAGTTCACCCAAGGAACATTTTGTTCAATTTTTGGCAATATACTGTCATTCCGTCAGTAGTAGAAAAAGTTCACCCAAGGACCATTTTGTTAAAATTTTGGAAATATATTGTCATTCCGTCAGTAGTAGAAAAAGTTCACCCCTGGAGCCTTTTGATCAAATTTTGGCATTACCCTGTCATTCCGCCAGTAGAAGAAAAAGTTCACCCCTGGAGCCTTTTGATCAAATTTTGGCATTACCCTGTCATTCCGCCAGTAGAAGAAAAAGTTCACCCCTGGAGCCTTTTGATCAAATTTTGGCATTACCCTGTCATTCCGCCAGTAGAAGAAAAAGTTCACCCCTGGAGCCTTTTGATCAAATTTTGGCATTACCCTGTCATTCCGCCAGTAGAAGAAAAAGTTCACCCCTGGAGCCTTTTGATCAAATTTTGGCACTACCCTGTCATTCCGCCAGTAGAAGAAAAAGTTCACCCCTGGAGCCTTTTGATCAAATTTTGGCATTACCCTGTCATTCCGCCAGTAGAAGAAAAAGTTCACCCCTGGAGCCTTTTGATCAAATTTTGGCATTACCCTGTCATTCCGCCAGTAGAAGAAAAAGTTCACCCCTGGAGCCTTTTGATCAAATTTTGGCATTACCCTGTCATTCCGTCATTAGTAGAAAAAATTCACCAATATAACCAAATTTTCCCTTTTTTGTCATGCAGCCCTTAGCCCCCTGGACAAGGTAAGCTTAATAGTGAACCTGATACATAACACACAAGAGATATTAGTATTTTGTAAGAAAACTTTGATATACATGAATCTAACTTACAAAGCCCCATTTTGGATTTTTAATTTCTTCTTCAAACTTTGAGTATTCAATGCCGTCATAGAAGTATGCAAACAGTCTCCATAGTATGAGGAGAATGAGAGCCACGAGAAATACCGCTGCTGAGATACTGATGGCAAGGATCAGGACATTAGCTGGCTTGGGTGGACATGCTGTAACAGATATCAAACAATATCAGGTATCAGACAGACATAAATAAAATATCAGTCAACAGATGGATTCAATGAATTATCAGACAACTGACATTGATTAATTTATTGATTGTTAATTTGAGAAACATTATCAGACAACAGACAGACATGTTTTCAGTAGTCGACACTTTAGGAAACATTATCAGACAACAGACAGACATGTTTTCAGTAGTCGATACTTTAGGAAACATCATCAGACAACAGACAGACATGTATACAGTGAGAGCATGATCAGACAACAGACAGACATGTTTTCAGTCGTGGATACTTTAGGAAACATTATCGGACAACAGACAGACATGTACACAATGGGAATATGATCACACAACAAACAGACATGTATACAGTGGGAACATTATCAGACAACAGACAGACATGTTTTTAGTAGTCGATATTTTAGGAAACTTTATCAGACAACAGACAGACATGTATACAGTGAGAGCATGATCAGGCAACAGACAGACATGTATACAGTGGGGACATAATCAGATTACAAACAGATATGATTACAGTGGCAAACAGTATTGGACAACAGACAGACATGTATACTATAGGAAACATTATCAGACAACAGACAGACATGTTTACAGTAGGAAACATCAGACAACAGACAGACATGTATACTATTGGAAACATTATCAGACAACAGACAGACATGTTTACAGTAGGAAACATCAGACAACAGACAGACATGTATACAGTTGGAACATTATCAGACAACAGACAGCCATGTATATTAACTGGTGTATGTCTAGGTTTTAGAGAATAAATGTCATTTACTGACCTGAAGTATCTTTGACAAACACAACCTGTTCACTGTCCAGGTTGTGAAGAATAAACATATACAAACCTGTAGTATCTTTGACAAACACCACCCGTTCACCATCCAGATTATGAAGAATAAACGACATCAAACAGTTATCAGATCCTTTGAATTTACATGTCTGGGAATCATTTCTTCTCACAGCTGTAATATAAACCATTATCAGTGTTAACATGGCGTCGCATGGGGGATGATTTTGCATCACTTTTGCTTTACCTTATTTATGCATAAGTTTTGCAGAAATCATTGTGGCAGATTATGAACCCCATCTAAGACTTGTTCGGTCTATTTAAATGATAAATTGTTAACTAAATAACAAATGTTGTTTACTATAATAAACGGCCATATTTAATTCACTTCTTTCAGTTTTAATGTTATTTATACAGGCTGACTGTGATTATGTATAAGGATTAAATTATTTGCGGAAGGAGGTAATTTAGGGTTGGAGCAAGGTGGTCCAAATAATTTGGGTTGCTATTTTTAGACTGCTATAAATATAAATAATGCAGCATTTTCTATTCAGAAGCTGACAGCTGAACATGGTGGAACAAGGTTCGTACGGTCAAGGCCAGTTTATTTAATTCATATTAGTCTAGTTATATCATCGGAAGACAAAACATTTTTCATATATTTTTAGCCCACCACCATCCCCTACTTTCCTCCATTCCTTTTTTGAGTTTTTATCTCTTGTTTATTGTTCTTTCAAGGCCTGTTAAATTTGTCAGGCTTGGTTGATGAGATTTTTTCATTAGTTTCAATTTTACATCAAATGTGTATGTGAAGTATCCTTCCTCAACTTGTTCCAAGCATTTTTATGCTCATGTACTCGTCACATCCACTCTTTTATGTTTTTATACTTTCACACATACATTACCTAAGCTTGAGTTGTTGATTATGTTACTGGACTTGTACCACCAATAATTCACATTTTATGTTATCTTTCCTACCTAGGAGTATAGCATCCAGGTATGTCATGTACCTTTTATATGCTGGAAATCTTTCCTTCTTTAAGTTTTCATATATGATAATTTTGGAAGATGTTTGTTTTCTTAACTGGAACAGTACTATCTTATGTTTATGTATGATGTGGTGGCAGATTATGAACCCCATCTAAGACTTGTTCTGTCTATTTAAATGATAAATTGTTAACTAAATAACGAATGTTATTTATTATAATAAACAGCCATATTCAATTCACATCTTGTGTTCTAGTTGTTATTTCTATGACTGTCTTACTAGCTTGCCATAGTGGAGGTCCGGTATAAAAACCATTATCAGTGTTAAAGAATGGTCATGTTCTACAGAAACCCAGCTTCTCACAGCTGGAATATAAACCATTATCAGTGTTTAAAGAATGGTCATGTTCTACAGAAACCCAGCCTCTCACAGCTGGAATATAAACCAATGTCAGTTTTAAGAATGGTCATGTTCTACAGGTCAAAGGTCACAATGTAAGGCAGAGTGACCTACTTTGAGACTTTACACATTGCTTGACCAAGGTAAACCCATACCTCAAGTATGGAGTTCTAGTGACCATTAAGGTAGGAGATTAAGCCACGATAAGCTTTCATTTTGATATAGGTCAAGGGTCAAATTTTGTAGGTCAGAGTGAAACCTACATTTGATCCATGACACAATGCCTGACCATGATGAACTCATACCTCAAGTTTTAAGTTTAAAAGACTATTAGTGCAGAAGATAGAGCCTGGACAACTTCTATTTTTCTGCTGGTCAAAGGTCAAACTTTGTAGATCAGAGCGACCTCCTTTTGATACATGACACACTGCTACACTTACAGAAACCCATACTCAAAGTGTGATGTTCTAATGACAAGAAGTGTAGTCCAGACAAGGGACAGATGGACAAAAGGACAGATGAACACAATGCAAATTTATAGTCCCCTCCCCCAAGTACCTAATGGTTGATTAATAAACATTTACAACATGAATCGGTGTGGTCTAGGTCACTGACCAGTGTGACATGTTACTTACAGTCTAGGTCACTGACCAGTGTGACATGTTACTTACAGTCACTGACCAGTGTGACATGTTACTTACAGTCTAGGCCACTGACCAGTGTGACATGTAACTTACTGTCACTGACCAGTGTGACATGTTACTTACAGTCTGGGTCACTGACCAGTGTGACATGTAACTTACAGTCACTGACCAGTGTGACATGTTACTTACAGTCTAGGTCACTGACCAGTGTGACATGTTACTTACAGTCTAGGTCACTGACCAGTGTGACATGTTACTTACAGTCACTGACCAGTGTGACATGTTACTTACAGTCTAGGCCACTGACCAGTGTGACATGTTACTTACAGTCACTGACCAGTGTGACATGTTACTTACAGTCTAGGTCACTGACCAGTGTGACATGTTGGCAGTTTTGTTCACATTCCTCCTGAGACATGTCACCAGATTTTCCATCCTTCTTCAGTGTACACATGGCACAAGCTCTGTTTGATTCACAGAGGCCCTCAGTACAAGTCTTAAACATATCAAAACAATAGAATATTTTACTTATAAACCAAACATCATGACTCTCAGCTATGGTTAATCTGAAGAAGTTGTTTGAATGTTTTAACCAATCCGACTTTTGACCTCGTGTATGGGACAAGGTCATTTCTTTTCGCAAACCCTTTTGGACTTTATACCAGGAATCTACCAGCCCATTATCTGTTTCTAGAACTTTTTGCTGATGAGAAAATACTGTTTGAAGCTTAAATTCAGTTTAACCCCAATGACTTTGAATATTGGTTAAGGTTATTACTTTTTCGCAAACTCTGTTAGGATTATTCCAAGGAGCCTATCAGCAATATATCATGATTTGTTTTTACTTGATTTGGAGACCTCATTTTGAAATGGAACTTACCTGACACTGCTCACACATGACTCCACTATATGAAGAATTACAACGGCACTCTCCACATACACACTCACCATGGTCAGAGCAAACTGTCTGAAATGTTAAAAGAGGCAACAGCTCATAACATCATTGCTTTTATAGAACAAAATTACACTTATATCCAACAGCAGGGCTATAAGATAAATATAAATCTGAGGTTTTTAGGCTAAACGTATCCAGTACGTGTAGCCTATTGCGACGGCCTTTCAGACAAAATTTACCGATCCTGGCCTTCTCATTGGCTGAAATATCGAAAAGAGTTAGAGCCCTCTAGCGGCAATTTTCTGCATAAATAATGCCGCGATCTTTCAAATCGCTATTTTAAAAGCATCCAAAATTAGTTTATTTTTTTTAATAACAATACGATTACTATATATTTAAAAAAAGAAGCACAGTGTGGTTGAACTATTGATAAATTTTGAACAATATAATTTACGGAATTCTCGACATTACGTAAGCGTACAGAACAGTGTACCTGCGAGTTGATAAGCTAGTCTGGGGGCTTGGTTTGAATTATCAACTAACAGCACTGATAAACAAACAAAACTTACAAACAGAACATCAATTTTGTTTTAATCCTTGTCGTTGTGGCAAGATCGTCTTAATATATAACATCATTTTACCTCAGTAGACGTCACCGAATTGGACTGTTTGTCCCACACGCACACCCGCCGATATGACAATTATTTCAGGTTTTTCACACCCACCGCCATGACACATTTTCAAGTTTTTTGAAGATAAAAAGTTTGCGCTTCGTAGGCAAGGTACATTTGGTGCTCATGATTTATGAATAATATATTTTTAATACTGTATTGATCATGATGTTGACTTTGTTATAACCTATATTTTTTGTCTTTTAGTTTTATTTGATGAAGGTTGATTGTGCTGATTTCTCAAGGATTGTTAATGTGTATCAAAGTTCCTTGAAATGAAAATATTCCTTCAAACAAAGCGCGTATAAAAAAAACCCCAAAATATTCATGTTTATAATTATCAATTAACTAGAACGAAATATTTCCATAACATATTTATTCATTTAGCGTGTCATGGTGACATTATCTAATGCATTGGAGATCAAAAATAGCAGTAGCTATAGCGAAAATATTGTAAATTTTGTATATATATATGGAAGTCTGGTTTAATTTCAAAGAACTATGTCTTTATAGACATAATTACTGGAAGAAAACTCTAACCATGAAACTTCAAGGAAGATAGCCATGTAAATACATTTAATGTAATTACTTACCTCATACTCAATGTGCTTGTTACCTGTTAAGAACCGTTAATTATCCAATTAGCCAAGCCTTTCATGCTTGTTAAGTCAGGTACCCGAGTGAATTTGTTTACGTAAGGTAATTAAATATGTTAGGGTCACGATAATTGTGGTTTCCTATTTATCAATGGATCAAACCACAACTGTTTCATCGCGGTAACCAGTAATCAATTAATCTTTCTGTAGAATTTTTTTTTTAATCTGACCCCAAAAAAGTACCTGCGCACTATACCCGAGCGCGCACTATACCCGCAAATTTATGGTGCACTTTAATCTATCTGAAATGTTGTGTACACCTTATCTACTTTACTCAAGTACAAATATAATCATGATAAGTAAGGACTATTACTTTGCAATATATTCAAAATAAAGAAGTAGGTATAAAGTCCTTTCGATTTGTTTAAATCCTCATATTGATAGGAGAGTAATTGTAACATCTTGGGTATTTCAAAGGTTTTATTTAGTCAACTTCATCATAGAGCTATTTATCATTTGGCTTGTTGGCGATATATATATGGTTGTGTGTATTTTATTTTATTTTATTTTTTTTTACCTATTTTGATTTGTTCACATTATTGTTGTCAAATTTGAAATAAGAATTAAAGAAGATATAAAATCGCTTAAAATTAAGAAAAATAGCCTCTGGTTCTCTTATTTTAGTAATTTTTGAATTCCAAAGTGTAGGAGTATGGTGAAAGTAATATAGCTTTGCGGTTATTTGTGAACATTTTTCAATACGTTTAGCCTCTCAGTACTTTCAGTACTATGATTACCTTCTGTTAGGAAACTGAGAAATGGACCAGTCTGTGCTATTGAGACTGTGTCCATAGACAAGACACTTTACCTATACTTACAGCTGGTGGTAAATAGGGGACATATGTAGTCTTACCTCATTATACTCACAGATGGTGGTAGACAGGGGACATATGTAGACTTACCCCATTATACTCACAGATGGTAGTAGACAGGGGACTCCATTATACTCACAGCTTGTGGTAGACAGGGGACATATGTAGACTTACCTCATTACACTCACAGCTTGTGGTAGACAGGGGACATATGTAGACTTACCTCATTACACTCACAGCTGGTGGTAGACGGGGGACATATGTAGTCTTACCTCATTATACTCACAGATGGTGGTAGACAGGGGACCCCATTACACTCACAGATGGTGGTAGACAGGGGACATATGTAGACTTGCCCCATTATTCTCACAGATGGTGGTAGACAGGGGACTCCATTATACTCACAGCTTGTGGTAGACAGGGGACATGTGTAGTCTTACTCCATTATACTCACAGCTGGTGGTAGACAGGGGACTCCATTATACTCACAGCTGGTGTTAGACAGGGGACATATGTAGACTTACCCCATTTTACTCACAGATGGTGGTAGACAGGGGACTCCATTATACTCACAGCTGGTGGTAGACAGGGGACTCCATTATACTCACAGCTGGTGATAGACAGAGGACATATTCAGACTTACCCCATTATACTCACAGATGGTGGTAGACAGGGGACTCCATTATACTCACAACTGGTGGTAGACAGGGGACATGTGTAGTCTTACCCCATTATACTCACAGCTGGAGGTAGACAGGGGACCCCATTATACTCACAGATGGTAGTAGAGAGGAGACCCCATTATACTCACAGCTGGTGGTAGACAGGGGATCCCATTATACTCACAGCTGGTGGTAGACAGTTGACCCCATTATACTCACAGCTGGTGGTAGACAGGGAACCCCATTATACTCACAGCTGGTGGCAGACATAGGACATATTCAGACTTACCCCATTATACTCACAGATGGTGGTAGACAGGGAACTCCATTATACTCACAACTGGTGGTAGACAGGGGGCATGTGTAGTCTTACCCCATTATACTCACAGCTGGAGGTAGACAGGGGACCCCATTATACTCACAGATGGTAGTAGAGAGGAGACCCCATTATACTCACAGCTGGTGGTAGACAGGGAACCCCATTATACTCACAGCTGGTGGCAGACAGTTGACCCCATTATACTCACAGCTGGTGGTAGACAGGGGACTCCATTATACTCACAGCTGGTGTTAGACAGGGGACATATGTAGACTTACCCCATTTTACTCACAGATGGTGGTAGACAGGGGACTCCATTATACTCACAGCTGGTGGTAGACAGGGGACTCCATTATACTCACAGCTGGTGGTAGACAGAGGACATATTCAGACTTACCCCATTATACTCACAGATGGTGGTAGACAGGGGACTCCATTATACTCACAACTGGTGGTAGACAGGGGACATGTGTAGTCTTACCCCATTATACTCACAGCTGGAGGTAGACAGGGGACCCCATTATACTCACAGATGGTAGTAGGGAGGAGACCCCATTATACTCACAGCTTGTGGTAGACAGGGGATCCCATTATACTCACAGCTGGTGGTAGACAGTTGACCCCATTATACTCACAGCTGGTGGTAGACAGGGAACCCCATTATACTCACAGCTGGTGGCAGACATAGGACATATTCAGACTTACCCCATTATACTCACAGATGGTGGTAGACAGGGAACTCCATTATACTCACAACTGGTGGTAGACAGGGGGCATGTGTAGTCTTACCCCATTATACTCACAGCTGGAGGTAGACAGGGGACCCCATTATACTCACAGATGGTAGTAGAGAGGAGACCCCATTATACTCACAGCTGGTGGTAGACAGGGAACCCCATTATACTCACAGCTGGTGGCAGACAGTTGACCCCATTATACTCACAGCTGGTGGTAGACAGGGAACCCCATTATACTCACAGCTGGTGGTAGACAGGGAACCCCATTATACTCACAGCTGGTGGTAGACAGTTGACCCCATTATACTCACAGCTGGTGGTAGACAGTTGACCCCATTATACTCACAGCTGGTGGTAGACAGGGAACCCCATTATACTCACAGCTGGTGGCAGACAGTTGACCCCATTATACTCACAGTTGGTGGTACACAGGGAACCCCATTATACTCACAGCTGGTGGTAGACAGGGGACATGTGTAGACTTACCTCATTACACTCACAGTTGGTGTTAAACAGGGGACATGTGTAGTCTACCCCATTATACTCACAGCTGGTGGTAGACAGGGAACCCCATTATACTCACAGCTGGTGGTAGACAGGGGACCCCATTATACTCACAGCTGGTGGTAGACAGGGGACTCCATTATACTCACAGCTGGTGGTAGACAGAGGACATATTCAGACTTACCCCATTATACTCACAGATGGTGGTAGACAGGGGACTCCATTATACTCACAACTGGTGGTAGACAGGGGACATGTGTAGTCTTACTCCATTATACTCACAGCTGGTGGTAGACAGGGGCCTCCATTATACTCACAGCTGGTGTTAGACAGGGGACATATGTAGACTTACCCCATTATACTCACAGATGGTGGTAGACAGGGGACTCCATTATACTCACAGCTGGTGGTAGACAGGGGACTCCATTATACTCACAGCTGGTGGTAGACAGAGGACATATTCAGACTTACCCCATTATACTCACAGATGGTGGTAGACAGGGGACTCCATTATACTCACAACTGGTGGTAGACAGGGGACATGTGTAGTCTTACCCCATTATACTCACAGCTGGAGGTAGACAGGGGACCCCATTATACTCACAGATGGTAGTAGGGAGGAGACCCCATTATACTCACAGCTGGTGGTAGACAGGGGATCCCATTATACTCACAGCTGGTGGTAGACAGTTGACCCCATTATACTCACAGCTGGTGGTAGACAGGGAACCCCATTATACTCACAGCTGGTGGCAGACATAGGACATATTCAGACTTACCCCATTATACTCACAGATGGTGGTAGACAGGGAACTCCATTATACTCACAACTGGTGGTAGACAGGGGACATGTGTAGTCTTACCCCATTATACTCACAGCTGGAGGTAGACAGGGGACCCCATTATACTCACAGATGGTAGTAGAGAGGAGACCCCATTATACTCACAGCTGGTGGTAGACAGGGGATCCCATTATACTCACAGCTGGTGGTAGACAGTTGACCCCATTATACTCACAGCTGGTGGTAGACAGGGAACCCCATTATACTCACAGCTGGTGGCAGACAGTTGACCCCATTATACTCACAGCTGGTGGTAGACAGAGGACATATTCAGACTTACCCCATTATACTCACAGATGGTGGCAGACAGGGGACTCCATTATACTCACAACTGGTGGTAGACAGGGGACATGTGTAGTCTTACCCCATTATACTCACAGCTGGAGGTAGACAGGGGACCCCATTATACTCACAGATGGTAGTAGGGAGGAGACCCCATTATACTCACAGCTGGTGGTAGACAGGGGATCCCATTATACTCACAGCTGGTGGTAGACAGTTGACCCCATTATACTCACAGCTGGTGGTAGACAGGGAACCCCATTATACTCACAGCTGGTGGCAGACATAGGACATATTCAGACTTACCCCATTATACTCACAGATGGTGGTAGACAGGGAACTCCATTATACTCACAACTGGTGGCAGACAGGGGACATGTGTAGTCTTACCCCATTATACTCACAGCTGGAGGTAGACAGGGGACCCCATTATACTCACAGATGGTAGTAGAGAGGAGACCCCATTATACTCACAGCTGGTGGTAGACAGGGGATCCCATTATACTCACAGCTGGTGGTAGACAGTTGACCCCATTATACTCACAGCTGGTGGTAGACAGGGAACCCCATTATACTCACAGCTGGTGGCAGACAGTTGACCCCATTATACTCACAGCTGGTGGTAGACAGGGTACCCCATTATACTCACAGCTGGTGGTAGACAGGGAACCCCATTATACTCACAGCTGGTGGTAGACAGGGAACCCCATTATACTCACAGCTGGTGGTAGACAGTTGACCCCATTATACTCACAGAACCCCAGGGAACCCCATTATACTCACAGCTGGTGGTAGACAGGGAACCCCATTATACTCACAGCTGGTGGTAGACAGTTGACCCCATTATACTCACAGCTGGTGGTAGACAGTTGACCCCATTATACTCACAGCTGGTGGTAGACAGGGAACCCCATTATACTCACAGCTGGTGGCAGACAGTTGACCCCATTATACTCACAGTTGGTGGTACACAGGGAACCCCATTATACTCACAGCTGGTGGTAGACAGGGGACATGTGTAGACTTACCTCATTACACTCACAGTTGGTGTTAAACAGGGGACATGTGTAGTCTACCCCATTATACTCACAGCTGGTGGTAGACAGGGAACCCCATTATACTCACAGCTGGTGGTAGACAGGGGACCCCATTATACTCACAGCTGGTGGTAGACCGGGGACATGTGTAGACTTACCTCATTACACTCACAGTTGGTGTTAAACAGGGGACCCCATTATACTCACAGCTGGTGGTAGACAGGGAACCCCATTATACTCACAGCTGGTGGTAGACAGGGGACCCCATTATACTCACAGCTGGTGGTAGACAGGGGACATATGTAGACTTACCCCATTATACTCCCAGCTGGTGGTAGACTGGGGACATAAGTAGACTTACTTCATTATACTCACAGCTGGTGGTAGACTGGGGACATAAGTAGACTTACCCCATTATACTCACAGCTGGTGGTAGACAGGGTACAATCACACAGCTTCCCTGTAAACCCTTCATTACAGTGACATTCTTCACAATCACATTCACCATTACCTGAAAACAAACACAGTTAGGAATAAAAATGATTCCTTCAGTATTCTCAATTTATCATCAGTCTGATTATGGTGTTGGTATTTTGATGATGAATATTGATTATGTCTGTAGGTGTCTGTACAATATGTCTGTACATTATGTTTGTAGGTGTGTGTACATTATGTCTGTAAGTGTCTGTACATTATGTCTGTAGGTGTGTGTACATAATGTCTGTAGGTGTCTGTACATTATGTCTGTAGGTGTGTGTACATAATGTCTGTAGGTGTCTGTACATTATGTCTGTAGGTGTCTGTACAATATGTCTGTATGTGTCTGTAAATTATGTCTGTACATTATGTCTGTAGCTGCCTGTACATTTTGTCTGTAGGTGTCTGTACATTATGTCTGTAGGTGTCTGTACATTATGTCTGTAGTGTCTGTACATTATGTCTGTAGGTGTCTGTACATTATGTCTGTAGGTGTCTGTACATTATGTCTGTAGATGTCTGTACATTATGTCTGTAGGTGTCTGTACATTATGTCTGTACATTATGTCTGTAGGCGTCTGTACATTATGTCTGTAGGTGTCTGTACATTATGTCTGTACATTATGTCTGTAGGTGTCTGTACATTATGTCTGTAGGTGTGTGTACATTATGTCTGTAGGTGTCTGTACATTATGTCTGTACATTATGTCTGTAGGCGTCTGTACATTATGTCTGTAGGTGTCTGTACATTATGTCTGTAGGTGTCTGTACATTATGTCTGTAGGTGTCTGTACATTATGTCTGTAGGTGTCTGTACATTATGTCTGTACATTATGTCTGTAGGCGTCTGTACATTATGTCTGTAGGTGTCTGTACATTATGTCTGTAGGTGTCTGTACATTATGTCTGTAGGTGTCTGTACATTATGTCTGTAGGTGTCTGTACATTATGTCTGTATCTGTAGGTGTCTGTCTGTACCTGTCATTCTGTCTGTACATTATGTCTGTAGGTGTCTGTACATTATGTCTGTAGGCGTCTGTACATTATGTCTGTATGTGTCTGTACATTATGTCTGTATGTGTCTGTACATTATGTCTGTACATTATGTCTGTAGGTGTCTGTACATTATGTCTGTAGGTGTCTGTACATTATGTCTGTAGGTGTCTGTACAATATGTCTGTATGTGTCTGTAAATTATGTCTGTACATTATGTCTGTAGCTGCCTGTACATTTTGTCTGTAGGTGTCTGTACATTATGTCTGTAGGTGTCTGTACATTATATCTGTAGGTGTCTGTACATTGTGTCTGTACATTATGTCTGTAGGCATCTGTACATTATGTCTGTAGGTGTCTGTACATTATGTCTGTATATTATATCTGTACATTATGTCTGTAGATGTCTGTACATTATGTCTGTAGGTGTCTGTACATTATGTCTGTACATTATGTCTGTAGGCGTCTGTACATTATGTCTGTAGGTGTCTGTACATTATGTCTGTAGGTGTCTGTACATTATGTCTGTAGGTGTCTGTACATTATGTCTGTAGGTGTCTGTACATTATGTCTGTAGGTGTCTGTACATTATGTCTGTAGGTGTCTGTACATTATGTCTGTAGGTGTCTGTACATTATGTCTGTACATTATGTCTGTAGGTGTCTGTACATTATGTCTGTACATTATGTCTGTAGGTGTCTGTACATTATGTCTGTAGGTGTCTGTACATTATGTCTGTAGGTGTCTGTCTGCATTCTGTCTGTACATTATGTCTGTAGGTGTCTGTACATTATGTCTGTAGGTGTCTGTACATTATGTCTGTACATTATGTACATGTAGGCATCTGTACATTATGTCTGTAGGTGTCTGTACATTATGTCTGTAGGCGTCTGTACATTATGTCTGTAGGTGTCTGTACATTATGTCTGTAGCTGCCTGTACATTTTGTCTGTACATTATGTCTGTAGGCGTCTGTACATTATGTCTGTAGGTGTCTGTACATTATGTCTGTACATTATGTCTGTAGGTGTCTGTACATTATGTCTGTAGGTGTCTGTACATTATGTCTGTAGGTGTCTGTACATAATGTCTGTAGGTGTCTGTGCATTATGTCTGTAGGTGTCTGTACATGATGTCTGTAGGAGTGTGTACATTATGTCTGTATGTGTCTGTACATTATGTCTGTAGGCGTCTGTACATTATGTCTGAAGGTGTCTGTACATAATGTCTGTAGGTGTCTGTACATTGTGTCTGTACATTATGTCTGTAGGGATCTGTACATTATGTCTGTAGGTGTCTGTACATTATGTCTGAAGCTGTCTGTACATTATGTCTGTAGGTGTCTGTACATTATGTCTGTAGGTGTGTGTACATCTGTAGGTGTCATTATGTCTGTAGGTGTCTGTACATTATGTCTGTAGTGTCTGTACTGTACATTATGTCTGTAGGTGTCTGTACATTATGTCTGTAGGTGTCTGTACATTATGTCTGTAGGTGTCTGTACATTATGTCTGTAGGTGTCTGTACATTATGTCTGTAGGTGTCTGTACATTATGTCTGTACATTATGTCTGTAGGCGTCTGTACATTATGTCTGTAGGTGTCTGTACATAATGTCTGTAGGTGTCTGTGCATTATGTCTGTAGGTGTCTGTACATTATGTCTGTAGGTGTCTGTACATTATGTCTGTATATTATTTCTGTAGGTGTCTGTACATTATGTCTGTAGGTGTCTGTACATTATGTTTGTAGGTGTGTGTACATAATGTCTGTAGGTGTCTGTACATTATGTCTGTAGGTGTCTGTACCTTATATCTGTAGGTGTCTGTACATTGTGTCTGTACATTATGTCTGTAGGCATCTGTACATTATGTCTGTAGGTGTCTGTACATTATGTCTGAAGCTGTCTGTACATTATGTCTGTAGGTGTCTGTACATTATGTCTGTACATTATGTAAATTAAGTAAGAAGATTTCTATACATTATGTCTGTAGGTGTCTGTACATTATGTCTGTAGGTGTCACATTATGTCTGTAGGTGTCTGTACATTATGTCTGTAGGCGTTTGTACATTATGTCTGTACATTATGTCTGTAGGCGTCTGTACATTATGTCTGTAGGTGTCTGTACATTATGTCTGTAGCTGCCTGTATATTTTGTCTGTAGGTGTCTGTACATTATGTCTGTAGGTGTCTGTACATTATGTCTGTAGGTGTCTGTACATTATATCTGTAGGTGTCTGTACATTATGTCTGTACATTATGTCTGTAGGCGTCTGTACATTATGTCTGTATGTGTCTGTACATTATGTCTGTATGTGTCTGTACATTATGTCTGTACATTATGTCTGTACATTATGTCTGTAGGCGTCTGTACATTATGTCTGTAGGTGTCTGTACATTATGTCTGTAGGTGTCTGTACATTATGTCTGTAGGTGTCTGTACATTATGTCTGTAGGTGTCTGTACATTATGTCTGTATATTATATCTGTACATTATGTCTGTAGGCGTCTGTACATTATGTCTGTAGGTGTCTGTACATTATGTCTGTAGGTGTCTGTACATTATGTCTGTAGGTGTCTGTACATTATGTCTGTACATTATGTCTGTAGGTGTCTGTACATTATGTCTGTAGGTGTCTGTACATTATGTCTGTAGGTGTCTGTACATTATGTCTGTAGGTGTCTGTACATTATGTCTGTAGGCATCTGTACATTATGTCTGTAGGTGTCTGTACATTATGTCTGAAGCTGTCTGTACATTATGTCTGAACATTATGTCTGAAGCTGTCTGTACATTATGTCTGTAGGTGTCTGTACATTATGTCTGTACATTATGTCTGTAGGCGTCTGTACATTATGTCTGTAGGTGTCTGTACATTATGTCTGTAGGTGTCTGTACATTATGTCTGTAGGTGTCTGTACATTATGTCTGTAGGCATCTGTACATTATGTCTGTAGGTGTCTGTACATTATGTCTGAAGCTGTCTGTACATTATGTCTGTAGGTGTCTGTACATTATGTCTGTATATTATATCTGTACATTATGTCTGTAGCTGTCTGTACATTATGTCTGTAGGTGTCTGTACATTATGTCTGTAAGTGTCTGTGCATTATGTCTGTAGCTGTCTGTACATTATGTCTGTAGGTGTGTGTACATAATGTCTGTAGGTGTCTGTACATTATGTCTGTAGGTGTGTGTACATAATGTCTGTAGGTGTCTGTACATTATGTCTGTACATTATGTCTGCAGGTGTCTGTACATTATGTCTGTAGGTGTCTGTACATTATGTCTGTAGGTGTCTGTACATTATGTCTGTAGCTGCCTGTACATTTTGTCTGTAGGTGTCTGTACATTATGTCTGTAGGTGTCTGTACATTATGTCTGTAGGTGTCTGTACATTATGTCTGTACATTATGTCTGTAGGTGTCTGCACATTATGTCTGTAGGTGTCTGTACATTATGTCTGTACATTATGTCTGTAGGTGTCTGTACATTATGTCTGTAGGTGTCTGCACATTATGTCTGTAGGTGATTACCTGAACAAGGGTTGCTTAGATCGCCACACTTTTTCCTGTTACACTCACAGAAATCTCCACTGTATTCTGGTTGATCACACTGGCACTGCCCACAGACACATCCCCCACGCCCACTACAGATTCTTGTGTCTAGTGTTGTGTTTCCACCACTTTGTAAAAAAGATTTGCGTGTAACAGATATATATCATTAAAATTCCTTGTGAGCTATATGTGATGATTTAACATTGAAGAAAACAGGTCAACATTTAGTGTACATATAAAGCTACATGTAACAACATCTAGTTCTACAAGTTGGTGAATTGAAAGGAAACAAAACATTTTGTATAAGATGATATGATCCATGTGTATACCTGGGTGAGCATGCCTCTATGTCAGTCTGTCGTTCGTCACATGAACAGTTATCTCCAGACCAGCCTTCATAGCATGTACACACCCCACACTCGAATGTCCCAAATCCATTACACTTGCTACTATTCTGCTCCTGTAAAACCATAACACATTTTCAAGTATTATTTCGGTATATTTTAGTGGATCTGCCTTATAAGTTGTCACCTAAAATCAAGAATTTTATTGATGTTTCATGGTAACATGGTAACACAACCAGTAGAAGGTAAGAGTGTGATGTTTTGTTGACTACATGGTCACCTTCATCTTATAACACAACCAGTAGAAGGTTAGAGTATGACGTTTCCATGACTACACGGTCACCTTCATCTTATAACACAACCAGTAGAAGGTTAGAGTGTGATGTTTCCATGACTACATGGTTGCCGTCACCAGACAATTGACCAGTGTGGAGCATACTAACACTGATGTATGTAATGTAAGAGAACTGACCACATTTATAGATTACAGATAAACAAGGAAATACAAAGCGAGGCATTATCCCCCACACCCAGCTGTTGGTGTCAAACCCAAATATGATATATATAGGAGCCACAAAGCGAGGCATTATCCCCCACACCCAGCTGTTGGTGTCAAACCCAAATATGATATATATAGGAGCCACAAAGCGAGGCATTATCCCCCACACCCAGCTGTTGGTGTCAAACCCAAATATGATATATATAGGAGCCACAAAGCGAGGCATTATCCCCCATATATCAAACCCAAATATGATATATATAGGAGCCACAAAGCGAGGCATTATCCCCATACCCAGCTGTTGGTGTCAAACCCAAATATGATATATATAGGAGCCACAAAGCGAGGCATTATCCCCATACCCAGCTGTTGGTGTAAAACCCAAATATGATATATATATAGGAGCCAAAAAGCGAGGCATTATCCCCCATACCCAGCTGTTGGTGTCAAACCCAAATATGATATATATAGGAGCCACAAAGCGAGGCATTATCCCCATACCCAGCTGTTGGTGTCAAACCCAAATATGATATATATAGGAGCCACAAAGCGAGGCATTATCCCCATACCCAGCTGTTGGTGTCAAACCCAAATATGATATATATAGGAGCCACAAAGCGAGGCATTATCCCCCATACCCAGCTGTTGGTGTCAAACCCAAATATGATATATATAGGAGCCACAAAGCGAGGCATTATCCCCATACCCAGCTGTTGGTGTCAAACCCAAATATGATATATATAGGAGCCACAAAGCGAGGCATTATCCCCCATACCCAGCTGTTGGTGTCAAACCCAAATATGATATATATAGGAGCCACAAAGCGAGGCATTATCCCCATACCCAGCTGTTGGTGTCAAACCCAAATATGATATATATAGGAGCCACAAAGCGAGGCATTATCCCCATACCCAGCTGTTGGTGTCAAACCCAAATATGATATATATAGGAGCCACAAAGCGAGGCATTATCCCCCATACCCAGCTGTTGGTGTCAAACCCAAATATGATATATATAGGAGCCACAAAGCGAGGAATTATCCCCATACCCAGCTGTTGGTGTAAAACCCAAATATGATATATATATAAAAGGAGCCAAAAAGCGAGCCCCCAGCTGTTGGTGTCAATGATATATATAGGAGCCACACCCAGCTGTTGGTGTAAAACCCAAATATGATATATATATATAGGAGCCAAAAAGCGAGGCATTATCCCCCACACCCAGCTGTTGGTGTCAAACCCAAATATGATATATATAGGAGCCACAAAGCGAGGAATTATCCCCATACCCAGCTGTTGGTGTAAAACCCAAATATGATATATATATAGGAGCCAAAAAGCGAGGCATTATCCCCCACACCCAGCTGTTGGTGTAAAACCCAAATATGATATATATATATAGGAGCCAAAAAGCGAGGCATTATCCCCCACACCCAGCTGTTGGTGTAAAACCCAAATATGATATATATATATATAGGGGCAACAAAGCTCCATCTCCTATCCTGATCCCTTCCTGTCCCTACATCCCTTCCTGTCCCTGTTTCCACAGACCTCCATCTGCCATCCTGATCTCTTCCTGTCCCTGTCTCCATCCATGTCCCTTCCCTTCTTTCCTTTCACAGCTTTGAGCTGTGTCAGTCTCCTGCCCCAGCCCTCCTTCCTCCTACATCATCTGATAAAGACATACTAACCGCTACGCCTGGAAGCTGACCGTGTCAGTCTCCTGCCCCAGCCCTCCTTCCTCCTACATCATCTGATAAAGACATACCTACATCATCTGATAAAGACATACCAACTGCTACGCCTGGAAGCTGACAGTGTGTCAGTGTCCTGCCCCAGCCCTCCTTCCTCCTACATCATCTGATAAAGATATACTAACCGCTACGCCTGGAAGCTGACCGTGTCAGTCTCCTGCCCCAGCCCTCCTTCCTCCTACATCATGTGATAAAGACATACCGTAAATATTCGCGTATAGTGCGCACTCGTGTATAGTGCGCAGGTACTTTTTGGAGATCAGATTTAAAAAAAAAAAATCTACAGAATAATTAATTGACTGGTCACTGCGACGAAACATTTGATGTGGTCTGATCCATTGATAATTAGGAAACCACAATGAGCGTGACCCTAACACTTGTAATTACCTTAAGTAAACAAATTTACCCAGGTGACCTAACAAGCATGAAAGGCTTGGCTGATTGTATAATGAACGGTTAATGATAGTTAACACGTTGAGTATGAGGAGACTGATGACACCCGGCTTTGGCTGAACGCGTACTATTGGTCAGAAAACGATATTGTTTTAACTGTCTGAACATTTTCAATCCTACCTTGTCCCCATAAAAGCAGGTGGTTTGTTCAGTATAGGCATGATCTTTCATGGTATCTGTACCCACCGCGGTATCCGAAGGTATTTAATGATAGATTTTTTACACCGACTTCGACATGGGGAAACTGCGAACGCCATTTGAATACGCAGAGAGACTGGAGTTTCGTGCCGCCGGTCGCCACTTCGACATTCCAGAGTGAAATATCAAGGCACGGAAGAAAGAAAAGACCGTCTAAAGTCCCAACCACTGACCAGAAGGGCTGACATAGGTGTGACAGCGAAACACCGCGAGATGGAGAGAGAGAGAGCTGTTCAACTTTGTATGCGATCGCCGATATCCCGGCATCGCTGCCAGTACAACAGAACTGCGCGTGCGGGCCATGCAGATCAAGAGAGGTCATGGGGTCACCAACTTTGGGCATCGGTGGGATGGGCTGTCCGATTTATGAACAGAACGACAATCTCCTAAAAACTTCCGGATTCATTAAATTCCACGGATACATCATCAAAATGAGGCAGAAATTCAGACACTACTATAGCCTTGACCAATAGTAAGACCGACGGGAAACGAAAAAAAATTAGATGCTAGCGTGAATGGCAGATGATTAAAACATTCAAAATTTATTTTATTTTTTTGTTGTTTTTATCTCCAAAAGACCGACGACTTTTACATATAACTATGTGAAGGGAGGTAATCCAATATGGCAGATGCAGAACTCGGGAATGATAACCCCAGGAATGGCATGTACCTGCGTATAGTGCGCACCCCCTTTTTGACACGACAGTTTCAGCTTAAAAAAGTGCGCACTATACGCGAATATTTACAGTACTAACTGCTACGCCTGGAAGCTGACAGTGTCAGTGTCCTGCCCCAGCCCTCCTTCCTCCTACATCATGTGATAAAGACATACTAACCGCTACGCCTGGAAGCTGACAGTGTGTCAGTCTCCTGCCCCAGCCCTCCTTCCTCCTACATCATCTGATAAAGATATACTAACCGCTACGCCTGGAAGCTGACAATCACATTGGCAGTTATAGGCTACATCCACATTTAGTTCAGCCTTCAGACCTTCTGGGTTGATTTTGAAAGTATCCTTCCATTTTTCGGGGTCGTTAGGACATTCTGTGCCTTTATACTGCATATTCATCTCAAACCTTATCTGAAAGACAGGCAGAGATGTTAAAGTTATATATGTAAACACTACTAGCATAGGACTTCCTGTTATCAACTATAACCTTGACTTCTCAACCTGGTTTGTTAAGTAGCTTCTGTCCCAGACCTGACACTGAGACCTGAGATAACTTCCAACACCTAACTTGTCACATCTCAGTCTGGCTTCTGACCCAGACCTGACACTGAGACCTGAGATAACTTCCTACACCAGCTTTGTCATATTTCAGTCTGGCTTCTGTCCCAGACCTGACACTGAGACCTGAGATAACTTCCTACACCAGCTTTGTCACATTTTAGTCTGGCTTCTGTTCCAGACCTGACACTGAGACCTGAGATAACTTCCTACACCAGCTTTGTCAAATCTCAGTTTGGCTTCTGTCCCAGACCTGACACTGAGACCTGAGATAACTTCATACACCAGCTTTGTCACATCTCAGTCTGGCTTCTGTTCCAGACCTGACACTGAGACCTGAGATAACTTCCTACACCTAACTTGTCAAATCTCAGTCTGGCTTTTGTCCCAGACCTGACACTGAGACCTGAGATAGCTTCCTAAACCTAACTTGTCACATCTCAGTCTGGCTTCTGTCCCAGACCTGACACTGAGACCTGAGATAACTTCCTACATCAGCTTTGTCACATCTCAGTCTGGCTTCTGTCCCAGACCTGACACTGAGACCTAAGATAATTTCCTACACCTAACTTGTCACATCTCAGTCTGGCTTCTGTCCCAGACCTGACACTGAGACCTGAGATAACTTCTCACACCAGCTTTGTCACATCTCAGTCTGGCTTCTGTCCCAGACCTGACACTGAGACCTGAGATAACTTCCTACACCAGCTTTGTCACATCTCAGTCTGGCTTCTGTCCCAGACCTGACACTGAGACCTGAGATAATTTCTTACACCTAACTTGTCACATCTCAGTCTGGCTTCTGTCCCAGACCTGACACTGAGACCTGAGATAACTTCATACACCAGCTTTGTCACATCTCAGTCTGGCTTCTGTCCCAGACCTGACACTGAGACCTGAGATAATTTCCTACACCTAACTTGTCACATCTCAGTCTGGCTTCTGTCCCAGACCTGACACTGAGACCTGAGATACCTTCTCACACCAGCTTTGTCACATCTCAGTCTGGCTTCTGTCCCAGACCTGACACTGAGACCTGAGATAATTTCCTACACCTAACTTGTCACATCTCAGTCTGGCTTCTGTCCCAGACCTGACACTGAGACCTGAGATAACTTCCAACACCTAACTTGTCACATCTCAGTCTGGCTTCTGACCCAGACCTGACACTGAGACCTGAGATAACTTCCTACACCAGCTTTGTCATATTTCAGTCTGGGTTCTGTCCCAGACCTGACACTGAGACCTGAGATAACTTCCTACACCAGCTTTGTCACATTTTAGTCTGGCTTCTGTTCCAGACCTGACACTGAGACCTGAGATAACTTCCTACACCAGCTTTGTCAAATCTCAGTTTGGCTTCTGTCCCAGACCTGACACTGAGACCTGAGATAACTTCATACACCAGCTTTGTCACATCTCAGTCTGGCTTCTGTTCCAGACCTGACACTGAGACCTGAGATAACTTCCTACACCTAACTTGTCAAATCTCAGTCTGGCTTTTGTCCCAGACCTGACACTGAGACCTGAGATAGCTTCCTAAACCTAACTTGTCACATCTCAGTCTGGCTTCTGTCCCAGACCTGACACTGAGACCTGAGATAACTTCCTACATCAGCTTTGTCACATCTCAGTCTGGCTTCTGTCCCAGACCTGACACTGAGACCTAAGATAATTTCCTACACCTAACTTGTCACATCTCAGTCTGGCTTCTGTCCCAGACCTGACACTGAGACCTGAGATAACTTCTCACACCAGCTTTGTCACATCTCAGTCTCACACCTGAGCTTTGTCACATCTCAGTCTGGCTTCTGTCCCAGACCTGACACTGAGACCTGAGATAATTTCCTACACCTAACTTGTCACATCTCAGTCTGGCTTCTGTCCCAGACCTGACACTGAGACCTGAGATAACTTCATACACCAGCTTTGTCACATCTCAGTCTGGCTTCTGTCCCAGACCTGACACTGAGACCTGAGATAATTTCCTACACCTAACTTGTCACATCTCAGTCTGGCTTCTGTCCCAGACCTGACACTGAGACCTGAGATACCTTCTCACACCAGCTTTGTCACATCTCAGTCTGGCTTCTGTCCCAGACCTGACACTGAGACCTGAGATAATTTCCTACACCTAACTTGTCACATCTCAGTCTGGCTTCTGTCCCAGACCTGACACTGAGACCTGAGATAATTTCCTACACCTAACTTGTCACATCTCAGTCTGGCTTCTGTCCCAGACCTGACACTGAGACCTGAGATAACTTCTCACACCAGCTTTGTCACATCTCAGTCTGGCTTCTGTCCCAGACCTGACACTGAGACCTGAGATAACTTCTCACACCAGCTTTGTCACATCTCAGTCTGGCTTCTGTCCCAGACCTGACACTGAGACCTGAGATAATTTCCTACACCTAACTTGTCACATCTCAGTCTGGCTTCTGTCCCAGACCTGACACTGAGACCTGAGATACCTTCTCACACCTGCTTTGTCACATCTCAGTCTGGCTTCTGTCCCAGACCTGACACTGAGACCTGAGATAATTTCCTACACCTAACTTGTCACATCTCAGTCTGGCTTCTGTCCCAGACCTGACACTGAGACCTGAGATAATTTCCTACACCTAACTTGTCACATCTCAGTCTGGCTTCTGTCCCAGACCTGACACTGAGACCTGAGATAACTTCTCACACCAGCTTTGTCACATCTCAGTCTGGCTTCTGTCCCAGACCTGACACTGAGACCTGAGATAATTTCCTACACCTAACTTGTCACATCTCAGTCTGGCTTCTGTCCCAGACCTGACACTGAGACCTGAGATAACTTCTCACACCAGCTTTGTCACATCTCAGTCTGGCTTCTGTCCCAGACCTGACACTGAGACCTGAGATAATTTCCTACACCTAACTTGTCACATCTCAGTCTGGCTTCTGTCCCAGACCTGACACTGAGACCTGAGATACCTTCTCACACCTGCTTTGTCACATCTCAGTCTGGCTTCTGTCCCAGACCTGACACTGAGACCTGAGATAATTTCCTACACCTAACTTGTCACATCTCAGTCTGGCTTCTGTCCCAGACCTGACACTGAGACCTGAGATAATTTCCTACACCTAACTTGTCACATCTCAGTCTGGCTTCTGTCCCAGACCTGACACTGAGACCTGAGATAATTTCCTACACCTAACTTGTCACATCTCAGTCTGGCTTCTGTCCCAGACCTGACACTGAGACCTGAGATAACTTCCTACACCAGCTTTGTCACATTTCAGTCTGGCTTCTGTCCCAGACCTGACACTGAGACCTGAGATAATTTTCTACACCTAACTTGTCACATCTCAATCTGGCTTCTGTCCCAGACCTATTACTGAAGTTTGAAATAACTTACCGGTTTTTCTACTCCAACCCTGTCACATTGGCTCTGCTTCTGTAAGATGTCAGCCCTAAAACAAGGAAGAAACATCATTTGTAAGGAGTACATAATAGAATAAAACAAAGGTATCGTGACAATCTTGAGCTGACGACTGATATAAAAGGCCTAAGGTCCTTTAAGATCAATTTAAGCAACATCAGATTGATCTTGGTTTCACTTTGGTCTAACCTTTATTTGCTCTTCAAAAGTTGGATATTTTACTTTCTTTTCACTTTCTTCTGTTTTCCCTTTTATATATAATTTGAAAATCCCTATTAAGAAATAGCAATGTTTATATTTTAATAGTCAAATCAAACATGGTTGCATGTGAGCCTTTTTTTTATCAGTCTCAAAATAAATACGGCACAATCCAGAATAACCTAAGAATGAAATTTTAAGAAAGATCCATCCAGTACTTCAGGAATTTGCAATAACAAACTTTCATTGTCACAATACAAGATGGTGGCCTGTCAGCAATTTTGTTTTCATAATCGAAAGGGCAAAACAAGAGACTGACACATCAAGTTTATGAAATGTAATAAATGATAATAAATTCAACTGTCAATATTCAAAATGGCTGTCTGTCGGCCATTTTTGTTTCCCTGGTCGACCTGAAATTTAAATTGGTACAATTGAGATCATAGGAAACTTACAAATGAAGTTTTAGAAATATCCCTCCAGATCTTCTTCAGTAAATGTGAAAACATATTCAACTGCCAAATCCAAGATGGCTACCTGTCAGTCATTTTGTTTCCCTTATCCAACACAAAAATAAAAGGCCACAACTGAGGGCCAAGGGGAACTGACACATCAAGTCCTAGGGAAACTGACACATCAGGTCCTAGGGGAACTGACAAATCAGACACATCAGGTCCTAGGGAAACTGACATATCAAGTCCTAAGGGAAATGACACATCAGGTCCTAGGGAAACTGACACATCAGGTCCTAGGGAAACTGACACATCAGGTCCTAGGGAAACTGACACATCAGGTCCTAGGGGAAATGACACATCAGGTCCTAGAGGAAATGATACATCAGGTCCTAGGGAAACAGACACATCAGGTCCTAGGGAAACTGACATATCAAGTCCTAAGGGAAATGACACATCAGGTCCTAGGGAAACTGACACATCAGGTCCTAGGGAAACTGACACATCAGGTCCTAGGGGAAATGACACATCAGGTCCTAGGGGAACAGACACATCAGGTCCTAAGGGAACTGACACATCAGGTCCTAGGGAAACTGACACATCAGGTCCTAGGGGAACTGACACATCAGGTCCTAGGGGAACTGACATCAGATCCTAGAGGAAATGACACATCAGGTCCTAGGGGAACTGACACATCAGGTCCTAGGGGAACGGATACATCAGGTCCTAGGGGAACAGACACATCAGGTCCTAGGGGAACTGACACATCAGGTACTAGGGGAACTGACACATCAGGTACTAGGGGAACTGAAACATCAGGTCCTAGGGGAACTGACACATCAGGTCCTAGGGAAACAGACACATCAGGTCCTAGGGGAACTGACACATCAGATCCTAGGGAGACTGACACATCAGGTCCTTGGGGAACGGATACATCAGGTCCTAGGGGAACGGACACATCAGGTCCTAGGGGAACTGACACATCAGGTACTAGGGGAACTGACCCATCAGGTACTAGGGGAACTGAAACATCAGGTCCTAGGGGAACTGACACATCAGGTCCTAGGGAAACTGACACATCAGGTCCTAGGGGAACTGACACATCAGGTCCTAGGGGAACTGACACATCAGGTACTAGGGGAACTGAAACATCAGGTACTAGGGGAACAGACACATCAGGTCCTAGGGGAACTGACACATCAGGTTTCAGATATATTCTTCCAGTACTTCTTAAGAAATAGCAATGACAATTTTCAACCCTAACAAGAAACTGATGAAGGCTCCCCAAAACGGACTTGATTGGACACAAAATTTCACAAAGGGACAATAATTCTGTAATAAGGGGTTTCAGACAGTGAATCTGATACACTGTACAGTCTCTATGTAAGACCAATGTATCCAAGCTTTATTACCTTATTTAAATCACTGGGTGGTATGTTATCTATAAGAAATTTTATCAAAGATAATTAACTTTGTAATTATGGGTGGCATGCCCCCACATTGGTCCATTGTACCTTGTTTCTGTTTGATCAATATATACTGTGGATTCATTTATTTTCGTTGGGTTCAATTTTCGTTGTTTCTACAAATTAGACAGTTTCGTGGACTCATAAATTCGTGGATTTTTTATTCTGTGGGAAAAAAATAAAAACGTTAGAATTTTCTCTTTTTGCTTCCAGTCGAAATTTTTTCTGTTTGTATTAAGGCTATGTTCACAGGAATTAACACTGATGACAAGAATAAAAGAACGTTTTTTTTCAAGATGGCGTCCTGTGTTTTTATAACGCTGGTCTCGCATTAATATCAAACAACAAATCAGTATATAACCTGGCGTGTAATCAATCGGTAATTATCAGAAACAATTGTTTTCAGTGGATAAACATTGTGCGCTGATCAGTCGGTGTACCGCAGTCATATGAAAACACCACGCGTATCAATTGGACCATGTGTGTAAACAGGTGTGTAAACAAGATCTGCATTATTAATAATTATTGTGAACCTGTAGTCGGATAGAAATACGGATCCAATCTTCAATCGACAGGATGGTCCGATCAAGCCTAGTGTCCACAGTGTCGCTAACGACTGCGATCCCATCATACTTAGCATCACAATGGGTACTTACCCTTTGTTATGTTTAATAATATATAATTATATATCGTTGACACCAATTTAGCGTATCCATGTCGAGCCTCAGACTACCCGACTCCCGACTAATTACGGGGCTTCTGTCATTACCGGTGGACGTTTCCGGTGTCGGCAAAGATTACTTGGTCAAATTTCAAAATTACTTTAGTAAGTAGTTCATATTTCGTTGTGTTTTTAAATTCGTGGATTTGCTCATCCACGAAAACAACGAAAATTGGACCCCCACGAAATAAAATGAATCCACAGTACACAAAGTTTGATTATCCTAGCTTAAATGAAAGCAAACTTATGCTCGGTACAAGAAATCTTAACAAAGTGCAATAACTCGGTAATTAAGGGGTTGTGGGTCCTGAATTAGGTACACTGCACATCCTCGTTGTATGAAGAATGTATGCACTATGTTTCATTATCCTAATTTTAATGCAAGCAAAGGCATGTGAAAATTTTCGAGGAACATACATTTCCAAAATGACTTCCAGTCGACCATGTTTTTTCCCTGATCCAACTCAACATTTGACTGACACAAGTAGAGACCAACAAGAACTGACATATGGAGTTTGGAAAATATCCCTCAGGCATTTCTCAAGAAATACCCTGGTAGTGATAACAAGGATTGTTTACACATGAATGACTGACAATGGCTGTCAGGGGTTATAGCCTAACATCATCACTGAAGACTTTTTTTTCTGGAAAGAAGGTTAGCAATCGACCAATCAGATTTTAGCACCCTCATTTAATAACTATTATGTGTGAAATGAATCTGTAGGATGTTGGACATTTAATCTGCGATAATATGAAGCATAACAATTCTGCTCCAAGCCCTTAAAGCTAACATTTTCTAACATAACTTACCCTGACCCACAGTTTGACCTCAGAAAATATCTAATGTCATCTTTCTTCTCAACCAGAATCTTGACATTCTCTCTGATGGCCTGAAAACAAGAGTGTACAGATCTTAGAAACATGTTTTCTGTTGTGTGATGCTGATCTACCATTTATGTATTCTATAGAAAACAGACCTACCCTGTATGTGTCCTGTATGAGACAGACCTACCCTGTATGTGTCCTGTGTGAGACAGACCTACCCTGTATGTGTCCTGTGTGAGACAGACCTACCCTGTATGTGTCCTGTGTGAGACAGACCTACCCTGTATGTGTCCTGTGTGAGACAGACCTACCCTGTATGTGTCCTGTGTGAGACAGACCTACCCTGTATGTGTCCTGTGTGAGACAGACCTACCCTGTATGTGTCCTGTGTGAGACAGACCTACCCTGTATGTGTCCTGTGTGAGACAGACCTACCCTGTATGTGTCCTGTGTGAGACAGACCTACCCTGTATGTGTCCTGTGTGAGACAGACCTACCCTGTATGTGTCCTGTGTGAGACAGACCTACCCTGTATGTGTCCTGTGTGAGACAGACCTACCCTGTATGTGTCCTGTGTGAGACAGACCTACCCTGTATGTGTCCTGTGTGAGACAGACCTACCCTGTATGTGTCCTGTGTGAGACAGACCTACCCTGTATGTGTCCTGTGTGAGACAGACCTACCCTGTATGTGTCCTGTGTGAGACAGACCTACCCTGTATGTGTCCTGTGTGAGACAGACCTACCCTGTATGTGTCCTGTGTGAGACAGACCTACCCTGTATGTGTCCTGTGTGAGACAGACCTACCCTGTATGTGTCCTGTGTGAGACAGACCTACCCTGTATGTGTCCTGTGTGAGACAGACCTACCCTGTATGTGTCGTGTGAGACAGACCTACCCTGTATGTGTCCTGTGTGAGACAGACCTACCCTGTATGTGTCCTGTGTGAGACAGACCTACCCTGTATGTGTCCTGTGTGAGACAGACCTACCCTGTATGTGTCCTGTGTGAGACAGACCTACCCTGTATGTGTCCTGTGTGAGACAGACCTACCCTGTATGTGTCCTGTGTGAGACAGACCTACCCTGTATGTGTCCTGTGTGAGACAGACCTACCCTGTATGTGTCCTGTGTGAGACAGACCTACCCTGTATGTGTCCTGTGTGAGACAGACCTACCCTGTATGTGTCCTGTGTGAGACAGACCTACCCTGTATGTGTCCTGTGTGAGACAGACCTACCCTGTATGTGTCCTGTGTGAGACAGACCTACCCTGTATGTGTCCTGTGTGAGACAGACCTACCCTGTATGTGTCCTGTATGAGATAGACCTACCCTGTATGTGTCCTGTATGATCCGTGTTATGTTGGATGAGTCTCTAAGGTCAAGTTTCTGGGCACTTGACAGTTGTCCAATTTCCTCTACAACCTTTTGGTAGGCATTGATAGCGGCAGATCCCACAGTAAAAAGCAGGATGATCTTGTTTTCTTTCACTTTTTCTTTGATCTGGCCGACAGATGGGTAATCCTGTAACCAATCAATCAGATAAAAATATTAAGATTGCCTTCAATCATGGTATTGATTAGAAGTGTTTGAAACCCAAGGCATAAAGTCAATAAGCAATGCGGAATATATCAATTCCAGGAGCCACATGATTTTTAAGGCAACCAGATATGTACTGACCTGATATAGAGACCAGATGTACTGACCTGATATAGACACCAGGTGTACTGACCTGATATAGAGACCAGGTGTACTGACCTGATATAGAGACATGGTGTACTGACCTGATATAGAGACAGGGTGTACTGACCTGATATAGAGACAGGGTGTACTGACCTGATATAGACACCAGGTGTACGGACCTGATATAGAGACCTGGTGCACTGACCTCATATAGAGACATTGTGTACTGACCTGATATAGAAACATGATGTACTGACCTGATATAGAGACCTGGTGTACTGACCTGATATAGAGACACTGTGTACTGACCTGTTATAGAAACATGATGTACTGACCTGATATATAGAGACCTGGTGTATTGACCAGATATAGAGACAGGGTGTACTAACCTGACATAGAGACAGGGTGTACTGACCTGATATAGAGACACTGTGTACTGACCTGATACAGAGACCTGGTGTACTGACCTGATATAGAGACTAGATGTACTGACCTGATATAGAGACCTGGTGTACTGACCTGATATAGAGACTAGATATACTGACCTGATATAGAGACTAGATGTACTGACCTAATGTAAAGACAGGGTGTACTGACTGATATAGAGACCTGGTGTACTGACCTGATATAGAGACCTGGTGAACTGACCTGATATAGAGACTAGATATACTGACCTGATATAGAGACTAGATGTACTGACCTAATGTAAAGACAGGGTGTACTGACCTGATATAGAGACCTGGTGTACTGACCTGATATAGAGACCTGGTGAACTGACCTGATATAGAGACTAGATGTACTGACCTGATATAGAGACTAGACGTACTGACCTGATGTAAAGAAAGGGTGTACTGACCTGATATAGAGACCTGGTGTACTGACCTGATATAGAGACCTGGTGTACTGACCTGATATAAAGACTAGATGTACTGACCTGATATAGAGACTAGACGTACTGACCTGATGTAAAGAAAGGGTGTACTGACCTGATATAGAGACCTGGTGTACTGACCTGATATAGAGACCTGGTGTACTGACCTGATATAAAGACTAGATGTACTGACCTGATATAGAGACTAGACGTACTGACCTGATGTAAAGAAAGGGTGTACTGACCTGATATAGAGACCTGGTGTACTGACCTGATATAGAGACCTGGTGTACTGACCTGATATAAAGACTAGATGTACTGACCTGATATAGAGACTAGACGTACTGACCTGATGTAAAGAAAGGGTGTACTGACCTGATATAGAGACCTGGTGTACTGACCTGATATAAAGACTAGATGTACTGACCTGATATAGAGACTAGACGTACTGACCTGATGTAAAGAAAGGGTGTACTGACCTGTTCCAGGGATTTTGTGTACATATTTGTTTCAGAATTTGTGTGACATTTCCCGTCATTAGGTGTCACTATCCCAGCTAGCTGTAGAAATAGAAAACAGAAAATGTTTTAAGATAAAAGAATTGTATAATTTCTACTACTCAATCCAAAGTCATATACATAGCACTGATTTGAATGCATAAAGGAAAATGATTATGTTTCCTCTGTGCTACCATTCTATCTGTCTCAGATGTGTTACCTGTCTATCTGTCTCAGATGTTTTACCTGTCTATCAGTCTCAGATGTTTTACCTGTCTATCTGTCTCAAATATGTAACCTGTCTATCTGTCTCAGATTTCTTACCTGTCTATCAGTCTCAGATGTGTTACCTGTCCATCTGTCTCAGATAATTTACATGTCCATCTGTCTCAGATGTTTTACCTGTCTATCTGTCTCAGATGTGTTACCTGTCTATCAGTCTCATATGTTTTATCTGTCTAATTGTCTCGGATGTGTTACCTTTCAATACGTTTCAGAAGTGATGCCTGTCTCATTGTCTCAGCTGTCTCATTGTCTATGATGTGTCAATTGTCAATCTGTCTAAGATGAGTCAACTGACAATCTGTCTCAGATATGTCGCCCACCTATCGGTCTCAGATATGACACCTGTCTCATATATATAACATGTCTTATTGTCCCATTGTCTCCTTGTCTCAGATGTGAAATCGCTCTCATTATCTTAGATTTGACACCTATTCTATTACCTCAAATGTGTCACCAGTCTTATTGTCTTAGATGTGTTACCTGTCTCATTGTCTCAAATGCGGTCACATCTGTCTCAATGTCTCATATGTTGTTACACCTGTCTCATTGTTTCAAATGTGTCACCTGTCTCATTGTTTTAGATGGAACACCTGTCTCATTGTTTTGATGTGTCAGCTGTCTTATTGTCTCAGATGTGTCATCTGTTTAATTGTCTCAGTTGTGTCATCTGTCTCATTGTCTCAGATGGGTCACCTGTCTCATTGTTTTAGATGGGTTACCTGTCTCATTTTTCTAGATGTGTCAGCTGTCTTATTGTCTCATCTGTGACACCATTACTTTGTTACATCTATCTCTTTATTTCAAATGGATCATCTGTCTCTTTGTCTTAGACGTGTCACCCCAAAATAATACTCACCCGTCCATCTCCAGCAAAATGGTAATCGCTGTCTGTAGCATAAATGAGTAAACGTCTTGAACGATTCCTCCAACCAATCAGTTCCTACAATACAAAGAGTTAATGAGACCTCCAGCCAATCAGTTCCTACAAGACAATGAGCTATTGAGACCTCCAGCCAATCAGTTCCTACAATACACTCAGTTAATGAGACCTCCAGCCAATCAGGTCCTACAAGACAATGAGCTATTGAGACCTCCAGCCAATCAGGTCCTAAAATACAATCAGTTAATGAGACCTCCAGCCAATCAGGTCCGACAATACAATCAGTTAATGAGACCTCCAGCCAATCAGGTCCAACAATACAATCAGTTAATGACACCTCCAGCCAATCAGGTCCTTCAAGACAATCAGTTAATGACACCTCCAGCCAATCAGGTCCTACAAAATTAGTGTCCTAGGCTCGGTTATAACCGGAACAAGGACGTTAAGCTCAAAAAAAAACAAAAAAAAGGTCCTACAATACAATCAGTTAATGACACCTCCAGCCAATCAGGTCCTACAAGACAATGAGCTATTGAGGTGACCATCAGAATCTGCTCAGCTTTAACAATAAGTCAATTTAATGATGTATTTCAATGGCTCTCAATTCCAATAGGTCAATAGGATATTTTCAATTGATCACTATCATGATATTTGTTCCTCTACCAATTGTTAGCGATAGTGTCTTTTAACTAAACAAAAATACTACTTGAAAGCAAGAATTTTCATTGAGTTGCAAGGTAGCCTTCGTTTATTTATGAAAACAGCACTGAGACCTTGATTGGGGGTAGCGCTAAATACAAGCACAATCACCCACTTAGGTTGGAAATTTTCAGCACAATTTGTTAGTTCATAAAAACATTTTCTGTAAACTTGTTTGTTCATAAAAACATTTTCTGTAACCTTGTTTGTTCATAAAACATTTTCTGCAAACTTGTTAGTTCATAAAAACATTTTCTGTAAACAAATTAATATCGTAATCCTGTTGTGCTTTTTTGACCTCAATAGTCACCCCTATCAGTGCGATAGTGTGTTCAGAATGAATAAATCTGTTCAAGAATTCAAGAGATATCCTGTACACAAGGTTTTTATTTCAAGAGTGGTCATGGATGACCTTTGACATTTAACCTTTTACCTTGACCAATTATCATCAAAATCTAATCAAGTGAGGAACATGGGTTCAAGAGATACAGATGGAGACATAAAATGATTGCTATATACTCACTCTGAACTAAGGATGAGGTAGGGTGTGTAGCGCCAAGTCAGGGTGTTACAACAAATAGCATTGATGTAAAAACATTCTGGTGGGGAAGTAATGGGGGAGGAGGGGAGGAGGGGAGGAGGGGAGGGATGGAGGGGCAGGAAAGGGACAAAGGCTATGATAAACAGTCTTAATGTAAAAACATTCTGGTGGGGGAATGACCGGGGAGGTGGGGAAGTGACCGGGGAGGTGGGGAGGGATGGAGGGATGAAGGGGAACAGGGATGGGGAGGGAAAGAGGCTAGGATAAACAGTCTTCATGTAAAAACATTCTGGTGGAGAAGTGACCGGGGAGGTGGGGAGGGGGTTTTGATAAACAGTCTTGAAGTGAAAACATTCATTTGGAGGAAGTAATGGGGGAAGTGGGGTGGGACTGAGGGGTAGGGGGGGAGGGACAGAGGCTATGATAAACAGCCTTGAATGACAGAGATGGGGAGGGAGGGGGAGGGGAAGGGAAAGGGTGTTTTGATAAACAGTCTTGATGTGAAAACATTCAGAAGGAGGAAGTAACGGGGTAGGTGGAGAGGGAGGGGAGGAGAAACAGGGTTTTGATAAATTGCCTTGATGTAATATCATTCTTCATTTACCGTGCAAACCATGACTTGCATCAAGCCATCAAATCCTCCTTCAGGTGTGTCGTAGTTGGCACTGCTTTCTGTGGCATCGACTTGTCTCTGTAAAAACAGTAAAATGAATACTGATACCATTAACCAGAATTAAACATTTTAACAGAATCTTATCATAATTAGTTCATGTTTGGACAAATAAAGCAGTTTAAAGACTGAATTCTAAGACACCCATGAGCCCCTTGGATCTTGTCGATCATCTGACTAGAAACACCTACAAAGTACTGTTATACAAATAGTGGGATCAATCATTACAAACATTTCACTGACTAGAAACACCTACAAAGTACTGTTATACTAATACTAACAGAACAGACACAAGGACGGACACATGCACGGACGGACACATACATGCACAGACTGATGGACACACATACTCACAGAATATTTTGGGAGGGATAATTAAGCAAATTCTCACCAAAAAGGAACTTCACTTACAATAAACTCAGGGATGTCCTTTGCCAGTTTCATAGAGTGTTTGAAGGAATAAGGTGCAGCACAAGTTTTTTCTTGGATGGAACAAGGATTCTCCACACTGTTAATGTACAAAGTTTGTGATACAGATTTACAGTCAAAATCATCGCAGGTCTGATACATATTAACTAGGTGTTACATTAAAATCCAGGAAATCAAAGAGGGATCTTCAAGTTTACCGTAACAGGATCTTTACTTAGTTCTTTAATTATAAAATGGATCTTGTCCTTCCTTTGCTCTAAATTATAAGATTGTTGTATCAACAGATGAATTAATTATATGGAAACATCAATAAACATCAGGGTTACCAAATATAACTGTCAATATATTCATCTTATAATTCTCATGAATGGGAGGTATGAGTGGAAGGTAAAACACTTACTTTGCTGGGGAAGTGCATATTAAAGGTAAAACACTTACATTGCTGCGGAGGTGTAGTTTAAAGGTAAAACACTTACATTGCGGGGGAGGTGTAGTTTAAAGGTAAAACACTTACATTGCTGGGGAGGTGTAGTTTAAAGGTAAAAAACTTACATTGCTGGGTTGATGTAGTTTAAAGGTAAAACACTTACATTGCTGGGGAGGTGTAGTTTAAAGGTAAAACACTTACATTGTTGGGGAGGTGTAGTTTAATGGTAAAACACTTACATTGCTGGGGAGGTGTAGTTTAAAGGTAAAACACTTACATTGCTGGGGAGGTGTAGTTTAAAGGTAAAACACTTACATTGCTGGGGAAGTGCATATTAAAGGTAAAACACATTGCTGGGGAGGTGTAGTTTAAAGGTAAAACACTTACATTGCTGGGGAGGTGTAGTTTAAAGGTAAAACACTTACATTGCTGGGGAGGTGTGGTTTAAAGGTAAAACACTTACATTGCTGGGGAGGTGTAGTTTAAAGGTAAAACACTTACATTGCTGGGGAGGTGTAGTTTAAAGGTAAAACACTTACATTGCTGGGGAGGTGTAGTTTAAAGGTAAAAAACTTACATTGCTGGGGAGGTATAGCTTAAAGGTAAAACACTTACTTTGCTGGGGAGGTGTAGTTGAAAGGTAAAACACTTACATTGCTGAGGAGGTGTAGTTTAAAGGTAAAACACTTACATTGCTGGGGAGGTGTAGTTTAAAGGTAAAACACTTACATTGCTGGGAAGGTGTAGTTTAAAGGTAAAACACTTACATTGCTGGGGAGGTGTAGTTTAAAGGTAAAACACTTACATTGCTGGGGAGGTGTAGTTTAAAGATAAAACACTTACATTGCTGGGGAGGTGTAGTTTAAAGGTAAAACACTTACATTGCTGGGGAGGTGCAGTTTAAAGGTAAAACACTTACATTGCTGGGGAGGTGTAGTTTAAAGGTAAAACACTTACATTGCTGGGGAGGTGTAGTTTAAAGGTAAAACACTTACATTGCTGGGGAGGTGTAGTTTAAAGGTAAAACACTTACATTGCTGGGGAAGTGCATATTAAAGGTAAAACACATTGCTGGGGAGGTGTAGTTTAAAGGTAAAACACTTACATTGCTGGGGAGGTGTAGGTTAAAGGTAAAACACTTACATTGCTGGGGAGGTGTGGATTAAAGGTAAAACACTTACATTGCTGGGGAGGTGTAGTTTAAAGGTAAAACACTTACATTGCTGGGGAGGTGTAGTTTAAATGTAAAACACTTACATTGCTGGGGAGGTGTAGTTTAAAGATAAAACACTTACATTGCTGGGGAGGTGTAGTTTAAAGGTAAAACACTTACATTGGTGGGGAGGTGTAGCTTGATGGTAAAACACTTACATTGGTGGGGAGGTGTGGTTTAAAGGTAAAACACTTACATTGCTGGGGAGGTGTAGTTTAAAGGTAAAACACTGACATTGCTGGGGAGGTGTAGTTTAAAGGTAAAACACTTACATTGCTGGGGAGGTGTAGTTTAAAGGTAAAACACTTACATTGCTGGGGAGGTGTAGTTTAAAGGTAAAACACTTACATTGCTGGGGAAGTGCATATTAAAGGTAAAACACATTGCTGGGGAGGTGTAGTTTAAAGGTAAAACACTTACATTGCTGGGGAGGTGTAGTTTAAAGGTAAAACACTTACATTGCTGGGGAGGTGTAGTTTAAAGGTAAAACACTTACATTGCTGGGGAGGTGTAGTTTAAAGGTAAAACACTTACATTGCTGGGGAGGTGTAGTTAAAGGTAAAACACTTACATTGCTGGGGAGGTGTAGTTTAAAGGTAAAACACTTACATTGCTGGGGAGGTGTAGTTTAAAGGTAAAACACTTACATTGCTGGGGAGGTGTAGTTTAAAGGTAAAACACTTACATTGCTGGGGAGGTGTAGTTTAAAGGTAAAACACTTACATTGCTGGGGAGGTGTAGTTTAAAGGTAAAACACTTACATTGCTGGGGAGGTGTAGTTTAAAGGTAAAACACTGACATTGCTGGGGAGGTGTAGTGGAATGGTAAAACACTTACATTGCTGGGGAGGTGTAGCTTGATGGTAAAACACTTACATTGGTGGGGAGGTGTTGTTTAAAGGTAAAACACTTACATTGGTGGGGAGGTGTAGTTTAAAGATAAAACACTTAATTGCTGGGGAGGTAAAACACTTACATTGCTGGGGAGGTGTAGTTTAAAGGTAAAACACTTATAATGCTGGGGAGGTGTAGCTTAAAAGGAAAACACTTACATTGCTGGGAAGGTGTAGTTAAATGGTAAAACACTTACATTGCTGGGGAGGTGTAGTTTAAAGATAAAACACATTGCTGGGGAGGTGTAGTTTAAAGGTAAAACACTTACATTGCTGGGGAAGTGCATATTAAAGGTAAAACACATTGCTGGGGAGGTGTAGTTTAAAGGTAAAACACTTACATTGGTGGGGAGGTGTTGTTTAAAGGTAAAACACTTACATTGGTGGGGAGGTGTAGTTTAAAGATAAAACACTTACATTGCTGGGGAGGTGTAGCTTAAAAGGAAAACACTTACATTGCTGGGAAGGTGTAGTTAAATGGTAAAACACTTACATTGCTGGGGAGGTGTAGTTTAAAGATAAAACACATTGCTGGGGAGGTGTAGTTTAAAGGTAAAACACTTACATTGCTGGGGAGGTGTAGTTAAATGGTAAAACACTTACATTGCTGGGGAGATGTAGTTAAATGGTAAAACACTTACATTGCTGGGGAGGTGTAGTTTAAAGGTAAAACACTTACATTGCTGGGGAGGTGTAGTTTAAAGGTAAAACACTAACATTGCTGGGGAGGTGTAGTTTAAAGATAAAACACTTACATTGCTGGGGAGGTGTAGTTTAATGGTAAAACACTTACATTGCTGGGGAGGTGTAGTTTAAAGGTAAAACACTTACATTGCTGGGGAGGTGTAGTTTAAAGGTAAAACACTTACATTGCTGGGGAGGTGTAGTTTAAAGGTAAAACACTTACATTGCTGGGGAGGTGTAGGTTAAAGGTAAAACACTTACATTGCTGGGGAGGTGTAGTTTAAAGGTAAAACACTTACATTGCTGGGGAGGTGTAGTTTAAAGGTAAAAAACTTACATTGCTGGGGAGGTGTAGTTTAATGGTAAAACACTTACATTGCTGGGGAGGTGTAGTTTAAAGGTAAAACACTTACATTGCTGGGGAGGTGTAGCTTGATGGTAAAACACTTACATTGGTGGGGAGGTGTTGTTTAAAGGTAAAACACTTACATTGGTGGGGAGGTGTAGTTTAAAGATAAAACACTTACATTGCTGGGGAGGTGTAGCTTAAAAGGAAAACACTTACATTGCTGGGAAGGTGTAGTTAAATGGTAAAACACTTACATTGCTGGGGAGGTGTAGTTTAAAGATAAAACACATTGCTGGGGAGGTGTAGTTTAATGGTAAAACACTTACATTGCTGGGAAGGTGTAGTTAAATGGTAAAACCCTTACATTGCTGAGGAGATGTAGTTAAATGGTCAAACACTTACATTGCTGGGGAGGTGTAGTTTAAAGGTAAAACACTTATAATGCTGGGGAGGTGTAGTTTGATGGTAAAACACTTACATTGATGGGGAGGTGTTGTTTAAAGATAAAACACTTGCATTTCTTGGGAAGTGTAGTTTAAAGATAAAACACTTACATTGCTGGGGAGGTGTAGTTTAAAGATAAAACACATTGCTGGGGAGGTGTAGTTTAAAGGTAAAACACTGACATTGCTGGGGAGGTGTAGTTTAAAGGTAAAACACTTACATTGCTGGGGAGGTGTAGTTTAAAGGTAAAACACTTACATTGCTGGGGAGGTGTAGTTTAAAGGTAAAACACTTACATTGCTGGGGAGGTGTAGTTTAAAGGTAAAACACTTACATTGCTGGGGAGGTGTAGTTTAAAGGTAAAACACTTACATTGCTGGGGAGGTGTAGTTTAAAGGTAAAACACTTACATTGCTGGGGAGGTGTAGTTTAATGGTAAAACACTTACATTGCTGGGGAGGTGTAGTTTAAAGGTAAAACACTGACATTGCTGGGGAAGTGTAGTTTAAAGGAAAAACACTTACATTGCTGGGGAGGTGTGGTTTAAAGGTAAAACACTTACATTGCTGGGGAGGTGTGGTTTAAAGGTAAACCACTTACATTGCTGGGGAGGTGTAGTTTAATGGTAAAACACTTACATTGCTGGGGAGGTGTAGCGGAATGGTAAAACACTTACATTGCTGGGGAGGTGTAGCTTGATGGTAAAACACTTACATTGCTGGGGAGGTGTAGTTTAAAGGTAAAACACTTACATTGCTGGGGAGGTATAGCTTAAAGGTAAAACACTTACATTGCTGAGGAGGTGTAGTTTAAAGACAAAACACTTACATTGCTGGGGAGGTGTAGTTTAATGGTAAAACACTTACATTGCTGGGGAGGTGTAGTGGAATGGTAAAACACTTACATTGCTGGGGAGGTGTAGTTTAATGGTAAAACACTTACATTGCTGGGGAGGTGTAGTGGAATGGTAAAACACTTACATTGCTGGGGAGGTGTTGTTTAAAGGTAAAACACTTATATTGCTGGGGAGGTGCTGTATAAAGGGAGAACACTTACATTGCTGGGGAGGTGTTGTTTAAATGTAAAACACTTACATTGCTGGAGAGGTGCTGTTTAAAGGTCAAACACTTACATTGCTTGGGAGTTATGGGTGAAACAGATACTTAGCCAGAAAGGAGAAGGTAAATGGTAAAATGCTTTCATTGTTGGGGAAGTACTTACTTTACTGGGGAGGTAGGTGAATGGTTAAACACTGACTATCTCTTGGAGGAGTGGATGAATTGTAAAACACTTACATACTGAGGGAGGTGTGGATGAATAGTAAAATGCTTACATATTGAGGGAGGTGTGGATGAATTGTGAAACACTTACATACTAAGGGAGGTGTGGATGAATTGTGAAACACTTACATCCTGAGGGAGGTGTGGATGAATTGTGAAACACTAACATACTAAGGGAGGTGTGGATGAATTGTGAAACACTTACATCCTGAGGGAGGTGTGGATGAATTGTGAAACACTTACAAACTGAGGGAGGTGTGGATGAAGGGTAAAACACTTACATATTCAGGGAGGTGTGTGTGAATTGTAAAACACTTACATACTGAGGGAGGTGTGTGTGAATTGTAAAACACTTACATACTGAGGGAGGTGTGGATGAATTGTGAAACAAATATTCAGGGAAGTGTGTGTGAATTGTGAAACACTTAAATACTGAGGGAAGTGTGTGTGAATTGTGAAACACTTAAATACTGAGGGAAGTGTGTGTGAATTGTGAAACACTTAAATACTGAGAGAAGTGTGTGTGAATTGTGAAACACTTAAATACTGAGGGAAGTGTGTGTGAATTGTGAAACACTTACATACTGAGGGAGGTGTGGATGAATAGTGAAACAAATATTCAGGGAAGTGTGTGTGAATTGTGAAACACTTACACGTCTGGGGAGGTGTGGGTAAATGGTAACACTACTTTCTCCATTGTTGTTCCATAACCAAACCTGTAATCCTCTGTCATTTCCCCAACTGCTCTACCTATAAACAGTACAGTGAAATCATATTCATTAACTTACACAAATCAGAAAAAAGAGAAAGAAAACCCACACAAATCTCTGTAGGACTGTCAGAAAAAAAGAGAAAGAAAACCCACACAAATCTCTGTAGGACTGTCAGAAAAAAGGGAAAGAAAACCCACACAAATCTCTGTAGGACTGTCAGGAAAAAAGAGACAGAAAACCCACACAAATCTCTGTAGGACTGTCAGAAAAAAGGGAAAGAAAACCCACACAAGTCTCTAGGACTGTCAGGAAAAAAGAGACAGAAAATCCACACAAATCTCTGTAGGACTGTCAGAAAAAAGGGAAAGAAAACCCACACAAATCTCTGTAGGACTGTCAAAAAAAAGGGAAAGAAAACCCACACAAATCTCTGTAGGACTGTCAGAAAAAAGGGAAAGAAAACCCACACAAATCTCTGTAGGACTGTCAGGAAAAAAGAGACAGAAAACCCACACAAATCTCTGTAGGAAAAATCTCTGTCAGAAAAAAGGGAAAGAAAACCCACACAAGTCTCTAGGACTGTCAGGAAAAAAGAGACAGAAAATCCACACAAATCTCTGTAGGACTGTCAGGAAAAAGGGAAAGAAAACCCACACAAATCTCTGTAGGAATGTCAGAAAAAATGGAAAGAAAACCCACACAAATCTCTGTAGGACTGTCAGGAAAAAAGAGAAAGAAAACCCACACAAATCTCTGTAGGACTGTCAGAAAAAAGGAAAGAAAACCCACATAAATCTCTGTAGGACTGTCAGAAAAAAGGGAAAGAAAACCCACACAAATCTCTGTAGGACTGTCAGAAATGAAGAGAAAGAAAACCCACACAAATCTCTGTAGGACTGTCAGAAATAAAGAGAAAGAAAACCCACACAAATCTCTGTAGGACTGTCAGAAATAAAGAGAAAGAAAACCCACACAAATCTCTGTAGGACTGTCAGAAATAAAGAGAAAGAGACATATGTACAACTTTGGACCAAACTTCGGAAATATCAAACAGTGCTGTCAATAATGAAAACTGATTACATAGGGATAGAGAAAAGGAAGGACGACAGACCATAGATAAATTTGAACACCACAGCTAACATATATATCGTATTTTAGTGCTTTTTGAGATCTGGATATTGGACTAAAACATTGTGACGGTTTCTCTATGTTGTTTATATATAGCAATTATGTACAAATTCATCATTGTGCTTATTTCCCCCAAAATTTCACAGCACTGAAATAAGTATTTTTACAGTTATGTCATCGAAAACCCAGTAAAAAGAGACATGACATACCTATATCTCCTGCTAGCAACGCTAGTGCATCTCGGAATCGGGTCATTGTGTCCGATGGATCAGCCAGGAAGTACAGATCTACAGGATAGTTTTTTGCTACACGGTATGTGATGTTCCATTTAAATATCTTATCTGTAATATAAACAGAATATAAGTAATTAATGCTCCCTGAAAATGAGTTTTTGGACACAGAATTTTAACAAAGGGCAATAACTCTTCAAGGGTTTCCGCCTGTGAATTTGCCACTGCAAATGTTCCAATGGCTGATATATATATTACCCTAATTTAACACAAGTTAGTTATAATTCAGACTTGACATTTTAACAAAGGGCAATAACTCTGTAATTGAGGAGTTGTGGACCCTGAATAAGGTACATTGTGCTTTGTCTTAGTATGATCAATGAATACACCAAGTTTTAAGTTTTATAAAGCTTGCTTAACTGTGGGCACAGTTATGCTCTAAACACAAAAGTATGGAAGAGTAAAATGAAGAGCATCATCTGGACATAGGTTTCGGACCAATATGTATTTCAGAACGGCCATTTTGTCAAGGAGTATCACATGCACTATTGACTTGCATGACCTCACACCCTAATAATTATGGTTACTGTAACATGTCTCACGTCCAGAAAGAATAAAATATAGTGATTTAAACCAAAGATACCAGTACACCAGTACGAGACGTCAGTTCAAAGTTTTTTACAAGTACCTGTCCATCACAGGTTTGTGACCGAAACAGATCATCTAGAACTGTCACTTGCAAATGTATACAGTATGATTTTACGATTGAAACTAAAATTACATTCTGGTGGATTTAATTAATTACACATTTTAATATGAATCAAGATAATCACAGTAGTAGCTTCTGAACTTCTTGCTGTTGCTTCAGAAGCCATAGCTTGTTTACGACAAGAATAGCTTCATGTAAGAAATAATATGGCACTAAAAGAATCTGTGAGCACATCGATGGAGATATTGTTAAGTAAACCGTACATAACTTCAGGCCCTATATCGGTGCGTTGACAATCTTTGAAGGCTCCAAAGCCAAACAAGATTGATAATTGATATTTAACGTTTCTGAAACATGTCAATAAAAAAAAGGATTATCTGTGTCTAATTTATTGCAAACTTATATTAAATGTTTCATTGACGATCTTGATAAATTGCCCTCCGTTATCTGTTATTTCAACAAACTTTGGTCAACATAACGGTTACTGCATTGTAGGAAAGGGTGTGGCTTAAATTCTGGTGAGTTTTATACTAGGATGCGGTTTATAACCTGGAAAATACGGTAAATGCTTTTTACATCATTAGAATAATGGTAAATGCTTATTAGGATTAAGGTAAGTGTTCCATACCATTAGGATTAAGGTAAACTTTAACGTGTTGTGGCTGAAGCTGAATAGCATTAGTCGAACCATCCTCAGCACGATTCTGCACAGCTTCATTCTGAAAAAATCACATTGAAACAGTAATTAGAATTTAACCTAAAGTAGATAAATTTGAATGATTTGGCTTTAATGTTAAAATTAGCTTGAAAATAAAAAGTAACATAATGACAAGAATTGACAAAAGCAGCAAACATGCAGTGTATCTCAGCCTAAATATTTATCATGATTTCAAATTTTACAAACATAAAAAAAAATAATGAAAAAAAAAAATCCCCTAAGCTTTAATTTTCAAAATCCAATATGGCCATCTGTAAGACATTTTTGTTTTGTTTTGAGCAGTCCTAAAATTGAACTTGCACATCTATGGACCAAGGGCAGTCTATATGTAGGAAATTTTAGAAAAGCTTTATCAAATGCTTCCCATCAAATAGAGGCAACAAACTTCAAATTTCAAAATCCACTGTGGCTGTCTGTCATATGGCTATGCACAACCAAGGAAACGGGGGAGTCTATAGAGTGGTTCATCCAGTATTTCTCATGTACCAGCGATAACAAGAATTGTTTAGGGATAATCCACAGACAAAGGGGGAATTCCTGTCAATATCATTTTTATCTATAAAACCAACATATATTGGTGTACAGCATAACTATTTAATGCATTTTTGCTGGTGAAATATTTATCAATCTGATAAAAACTTGTTTCATCATGATATATTTTTCCAGGTACAACTTTCATAGTTTTGACCAGTGCTTTCTAGTTCTCAATGATAGTCCTGTTCGGGTGAAAATGACATTGGTTTTCTATCAAACAATTCCCATGCCCATTTCTAGTTTTCTTTAATTTGTTTTATCTAAAGAATAGTTTGCAAGCAGTTCTGACCAAGTAACATTATAAAATAGTAGATTACCATGGACTTGTTGTCCAATAAATTTTTGAATAACTGGTTTATTTGACAAATTGATCTGCCATTTTTTCTTCTAAAAATGAAATAACAAGAAAATTAAATGGTTTCCCATTAACATGTTTATTTTATTCAAACGATAGAATACATCTAAATAGAGATGTTCAATCATACTCCTGAAATAATATGGTATTAAATGGGAAAAACCATTAAATATCCTCTACATAAAATGTTGTTTCTTTGTCTGATGAGAATGTTTGTGTTGGACTGCTGGGCTTGTTTTCAGGATTCAATACTTAGCCTAAGCTCCAGACGAAGTTTACCTTGATATATTCAATTCTCTGTTCTCCTCTTTTTTCGATAATGGTGCAGTTGTGTCGTTGGAGCTCCTCCATAGTTCCACATCGACTTGCATTGAATCCCTGCAGTGAACAGAAGGGTCAACAACTTCATCATATAAAAATTACATCTCAGTAGAAGTCAAAGGTAACAGGTCAAAGGTGACATTATGCATTGGACAGGATAACAACTAGTAAAATATGGAAGGGAGACAACTCTTCTTCTTTTGATATATACCTATAGATGAACAAGATTCCAGCATGGAAGAATCAAGCATCAGGGTATTTACTTACAACCAAGTAACCGAAGTATTTGCTAAACTCCAATGAACATCAGTAAAATATTGTAACAGAAGTATTTGTCTAACTCTTGGGCACACCAGCAAAATATTGCAAGAGAAGTATTTGCCTAACTCTTGGACACACCAGTAAAATATTGCAACAGAAGTATTTGTCTAACTCTTGGGCACACCAGCAAAATATTGCAAGAGAAGTATTTGCCTAACTCTTGGGCACACCAGTAAAATATTTCAACAGAAGTATTTGCCTAACTCTTCAGCACACAAGCAAAATATTGCAAGAGAAGTATTTACCTAACTCTTGGGCACACCAGCGAAATACTTATGTTACAGAAGTATTTGCTTAACTCTTAAGAACACCAGTAAAATATTGTAACAGAAGTATTTGCCTAATTCTTTAGCAAACTAGCAAAATATTGTAACAAAAGTATTTGCCTAACTCTTGGACACACCAGCAAAATATTGTAACAGAAGTTTTTTCCTTACTCTTAAGCACACCAGTAAAAACTAACAGACGTATCTGCCGAACTCTTGAGCACAGAAGTAAAATATTGTAACTTAAGTATTCTTCTACCTCTTGAGCACACCAATAACAATTTGTGCCACTAATGACACACTCTCCACATCGTCGTCCGGCACATGTCTGCTGACCATCAATCACTACAAAAAAAAAAAAAAGCCAAGAGTATCAGTGAAACTGATGAATACTCTCCAAAACTGACTTTACTGATCACAATATTTTAACACAGAGCAATAATTGTGTAATTAAGGGGTTGCAGGCCTTGGATTTGGAATAGTTTAGAACCAATATATACACCAAGTTCATTATCCTGGTTTTAATAACACTAGGCTTAGAAGTCATGGGACTGATTTTTACAATACTGCCCCTTGATTTTTCACGACTGATATGTATGTCATGTTTCAAATCCTAGTTTACTTGCAGGCAAAGTTATGCTCTGGACATAAAACTTTAACAAAGGGCGATGACTCAGGGGTAACAGGCCCTAAAATTGGTACACTGCATATTTTCTTTGTATGATAAATGTATACAACAAATTTCATTATTCCAGCTTCGATGCAAGCAAAGTTATGCTCTGGAAAATACCATTGTAATAAATGGCAATAACTGTAATTAAGGGCCCTGTATCTGGTACATAGCACATTGTGTTAGTATGATTAATGCATGCACTAAGTTTCATGATCCTTGTTTTTTTATGGTGTGATCCAGATGGATAGAAAGATAGATGAAGGAAAAGGCAGTGATCACAGGGTTACATGGAAATTTTAGAGAGCATAAAATGGTTCAGGTAGGGGAGATAATTACTACCAGTAGGGGAGATAATTACGATCAGATGGGGGATATAATTACAATCAGGTGGGGGAGAGATATACTATTAGAAAGGGGAGATAATTATGGCAGATTAGAGACAAAGGTAGCAGTATACAGTTTCTCTGTGTGGCCATAGGTGATATTTTTGTACTTTAGATGACACAATTATAAAGGTTTTGATTAAAATTCAAAACACAAAAAAACAAAATCGGTCTTGTCAAGCAGATAATGCGGGGTTTAATATTTTTCAGAATAATATTTTTGCAATGTGTTGTGGATAGCTATTTGGACTGTTCAAATCTGTGTCTACACACCAAAAATAGCCTAACAGTGTGTAAAAGTTTCCTAGTATTACAAGTGGTCATGTTGTGATGGCATTCCAAGTTGGAATTAACTGAAATTAAAGTAGCTTATTTCCATGACAGTGTTGTTGATTTTAAGATAGCTGTTAAGAAATAAACATTTTCTGTATAAAATTGTAGTGTTAGGTTGAAATGAATAGTATTTTTGCATTTTTAGCATTTTTTTGTGTTGGTAACCATGGCAGTCACATGTCTTAAATCAGAGGAATTTTTCATTTCTGTAATATTAATATAATTGTTATGTTATTTATTAAGTTATATACATGTACTGATGCATTTTTCATAATCAAACTGCTCTACCTGTATATCTCAAACATGACCAAAACTTTCAGAAAAATACAAAATTACAGGTAGGGGAGACAGCCTCTACACGTATAGGAGATAATTTACTATCTGGAAGGGGAGATAATTACTATCTGGAAGGGGAGATAGGTACTTAATTACAATTAATCAAAGTACTGAAAGTACTGAAAGGCAAAACATATTGAAAAATGTTCACAAATAACCGCAAAGCTATATCACTTTCCCCATACTCCTACACTTTGGAATGCAAAAATTAACTAAAATAAGAGAACCAGAGGCTATTTTTCTAAATTTTAAGCGATTTTATATCTTCTTTAATTCTTATTTCAAATTTGACGACAATAATGTGAACAAATTAATATAGGTAAAAAAATAACAAAATACACACAACCATATATTTATCGCCAACAAGCCAAATGATAAATAGCGCTATGATGAAGTTGACTAAATAAAACCTTTGAAATACCCAAGATGTTGCAATTACTATGCTATCAATATGAGGATTTAGACAAATCGAAAGGACTTTATACCTACTTCTTTATTTTGAATGTATTGCAAAGTAATAGTCCTTACTTATTATAATTATATTTGTAGTTGAGGAAAGTACATAAGGTGTACACAGCATTTCAGATAGATAAAAGTGTAAGTAATTACATTAAATGTGTTTATATGCCTATCTTCCTTGAAGTATCATGGTTAGACTTTTCTTCCAGTAATTATGTCTATAAAGACATAGTTCTTTGAAATTAAACCAGACTTCCATATATATACAAAATTTACAATATTTTCACTATAGCTACTACTATTTCTGATCTCCAATGCATTAGATAATGTCAACATGACACGCTAAATGAATAAATATGTTATGGAAATATTTCGTTCTAGTTAATTGATAATTATAAACATGAATATTTTGGGGTTTTTTTTATATGCGGTTTGTTTGAAGGAATATTTTCATTTCAAGGAACTTTGATACACATTAACAAACCTTGAGAAATCAGCACAATCAACCTTCATCAAATAAAACTAAAAGACAAAAAATATAAGTTATAACAAAGTCAACATCATGATCAGTACAGTATTAAAAATATATTATTCATAAATCATGAGCACCAAATGTACCTTGCCTACTAAGCACAAACTTTTTATCTTCAAAAACTTGAAAAAGTGTCATGGCGGTGGGTGTGAAAAACCTGAAAAAGTGTCATATCGGCGGGTGTGCGCGTGGGACAAACAGTCCAATTCGGTGACGTCTACTGAGGTAAAATGATGTTATATATTAAGACGATCTTGCCACAACGACAAGGATTAAAACAAAATTGATGTTCTGTTTGTAAGTTTTGTTTGTTTATCAGTGCTGTTAGTTGATAATTCAAACCAAGCCCTAAGGCTAGCTTCTTATCAACTTGCACGTACAGTGTTCTGTACGCTTACGTCATGTCGAGAATTCCGTAACATATATTGTTCAAAATTTATCAATAGTTCAACCACACTGTGCTTCTTTTTTTAAATATATAGTATTCGTATTGTTATTAAAAAAAATAAACTAATTTTGGATGCTTTTAAAATAGCGATTTGAAAGATCACGGCATTATTTACACAGAAAAATGCTGCTAGAGGGCTCTAACTCTTTTCAATATTTCAGCCAATGAGAAGGCCAGAATTGGTAAATTTTGTCTGAAAGGCCGTTGCAATAGGCTACGCATACTTAGTACATTTAGCCTAAAAAGGAGAAATAATTACTACTTGGTAGGGGAGATAATTACTATCTGGAAGGGGAGATAAGTACTCAAGATAGAGGTGATAATTACTACTTGGTAGGGGAGATCATTACTACTTGGTAGGGGAGATAAATACTACTTGGTAGGGAAGATCATTACTATCTGGAAGGTGAGATAATTACTATGTGGAAGGCGGGATAATTACTATCTGGCAGTGGAGATATTTACTATCTGGAAGGGGAGATAATTACGAAACGGAAGGGGAGATAATTACTATCTGGCAGGGGAGATCATTACTATCTGGAAGGCGAGATAATTACTATCTGGCAGGGGAGATCATTACTATCTGGAAGGCGAGATAATTATGATCTGGAAGGGGAGATAATTACTATCAGGAAGGCGAGATAATTACTATCTGGAAAAGGAGATCATTACTATCTGGAAGGCCACAGATAATTTCTATCAGGAAGGAGGGATATGCATAACAAGTTAGGGACATATTCACTGCAGGTAGGGGAGATAATTTCTATAGGTTAGGGGGATAATTGCTATTAGACAGAGATAATTACTGTAGCACAGGGGAGATAATTATGACAGGGTAGAGATATAGTTACTACAAGTACGGAAGATAATTAATAATAGATAGAGATAATTATGACAGGGTAGAGATATAGTTACTACAAGTACGGAAGATAATTAATAATAGATAGAGATAATTATGACAGGGTAGAGATATAGTTACTACAAGTACGGAAGATAATTAATAATAGATAGAGATAATTATGACAGGGTAGAGATATAGTTACTACAAGTACGGAAGATAATTAATAATAGATAGAGATAATTATGACAGGGTAGAGATATAGTTACTACAAGTACGGAAGATAATTAATAATAGATAGAGATAATTATGACAGGGTAGAGATATAGTAACTACAAGTACGGAAGATAATTACTATTATGTAGGAGAGGTAGTCAGGTTATGGACAAGGACATAATCATTGTGAGGAAAATTGAGGATAACTTCTGTAAAATATTTAATCATTTCTATCATTATTGTAAATGAGAGATATTTACTTCGAAAAGCCACCTAATGTACACCAGATGGTGGACTTAACTCACTAAAACGTAACAAAGTCATGGCAAGGTAATGGATTGTGTAGGACAGAGATGACTTTGGTAGAATTTAGACAAGGGTTTCCAAGATGCTACAAGAATCCCGTCTAATCAGTTTTGCTTTCGCTATAATTTTTGACCATTTGAATGGAATGCTAATCTGCTAGATGTTAAAGCATGTGGTGTTTAATCTACTAGTCAAAGCATCTGGGAAATGAAACACGTTCTTATCTCTCACGGTCTGCCTCCCTTCAGGTCTACGATATACAGACGCCTGCATAGTGTAAACCACGTCTAGTTTATATAACTAATTCCGCTGTATATCAGGGATACCCTGAACATCCAGTACAGTTCTGTTAGTACAAATCAAAATAACTTAAAACAATCATTTAAATTCGTTTCAACCGACGAAGGGTACGTAAGTCTCTTGTTCTCGAGATTTGAAATAGTTTCAGATAAACCGAACATTATATCATCAATACTGGTCAGATATATATAAATTAACATTAGGATTGTCTGCTGAGTGTACAGTGTACATTCACGGCTGGATTCGAAAAAATAATATCACTGAACTCACCATTGAACAGGACGCTGACACTAATGGCTGCCACTAATAACTCCATAGTTAGGTGATGTTACAACGCTGCAGCTGGCCCTAACAGTGAAACCCTTTTCCTAAGAAATCTGAAAATGTAAACTTAATAAGTTACAGCCTTGTAGCATACGTCACACAACTGTAATGTTTGCCAGTGGACTCCGATATTTCATGCTTATTTATGTGGGCGCGGACGATATGTACCGAGGACAGGATGTAGACACTAACTCTACAGGATGTCAAGCTAAGCCCTGCTTGGTAGAACGTGTTAACATAGACCCGGAAATAGGATTTCAAGTATCGACAGAAATATGTATTTTATGATATTCTTGTACATGTAAACATAATAGATATTTATAGTTGAATAATTACATTCCCCAAACATCCTTTAGCTTGAGCTGAAGAAATTAATTTTTTATCAACCGGGCTCTTCTTCCTCAGCATTTCTTTCTCCCTTACTCACTCGTTCCCTTTATACCTCTTTTTCCCCGCGCAACCCTCCCCCCTCTCTCTCTATCCTTCCAACTCTTCTTGTTATACGATCTCCCAAGTAAACGTGACAACGACTGCGACAGGTTACCAGTTCCTCCTGTCACCACTGCGTGATTGTAAGAGGTGGCAAAATTTAGAATCAGATTTTGTTTCCTCTTTCTTAACATTTATATTATCTTCCTAGTGTCTCTCTCCGCAACGCCTCACTTTTGTCCTTTAACAGGGAGAGAGAGAGAGAGAGAGAGAGAGAGAGAGAGAGAGAGAGAGAGAGAGAGAGAGAGAGAGAGAGAGAGAGAGAGAGAGAGAGTAGAATTTAAGTTAACATTTTTGGATTTCCTGACATAAAGGGTCAGGATGATAGAAGCCATCATCATATCGTCCGTTGTCGCGTGCCACCCGTCGTGCTTAGAATTTCCATTCAAACGACATCTTCTCAATAACTAAAAAGCCCATGGTGTTAATAAAAACGGTCCTGTAGCCCAAGTTTGTTCAAGCGAATTGGCTTGATCTACTTTCAAGGTCACAAAGGTCATATGGGTTAAAATGTTAAACAATTTCTTTTCAATAAGCAAAATACACTAGGGTTCTGATTTTGCGAAAACAGCATGCTGAGTTGAACAGCTACCAAGTTTGTTCCGATGAATGACCCTGACCCATTTTCAAGGTTACAGGGTCAAACGTGTTCAGTCTTCAAACAACTTCACAATAACCAACTGTCATTGGGTCTGTATCATGGCGGGACGACGGTCTTCCAACTTGGTTAAGATTGATTATCTTGGCCCACTTTCAATGTCAAATGTGTCAAATGTTTTAATATTTTCAATTGACGTTTTCTCAACACATAAAATTATCCAACGTTCTGATATTGGGTCTGTACCATGCTGGGATGAAGGGCTACAAAGGTTGTCAAAATGAATGACCCCGACCAACTTTCAAAATCACAGGTGTCAAATGTTTTCACTCACTCATTCATTCATTCATTCATTCATTCGACATAAAATGTAGAGCTACTTAGTGGGTGACGTCATAGAAGTCGACTTATACTTTTCCAGAACGTCTAGTTCTATTTCACTCATGGCTTTTTAAAACGTATCCGTGCAAATCTTTAGATTGCGCTTTGGTTGTAGCTATATCCGGTGAACCGATGATAGTAAATCAGGAATGAGATATACTGACGTTGCAACCATCTGATTAAACGATTGAATATCCTTGTGAAGTTTGGTTCCGATATATTCTATTAGATCATTGACATATCCGCGGGAACTTAGTCAGTGTCCTCTTATGGCCATTTTTTTTTACATGAACCGAGCTAAATTTATCTAAGAGGAGAGCCGAATTTATTGAAGAGGAGGGCCGAATTTATCGAAGAGCCAGGCTGAATTTATCGAAGAGCCAGGCTGAATTTACCGAAAATATTTACTTAAAACACAATAAAAAGAGACAGGTGAAGATAAGCTTAATAATTTCAACTACCTTTTCCATTTCTAGATAGTAACAAACCCGATTAACATCAGGTAATTTTGTAACGCACGGTTCCGAGTGACATGAGTTGATTGGGTTTTGTTTGTCGCTATGGTCTTATTGGAAATATTCTTTTCCCGTCTGCGATGATTTTTATTGTTTTCGATACTCATAATTGTTTCTAGTCGATTCTTTCAATAAAGTGGTTCTCATTGAAAACTTTATCATATTTACCAGGATTTGACATAGAATGTAGAACTATTTAGCAAGTGTTGTCGTAAAAGTCGACTTCTACTTTCCCAGGACATCTAGCTCTAATTCACTCGTATTTCTCAAAAGTTATTCATGTAAATCTTTCATTAAGATGCCTGTATTTCCTTATTTGGACATATACGTATGAAAGGTTAACTACGTCACAAGGCCATTACAAACACTGGTCCTGCTCACGTTTTACGGTCACCATAGTGATCTCGTTGAGAAATAGTCCATCTCTTTGTGCGATATGAAATTGGACGTGTTTGCTGCTCGTCAGGTTGCTTTTGAATCCGTTGTTGTATACTTTGTTATCATTTGAGAACGTGGTATTACTTTCTTGGATTGACCTAGATTTATAGGACGGTCGTCGTCGATGAAGCAGAAGACCCTTACCCTTCGGAACTCCCGGTCATTAATCCCTATACTTCAGCAGGAGTATCCGTTAAGTCCAGTTTTATTGAATTTGAGTTTGAATGATGATTACGTTGACTTTCTTTTTGTTTTATTGTGAGACGGCAGTTTTTGAAACAAAACGTTGTAAGATGTACAAAATAGCTGAAACACCATACCGTATACATGCATTTGAAGTCCACTTACCGGTCACTAAAACAGATGAAATATGATAAGGCGAATTAGTACTCTAATGACACAATCTCTGGCTAATGTGATTCCATAACACAAATACGAAGATCCAGCGAAAAGTAGTGGACAGAACACAAACTTTCTTTGATGTAGGTCAAAATGCAGATCAGAGTGACCAACTTTAAATACAGAACACACTGCCTCGCCAAGGTAAACCAACATGAAAAGTATGAAATTTCCATAATAAATAGTATAGGAGATAGGGCCCGGACAAACTTTTCCTTTGATGAAAGTTAAATGTCAAAATGTTGGTCAATGTGACATACTTCTGAAGCATGACACACCTACTCATCAAAGTGAAGTCATACCTCAAGTAATAAATTAGTGATGTAGAAGATGGAGGACAACAAATTTTTTCTTAGAATTATGTCAAAGGTCAAAATGTAGGTCAGAGTGACCTACTTTTGATACATGACCCACTTTCTCAACACAGTATACCCATATCCCAAGTATTAAGTTCCTGTAGTGTAGAAGATTGATAAACACATCAAGGACCAATATCCTGTGTTCACCAAGTGATGAGAAACTAAGAGCTTAATCTCACTTACTCTTTTAAGAGGTGAGCTAAAAAACAAAAGGTCACTTTTAGGTTTGTTAATACATTTATTTGGCATAACAAAGTATGAAAATGCATATGTTGACAAAGAATATGATAATTACACAATATATCTATTTAAGAATATTTTAAAAATGATTATTGACAATAAAATTAAAATAATTAAATCATAATTTGTCCATATAAATGAAGAGCACCATACAAGATTCTTTGGCTAACAGTGTCAAGTGTGACACTGGAGAAGAAATTCTGTCTGTTGTTCTAAAAAAGGAGTCTACAAACTTTGAATAGAAACTGAGCATATTATCTTTATCAAAAAAGTTTTGAATAATATCTTTAAGAAAATAAACATCACCAATAAAGAAGTTTGTGATTGATCCTGGGAGGGGACCATACACCCTCCAATTTTGTTCTCCCTCCCCCCGTCAATGTTTAATCCTCCAATGGGATGTACTTTACAAGATACAGGATTCAAAAAGATAATCACTTTAATGCTTCAAAATGTACATACAGTAAAAAAGAAAATAAAATAAAACCACACACACACAAATATGATCCGTTAATTGAAAATGTTTCAATGAAATGCATGATAGAAACTGCCGATGAAAGCGTTATAATGACAGCAAAGTGTTAAGCGGACGGCAGTGAAAATACAACTTCTGTTCTGTATGATCTTAAAACAATAATATATGAATATACAAATACACTTTAACAAAATACAATAACATAAAAACTCTACTATACATTGATGGGATTGTGTAAACTTTGACAATGAACTAAACATATTGATCTTCACTTGATGTGATGCAGCCTCAGTAAAGTCAAACTTTTGTGTTGTCTTAGCTGATTGTAATTAGAAATTAAAAAATCCAAATTCTTTGCACTTCTATTTGATTTGTACATATTGACACAAGCAATTCTCAGGGTGATATACTGTGTTGGATTGATTTTCAAAACACTAATACTGTTTCAGGTTTAGATCAGAGGTCTTTCAAACTCTTTATTTTAGGCTATTTTTGAAGTCTTCTCTCAGTCCTCTTTATTTGTTAAGTCCTGGTGGGTAAAACAACCGTTTCCAGGAAACTGTTTTGGTCAAATTTCATCAAATGGAAGTGGTAAAATTCCAAAGTGAATGAAACTTACAGAACATTAACTATTCTGCTATGTCTCTTTACATGATGTATATCTGGATTTAATGTTATCTAAAAATATAGAACATCGTGTCCTAGTTTTATCAGAAACTAGAGTAAAGCTTGGCCTAGTTCTATCAGAAACTAGAGTAAAGTTTGTCCTAGTTCTATCAGAAATTACAGAACATCTTGTCCTAGTTTTATTAGAAACTAGAGTAAAGCTTGGCCTAGGTCTATCAGAAACTAGAGTAAAGTTTGTCCTAGTTCTATCAGAAATTACAGAACATCTTGTCCTAGTTTTATCAGAAACTAGAGTAAAGCTTGGCCTAGTTCTATCAGAAACTAAAGTTAATTTTGTCCTAGTTCTATCAGAAACTAAAGTACAAATGGTCCTAGTTCCGAGTAAATTTCAGTATCAATATAAAGTAAAAAATTTTCCACCAGCAACAAGAAAAAGGGAACAAGTTATGACCAAGGATTGTCAGCATACAGTTGCCAATGAGAGTGGAGTAATGCTTTGTTTGTAGTTTTGTGGTTTGTAACAAGTGGGAGAGCTTACAACTGTATCTCTATGGTAACAAATATAACACACACAATCCGCGGTAAACAGCTCCTTCAATCAGCTTGACAACAAAATGTATTTTACATAATCAGTGAGAAACATCCATAAAGTTCTAAACTAATTTACACTACAGGTTAATCTATCATGAAAAAACTCAATAAACAGTAACAAAGATTTATCATCATTCTGGCTAAGTTTAAAAATAGAAAACTGTTTTACAATGCATACTTGCTCAATGGGTTAATAACATGTTGACTGGCTTTGTTGTAGGTTGTTTAACTTAAGGAACAAATTGAATTACAATGAATTATCTCAAAATTTGTTTCAAAGGAATCATTCTCCTTCTTGTCCAATAGAATTCTTGACTTTTATAGAATTTTTTTAATATCAACAATTGTTCCTATCTGTCTACCTGAGATCCCAGTGTTAAAATCTACAATGATGATGAGATACACATACACAAATTATAACTTAAATCATGTTTGTATGTATATATATATACATAAAGCTTACATTGGTATACTATATTCTTTTTATGTACAGTTACTGTTTACATAATTATTATATATACAATCTCCTACTTTGTATATTTTCTCGTGACTTTCAAAATAAAAAGAAACGGAAATCCTAAAGATAAGTTGACATATTCAATCTGAATTTACTGTCTGTCTACACAGCTGATAAAGTATCTCTACAACACAACTTTGCCTTTCTACAAGACAGCTCTGCCTCTACACCACAAATTTGCCTCTGTACACTACAGCCTTGCCTCTATACACCACCATCCTGCCTCTCTACACTACAGCCCCGCCTCTTTTCACCACAACCCTGCCCCTCTACACTACAGCCCCACTTCTTTTCACCACAACCCTGCCTCTCTACACTACAGCCCCACCTCTTTACACCACAACCCTGCCTCTCTACACTATAGCCCCATCTCTTTATACCACAACCCTGCCTCTCTACACTACAGCCCCACCTCTTTACACCACAACCCTGCCTCTCTACACTATAGCCCCATCTCTTTATACCACAACCCTGCCTCTCTACACTACAGCCCCATCCCTTTTCACTAAAACCGGCCTCTTGACACCATAACCCACCTCTCTATACCACAACTCCGCCTCTATACACTAAAGCCCTGCCTCTCTGCACTACAGCCCTGCCTCTTTACAACCACAACCCACCTCTCTACAAATAGTTAACACAGCTTTGCCTTCCTACATGCAGTGAGAGCAACAGAAACACATTTGGAATCTCGTCATTATTTCATAATATTTCTAATCCTATAAAACATACTTCTCTTTGTGATGTATCAAACCGAAGGCACGACCATTCTACAATCTCTAGCAAAAAACCTTCACTCCACGAGGTGTTCTCTGCCAAGTCAACTTTAAAAATCATGTGTCACTCACAATAAACATAAATTTACAGACATGATGGCACTTTCTCTTGACAAAAACAATCTTTAAAACTATTAAATTCATGATTATTACAAAGATGAAAATAGACAATAAAACAATATCAGCAGATCTAACAATGACTGTTCATCTTGGATGACATAACAATGAACTCTTAGTTTTACATGAAAGTCATTAAATATGTAAATCTCCATTCCTACCACAAAGTTTCAAAAATTTATACCAAAAACGTTTAAAGAGATAGAAAAATTTGTGCCTAAAACAAATTGAATAAACATAATTTTTACAAAGTCATGTAAATTTTGTACAAAATGTTGTAATATTAGTACTGTATCTCCACAGATACAAGTTATTAGTATATAACTGAAGAAGGGGGAGTTACAAGCCTTTCCTAAACAACTTCTGACAAAAAGAGAACCAAAACAGGGTAAAAAATATCAAATGATCTTACTATCTTACATCACTCCTACACGGACAGTCAGGAGGGATGTAGGATTCATACTTATAGAGTTACAACCACTACCAGAACTCCACCCAAACATCTTTAAATTTTTGTGATAGGATACACAGGTATCCAATTATGTAGTTAAATAAATGAGAACTCATTCATTGTTCTCCTGTGTAGGTCTAACATACTAAAACTGATGCATCAACAATTTTTCACAAAACCGGAAGGTAGGGAATTCATAGCGGCCACAAAAAACCTGATGTAACATCTCAACCTTTCAAGTTCCATTAAAATAACATAGATTACAACTATTTCCACACACACATACCTAATCATTTCAAAATATTCTGTTTCATTTATAAAACGCTAACACTAGTACAAACTTAAGCCTATCAGAAACACAGAAATGGCTTGTTTGTGAATCTGTTAAAGGAACTTTAACAGTCTTTCTGTGTAAAACCCCTGTTTCTGTCATCACATATATACCAGTGGAGAATCCCAAGTGTTGGTATCAATACATGTATTAAAAAACTGAATATCCAGTTAGACAAATTCTCTATATCGCCCAGTCAGTTGAGAAAGAAGGTTCTCTAATGTATCAGACACACATTCACTTGAGTATTGTTATTTACAACCAAAGATCTATCAAGTTTCAGATTTGTTGGTCTCTTCTCAATTGTTTTCTCTCACACTCTCATCCTCTCCAGCTTTTGGTCTTCTCTAAATGACAACCTCTCCTTGCTTTCTTTCTCTCCCTCATCCAAAAACTCTATCTTGTCTTATTCTCTCGCTATTTCTTGCTTCAATGTATATGAAATACTTCAAGATTTGGAATTGACAAAATTTTCAGCACATAGGTTTGTTGACTCGCTTTTCTATTTTCCAGCGTACGTTGGATTCTTGAATGTTGAAGTAGCTTGTCTGTAGATAGGGTTCTCTCCCTGTCAAAAACAAAAAAGAAATTAAGTTCAAAGTTCTCCCTCCGTGAAAAAACCCAACATAAATTCAAAAACAATGATATAAGCTCAAAGTTCTGATCCTGTTGTTCATAATTTTTTAATAGAAACAGTCTTTCTCTCTTTATCTATGCCTGATGACATTAGTGCTGACATCAGTGAGATCTCTTGAAGTGAGAAATATAAAAGAATGATGAAAAGAACGATAAAGAGGTATCTGTGACTTTTTTGTATTCATACAAATTACAAACTTCAAAATGATTTCATTTTAACAATTACTTACGGTGTCCCACTTAGCATCTTGTGTCTCCTTCTCAAAACGAGCTAGCTCTCTCTTGTCACTGATGGTAGTAACAAGCTTCCATACTAACAAGATAGCCAGGCCTACAGCGACGATTCCTCCAATCACGCCCAGCACAATAGCTAGTACATTGACCTGTTTAGGACATTCTAGAACAGAAAGAGAGAACTTATAGTATTCGTTGTGTCATTTGTATGTATAATATAATGCTTAGCTGGTTAACTGTATGTAATTGTAACTACACTGGGACCCACATAAGTACATTGGAAACCATACAACTACATGAGGACCAACATGAGTACACTGAGAAGCACATAACTACATGGGGACCCATATAACTACATGGGGAACCATGTAACTACATGGGGAACCAAGTAACTATATGGGGACCAACATGAGTACACTGAGAAGCACATAACTACATGGGGACCTACATGAGTACACTGAGAAGCACATAACTACATGGGGAACCATATAACTGCATGGGGACCAATATGAGTACACTGAGAAGCACATAACTACATGGGGAACCAAGTAACTACATGGGGACCAACATGAGTACACTGAGAAGCACATAACTACATGGGGAACCAAGTAACTACATGGGGACCAACATGAGTACACTGAGAAGCACATAACTACATGGGGACCCATGTAACTACATGGGGAACCATATAACTACATGGGGACCAAGATGAGTACACTGAGAAGCACATAACTACATGGGGAACCATGTAACTACATGGGGAATCAAGTAACTACATGGGGACCAACATGAGTACACTGAGAAGCACATAACTACATGGGGAATCAAGTAACTATATGGGGACCAACATGAGTACACTGAGAAGCACATAACTACATGGGGACCCATGTAACTACATGGGGAATCAAGTAACTACATGGGGAACAACATTGTACAGGTTTTACCTTTCGTTTCCTGTGCTTTGATCATCAGCTCATTGTTTGGCCCGTAGTCATAGGAGAAGAAGAAAATACAGTCATCTTCATCTTTGAATTCACAGCTGTTCTTCTCACCTGTTAACACAATTTTCAGATTTATTCAGCATGAAAAATCAAGGAATGACTGTATGGAACTATTTGAAGGGTTTTTGTGATGTAACTATGAATAAATTTACCCACCATCTAGTTCTGTGATTTTTGTGGTAAAGCTTGGGTATGACAATAGGTGAACTATCCTTCTGTCTAGTTCTGTGATTTTTGTGGTAAAGCTGGGATACAACCATAAGTGACAAATCCTACTGTGTAGTTCTGTGATTTTTGTGGTAAAGCTGGGGTACAACCATAAGTGACAAATCCTACTGTGTAGTTCTGTGATTTTTGTGGTGTAGTCTGGAGTATGACCCTAAGTGACCTATCCCACTGTCTAGTTCTGTGATTTTTGTGGTAAAGCTGGGGTATGACCATAAGTGACCTATCCTTCTGTCTAGTTCTGTGATTTTTGTGGTAAAGCTGGGGTATGACCATAAGTGTCATGTCCTACTGTCTAGTTCTGTGATTTTTGTGGTAAAGCTGGGGTATGACCATTAGTGACCTGTCCTACTGTCTAGTTCTGTGATTTTTGTGGTAAAGCTGGGGTATGACCATAAGTGTCATGTCCTACTGTCTAGTTCTGTGATTTTTGTGGTAAAGCTGGGGTATGACCATTAGTGACCTGTCCTACTGTCTAGTTATGTGATTTTTGTGGTAAAGCTGGGGTATGACCATAAGTGTCATGTCCTACTGTCTAGTTCTGTGATTTTTGTGGTAAAGCTGGGGTATGCCCGTAAGTGACCTATCCTTCTGTCTAGTTCTGTGATTTTTGTGGTAATGCTGGGGTACAATGATAAGTGACCTGTCCTACTGTCTAGTTCTGTGATTTTTGTGGTAAAGCTGGGGTATGACCATTAGTGACCTATCCTTCTGTCTAGTTCTGTGATTTTTGTGGTAAAGCTGGGGTACAATGATAAGTGACCTGTCCTACTGTCTAGTTCTGTGATTTTTGTGGTAAAGCTGGGGTATGACCATAAGTGTCCTATCCTTCTGTCTAGTTCTGTGACTTTTGTGGTAAAGCTGGGGTACAACCATAAGTGACTAATCCTTCTGTCTAGTTCTGTGATTTTTGTGGTGTAGCCAAGGGTATGACAAAAATTGACATGTCCTACCATCTAGTTCTGGGACTTTTGTGATGTAGCCTGGGGTACGACAGTCTCGGTCACATTCCTCCTTATTCTTGAGTCCGGTTTCATGGACAACACACTGGACACATGCCTTGTTCTTCTGACATACCTCCTGACAGGTCTAAAATAAAGCCAGAAAAATAAGTCAACAACAAGATAAAAAAAATAAATCAATTTCATTTAACAGTTGTCCTGACTAGACCTATATTACTGAGATTAAATTTCAAGCTATGGAAAATCGTCCTCTGGAGGAGGCAATCCTACCTTACAGCCAATCCACATCCGTTCCCTGAAGACTGACTCATCTTCACAGACCTACCTTACAGTCCTTACACTTTGGTCCTCTGAAGCCTGATGTAGGGTCATATGCCTACCTTACAGTCTATACACTTTGGTCCTCTGAAGGCTGATGTAGGATTACAGAACTACCTTACAGTCTCTGAAGATTGGTGTAGGATCACAAACCTACCTTACAGTCCTTACACTTTGGTCCTCTGAAGGCTGATGTAGGATCACAGACTTATCTTACAATTCATACACTTTGATCCTCTGAAGGCTGACCTAGGGTCACAGACCTACCTTACAATCCATACACTTTGGTCCTCTGAAGGCTGACGTAGGATCACACACACACTTGTTGCACTGACATGTTCCTTGGCCATTACAGATGGTGGTTGTCTACAAAACATCATCAGCATATGTCATCATAAAGACATCTACTGAACACATGTGATTACAGGATAGAAATGTGTGACAAAGGAAATGACATGTTACATAGGACAAATGATTTGATTGGCAATGTGTGACAAATGAATTGACTGGTGATGCATGACAAATGAATTGATCAGTGATGCATGGCAAATGAATTGATAAGTGACGTGTGACAAATGAACTGACAAGTGATGTGTGACAAATGAACTGACAAGTGACGTGTGACAAATGAATTGACCAGTGATGTGTGACAAATGAATTGACCACTGATGTGTGACAAATGAATTGACCAGTGATGTGTGACAAATGAACTGACCAGTGATGTGTGACAATTGATAGACAATTAGTGATACGGGTGATAATAGATGTATGATGATATACCTGTCCATTGGTAGTTAAACAAGAGTCGTTGGCTCTGGAGCAAGCACAATCAGGACCGGACCAACCAGAGTTACACTCACATACACCACACTTACAGGTTCCCTTTCCAGCACCTGAAAATCCCAAAATTATCACAATAACTAACCTACTTTTGAAACCACTTCCTGAATATATTCATTTAAAATCTTTAACATCATGGAATTTCCACACACTTCTAAGAGTCATTTCATATCTAACATGGCTACAATCAGAATATTAATTTGGACCAGTAGTTAATCAGGCCCCATCTTGCCCCTCTGATGGAAAAGGATGGTTTATAATTGACATTTTTAGCCCCTTTTCTTGCCTCTCTATCCTGCCCCTCTGGTTTACAAGAATATTTTAAAATTTCCATTATTACGCCCCTTTTCTTGCCCCTTAAATATTGTCCTTCTTGTATATAAGGATGCTTGAAAATTTCTTCTGAAAAAAAATGTTTTGTCATGTCCCTTCTCTTCCCCATCCTATTCCTTTACCTAACAAGGATGTTCTATACATAAGTCTCCCTCCACCCTGTTCCTTTACCTAACAAGAATGTTCTATACGTAAGTCTCCCACACCCTGTTCCTTTACCTAATAAGGATATTCTATACATAAGTCTCCCACACCCTGTTCCTTTACCTAACAAGGATGTTCTATACATAAGTCTCCCCCACCCTGTTCCATTACCTAACAAGGATGTTCTATACATAAGTCTCCCACACCCTGTTCCTTTACCTAACAAGGATGTTCTATACATAAGTCTCTCCCACCCTGTTCCTTTACCTAACAAGAATGTTCTATATATAAGTCTCCCCACCCTGTTCCTTTACCTAACAAGAATGTTCTATACATAAGTCTCCCTCCACCCTGTTCCTTTACCTAACAAGGATTTTCTATACATAAGTCTACCTCCACCCTGTTCCTTTACCTAACAAGGATGTTCTATATATAAGTCTTCCTCCACCCTGTTCCTTTACCTAACAAGGATGTTCTATACATAAGTCTCCCTCCACCCTGTTCCTTTACCTAACAAGAATGTTCTATACGTCAGTCTCCCACACCCTGTTCCTTTACCTAATAAGGATATTCTATACATAAGTCTCCCACACCCTGTTCCTTTACCTAACAAGGATGTTCTATACATAAGTCTCCCCCACCCTGTTCCATTACCTAACAAGGATGTTCTATACATAAGTCTCTCCCACCCTGTTCCTTTACCTAACAAGGATGTTCTATATATAAGTCTCCCCACCCTGTTCCTTTACCTAACAAGAATGTTCTATATATAAGTCTCCCCACCCTGTTCCTTTACCTAACAAGGATGTTCTATACATAAGTCTCCCTCCACCCTGTTCCTTTACCTAACAAGGATGTTCTATATATAAGTCTCCCCACCCTGTTCCTTTACCTAACAAGGATGTTCTATACATAAGTCTCCCTCCACCCTGTTCCTTTACCTAATAAGGAAATTCTATACATAAGTCTCCCCCATCCTGTTCCTTTACCTAACAAGGATGTTCTATACATAAGTCTCTCCTATCCTGTTCCTTTACCTAACAAGGATGTTCTATACATAAGTCTCCCACACCCTGTTCCTTTACCTAACAAGGATGTTCTATACATAAGTCTCCCCACCCTGTTCCTTTACCTAACAAGGATGTTCTATAATTAAGTCTCCCTCCACCTTGTTCCTTTACCTAACAAGAATGTTCTATATATAAGTCTACTTCCACCCTGTTCCTTTACCTAACAAGGATGTTCTATACATAAGTCTCACCCACCCTGTTCCTTTACCTAACAAGGATGTTCTATACATAAGTCTCCCACACCCTGTTCCTTTACCTAACAAGGATGTTCTATACTTAAGTCTACCTCCACCCTGTTTCTTTACCTAACAAGGATGTTCTATACATAAGTCTACCTCCACCCTGTTCCTTTACCTAACAAGGATGTTCTATACATAAGTCTACCTCCACCCTGTTCCTTTACCTAACAAGGATGTTCTATATATAAGTCTCCCCACCCTGTTCCTTTACCTAACAAGGATGTTCTATACATAAGTCTCCCCACCCTGTTCCTTTACCTAACAAGGATGTTCTATACATAAGTCTCTCCCACCCTGTTCCTTTACCTAACAAGAATGTTCTATATATAAGTCTCCCCACCCTGTTCCTTTACCTAACAAGGATGTTCTATACATAAGTCTCCCTCCAACCTGTTCCTTTACCTAACAAGGATGTTCTATACATAAGTCTTCCTCCACCCTGTTCCTTTACCTAACAAGGATGTTCTATATATAAGTCTCCCCACCCTGTTCCTTTACCTAACAAGAATGTTCTATATATAAGTCTCCCCACCCTGTTCCTTTACCTAACAAGGATGTTCTATACATAGTCTCCCACACCCTGTTCCTTTACCTAACAAGGATGTTCTATACATAAGTCTCCCTCCACCCTGTTCCTTTACCTAACAAGGATGTTCTATATATAAGTCTCCCCACCCTGTTCCTTTACCTAACAAGGATGTTCTATACATAAGTCTCCCCACCCTGTTCCTTTACCTAACAAGGATGTTCTATACATAAGTCTCTCCTATCCTGTTCCTTTACCTAACAAGGATGTTCTATATATAAGTCTTCCTCCACCCTGTTCCTTTACCTAACAAGGATGTTCTATACATAAGTCTCCCACACCCTGTTCCTTTACCTAACAAGGATGTTCTATACATAAGTCTCCCCACCCTGTTCCTTTACCTAACAAGGATGTTCTATACATAAGTCTCCCTCCACCCTGTTCCTTTACCTAACAAGGATGTTCTATATATAAGTCTACCTCCACCCTGTTCCTTTACCTAACAAGGATGTTCTATACATAAGTCTCCCACACCCTGTTCCTTTACCTAACAAGGATGTTCTATACATAAGTCTCCCACACCCTGTTCCTTTACCTAACAAGGATGTTCTATACATAAGTCTCCCTCCACCCTGTTCCTTTACCTATCAAGGATGTTCTATACATAAGTCTCCCTCCACCCTGTTCCTTTACCTAACAAGGATGTTCTATACATAAGTCTCCCTCCACCCTGTTCTTTTACCTTACAAGGATGTTCTATACATTAATTAAATATAAATATCTGTATTTACCTCCACACAGGTTCCCTCCAGAGTACGGACAGGAATAATCGTCACATTCACAATGTTCCCCGCTGTACCTCTGGGCTGAGTTCTGACTACGGGCAGCACATTCACATTTCCCACAAACACACTCACCACGGTTACTACAAACCAGGTTTGTGTTGTTTCTGAAGAAGGAAGAATTTTAAGGTATAGCACTGTCTGTATTGTCAATATATAACACATACTATGACAAAAGTAAAGATAAAGTGGGTATGCTTCATTGATCATCAAGTTTTTAGTGTACATATTATAAAGGACAAAAAACCCAAATAAAAAAAAAAACAAAAAAAGAATATTGTTTTTTAAAAATTACCTACCAAATATCAATTTCAAAAATAATAAAGAAATCCTGAAATTATCTACACATGAGGTCATGTTCTGGCATCAAATGCCATGTTCTGGCATCAAACGTCATGTTCTGGCATCAAAGGTCAAATGATGTAACCACAATGATTATAAATTGCATGCATGACATACATATATATAAAAAATTAATTTCTGGAAAGTTTTAAAATTGAATTTGTTTATATATTTGTTTATTTTATCAAATAAACAATATTCTATCTTACATATGAGATTTAAGTTTTCATTTGCATAACAAATATAATTTAATGAAGGATATGATTCCACAATTTCCTGAAATTTCCCATAGTTTAAATTATTCTCATTTATTTCCGATGGGTGTGATTTTATGAATTCAAACTATGACAATTTGTGGAAACTAATGTCATGAATTGATATGTCTATGAAATAACCATCAGATAAAAATTGACAAGGAACATGTTAACATAATAAGATGAAGAGTCTTACATGCACAATTTTTTTATACTGTTGCACTTAAAAGATTTGTGAACAGTAGTTCTAAGTAACACATCACCAATAAATAAAAACTATTTAACAATGAATGGCTGAACTGTACAGAACTTACTTGATACACTGGGACTGGATCTCTTCTGATGTAGCATTTCCAGCATCACAGTTACAAGTACGTCCATAGAATCCCGGGTTACACACACACATACCACACACATGGGTACCCTTAAAGCTACATTTGTCACTGTTCTGGTTCTGATCCTGTAATGATTTCAGTGTGGAATAAGTCTTGTCATCTTACAGTACACAAATAGGGCCATCTTACAGTACAAAGGGGGCCATCTTACAGTACAAAGGGGACCATCTTACAGTACAAAGGGGACCATCTTACAGTACAAAGGGGACCATCTTACAGTACAAAGGGGGCCATCTTACAGTACAAAGGGGGCCATCTTACAGTACAAAGGGGGCCATCTTACAGTACAAAGGGGACCAGTACAAAGGGGACCATCTTACAGTACAAAGGGGACCATCTTACAGTACAAAGGGGACCATCTTACAGTACAAAGGGGACCATCTTACAGTACAAAGGGGACCATCTTACAGTACAAAGGGGAACATCTTACAGTACAAATGGGACCATCTTACAGTACAAATGGGGCCATCTTACAGTACAAAGGGGACCATCTTACAGTACAAAGGGGACCGTCTTACAGTACAAATTGGACCGTCTTACAGTACAAAGGGGACCGTCTTACAGTACAAATTGGACCGTCTTACAGTACAAAGGGGACCATCTTACACACAGGTTCCAAAGTTCACACTGACATGGGACCATCTACAGTACAAAGGGGTAAGGGATCTTACAGTACAAAGGGGTACCAACAAGGATTACAGTACAAAGGGGACCACCCTCTTACAGTACAAAGGGGCCATCTTACAGTAATTAAATATAAATATCTTACAGTACAAAGGGGACCTCCAGAGTACAAAGTACAATGTACTATGGGGGCCATCTTACAGTACAAAGGGGGCATTTCATGGGTCCTCTATTCACACTGACATAAGAAGTCCGTACTTAGAGTACACAGTACAAGGGGACCATCTTACAGTACAAAGGGGAACATTCACAATGGGTACCTCTGGCTACAAAGGGGCAGCACATTCACATTTCCAGTACAAACACAAGGGGACCACTTACCTGTACAAATTGTTGTTACAGTGAAAAGAGGTAAGCATTGTCATTGTCAATATATAACATACATTAGATTGGGTATGGGAGACTCATTGACAGTAAAAGTGTCATTTATAACACAAAATTTACACAAAATAAAAAAAAACAGCAATTAAAAGGTATTCTCTTTTAAAATCTACAGATAAGTATCAAATGGGGCATCTTAAATAATCAAAGGCACAGATCTGTAAATTAAGGATCTAACCATTGGAAAATTCTGGTCTGTCAAAGGACAAGATCTACACATTTTACACTCAATACTGGACATCAACAGGTCAAAGGGTAACCAATCAGACACTTGTACAAACTGGATGTAACATCAATGGACAAGATTATGTTTTGTGTACTAAGGGCACAGACATACATCATATACCAATCACAAGTCTTGTTTTGTGTACACATCAAGGATAAAAATTAATCTTCTGTCACCAGGACACAAGTTTAAAATCAATTTGTTTATAAGATCTGTCACCAAGTTTGTTTATCAAGGATACCAAGGACAACATGGTTAACACATCACCTGTACAAGGACACAGATCAGAAGTTTGTCAAGGTTGTGTACTAAACATCAATCTTACATCACCTACAGTAACCACATCAATCTTTGTCACCAAGTGTACTAAGTGACATCAATGGTCACCTGTAACCAATCAGAAGTCTTGTTTTGTGTAAGGACACAGTGAACATCAATATTTGTGATGTTAAGTTCTACAATCAGAAGATCTGTCACCAAGGACACAATCTACACATAAAAATCTGTCACCAAGGACACATGTTTACATCAATAAGTGTACACAGATCTAAACATCAAGGATCTGTCACCAAGGACACAGTTCTACACATCAACGATCTGTCATCAAGGACACAGATCTAAACATCAAGGATCTGTCACCAAGGACATTTCATTTAATGGACACATCTAATCAAAGGATCTGTCACAGGACACAGATACATCAAGGTATGTCACCAAGGACACAGATCTCTCTGGACTGTAAACATCACCAAGGGCACAGTTCTACACATCAAACATTCACCAAGGACACGTCACCAAGGACACAGATCTACACATCAAGGATCTGTCACCAAGGACACAGTTCTACACATCAAAGATCTGTCACCAAGGACACAGTTCTACACATCAAAGATCTGTCACAAAGGACACAGATCTACACATCAAGGATCTGTCACCAAGGACACAGATCTACACATCAAGGAACTCTGTCACCAAGGACACAGTTCTACACATCAAAGACACAGATCTAAACATCAAGGATCTGTCACCAAGGGCACAGTTCTACACATCAAAGATCTGTCACCAAGGACACAGTTCTACACATCAAGGATCTGTCACCATGGACACAGATCTAAACATCAAGGATCTGTCACCAAGGACACAGTTCTACACATCAAGGATCTGTCACCAAGGACACAGATCTAAACATCAAGGATCTGTCACCAAGGACACAGATCTAAACATCAAGGATCTGTCACCAAGGACACAGATCTAAACATCAAGGACACAGATCTACACATCAAGTCACCAAGGACACAGATCTACACATCAAGGATCTGTCACCAAGGACTCAGTCTAAACATACACATCTGTCACCAAGGACACAGTTCTACACATCAAGGATCTGTCACCAAGGACACAGTTCTACACATCAAGGATCTGTCACCAAGGACACAGATCTAAACATCAAGGATCTGTCACCAAGGACACAGTTCTACACATCAAGGATCTGTCACCAAGGACTCAGTTCTACACATCAAAGATATGTCACCAAGGACACAGTTCTACACATCAAAGATCTGTCACCAAGGACACAGATCTACACATCAAGGATCTGTCACCAAGGACACAGATCTACACATCAAAGATCTGTCACCAAGGACACAGATCTACACATCAAGGATCTGTCACCAAGGACACAGATCTACACATCAAGGAACTCTGTCACCAAGGACACAGTTCTACACATCAAAGATCTGTCACCAAGGACACAGATCTACACATCAAGGAACTCTGTCACCAAGGACACAGTTCTACACATCAAAGATCTGTCATCAAGGACACAGATCTAAACATCAAGGATCTGTCACCAAGGACACAGTTCTACACATCAAAGATCTGTCACCAAGGACACAGATCAAAGATCTGTCACCAAGGACACAGATCTAAACATCAAGGATCTGTCACCAAGGACACAGATCTACACATCAAGGATCTGTCACCAAGGAAACAGTTCTACACATCAAGGGTCTGTCACCAAGGACACAGATCTACACATCAAGGATCTGTCACCACAGGACACAGGACACAGATCTACACATCAAGGATCTGTCACCAAGGACACAGTCTACACATCAAGGACTGTCACAAGGACACAGTACACATCAAGGATCTGTCACCAAGGACACAGTCTACACATCAAGGATCTGTCACAAGGACACAGTCTACACACACCAGATCTGTCACCAAGGACACAGATCTACACATCAAGGATCTGTCACCAAGGACACAGATCTACACATCAAGGATCTGTCACTGTCACATCAAGGACACAGATCTAAACATCAAGGATCTGTCACCAAGGACACAGTTCTACACATCAAGGATCTGTCACCAAGGACACAGTTCTACACATCAAGGATCTGTCACCAAGGACTCAGTTCTACACATCAAAGATATGTCACCAAGGCCACAGTTCTACACATCAAAGATCTGTCACCAAGGACACAGTTCTACACATCAAGGATCTGTCACCAAGGACACAGTTCTACACATCAAAGATATGTCACCAAGGCCACAGTTCTACACATCAAAGATCTGTCACCAAGGACACAGATCTAAACATCAAGGATCTGTCATCAAGGACACAGATCTAAACATCAAGGATCTGTCACCAAGGACATCAAACATCAAGGATCTGTCACCAAGGACACAGATCTAAACATCAAGGATCTGTCACCATGGACACAGATCTAAACATCAAGGGTCTGTCACCAAGGACACAGATCTACACATCAAGTCATCAAAGGACACAGTTCTACACATCAAAGATCTGTCACCAAGGACACAGATCTACACATCAAAAATCTGTCACAAAGGCCACAGTTCTACACATCAAAGATCTGTCACCAAGGACACAGATCTACAAATCAAGAAACTCTGTCACCAAGGACACAGTTCTACACATCAAAGATCTGTCACCAAGGACACAGATCTACACATCACACATCAAGGATCTGTCACCACAGATCTAAACATCAAGGATCTGTCACACACAGATCTACACATCAAGGATCAATCACCAAGGGCACAGATCTACACATCAAGGATCTATCACCAAGGAAACAGTTCTACACATCAAGGGTCTGTCACCAAGGACACAGATCTACACATCAAGGATCGGTCACCAAGGACACAGTTCTACACATCAAAGATCTGTCACCAAGGACACAGTTCTACACATCGAAGATCTGTCACCAAGGACACAGTTCTACACATCAAAGATCTGTCACCAAGGACACAGATCTAAACATCAAGGATCTGTCACCAAGGACACAGTTCTACACATCAAAGATCTGTCACCAACACAGATCTACACATCAAGACACAGGACACAGATCTACACAGTTCTACACATCAAAGATCTGTCACCAAGGACACAGTTCTACACATCAAAGATCTGTCACCAAGGACACAGATCTACACATCAAGGAACTCTGTCACCAAGGACACAGTTCTACACATCAAAGATCTGTCACCAAGGACACAGTTCTACACATCAAGGATCTGTCATCAAGGACACAGATCTAAACATCAAGGATCTGTCACCATGGACACAGATCTAAACATCAAGGATCTGTCACCAAGGACACAGATCTAAACATCAAGGATCTGTCACCAAGGACACAGATCTAAACATCAAAGATCTGTCACCATGGACACAGATCTAAACATCAAGGATATGTCACCAAGGACACAGATCTACACATCAAGGATCTGTCACCAAGGACACAGTTCTACACATCAAAGATCTGTCACCAAGGACACAGATCTACACATCAAAAATCTGTCACAAAGGACACAGATCTACACATCAAAGATCTGTCACCAAGGACACAGATCTACACATCAAGGATCTGTCATCTACACATCAAGGATCTGTCACACAAAAGATCTGGACACAGTTCTACACATCAAAGATCTGTCACCAAGGACACAGTTCTACACATCAAGGATCTGTCACCAAGGCCACAGTTCTACACATCAAAGATCTGTCACCAAGGACACAGATCTACAAATCAAGAAACTCTGTCACCAAGGACACAGTTCTACACATCAAAGATCTGTCACCAAGGACACAGATCTAACATCAAGATCTGTCACCAAGGACACAGGATCACAGGACACAGATCTACACATCAAAGGATCTGTCACCAAGGACACAGTTCTACACATCAAAGATCTGTCACCAAGGACACAGTTCTACACATCAAAGATCTGTCACAAAGGACACAGATCTACACATCAAGGATCTGTCACCGAGGACACAGATCTACACATCAAAGATCTGTCACCAAGGACACAGATCTACACATCAAAGATCTGTCATCAAGGACACAGATCTAAACATCAAGGATCTGTCACCAAGGGCACAGTTCTACACATCAAAGATCTGTCACCAAGGACACAGTTCTACACATCAAGGATCTGTCACCAAGGACACAGATCTAAACATCAAGGATCTGTCACCATGGACACAGATCTACTAAGGATCTGTCACATCTGTCAAAGGATCTGTCACCAAGGACACAGATCTACACATCAAGGATCTGTCACCAAGGACACAGATCTACACATCAAGGATCTGTCACCAAGGACACAGTCTACACATCAAAGGACACACAGATCTACACATCATCAAAGGACACAGTCACATCAAAGATCTGTCACCAAGGACACAGATCTACACATCAAGGATCTGTCATCAAGGACACAGATCTACACATCAAGGAACTCTGTCACCAAGGACACAGATCTAAACATCAAAGATCTGTCAACAACGACACAGATCTAAACATCTCTGTCACCAAGGACACAGATCTACACATCAAAAATCTGTCACAAAGGACACAGATCTACACATCAAAGATCTGTCACCAAGGACACAGATCTACACATCAAGGATCTGTCATCAAAGGACACAGTTCTACACATCAAAGATCTGTCACCAAGGACACAGTTCTACACATCAAGGATCTGTCACCAAGGACACAGTTCTACACATCAAAGATCTGTCACCAAGGACACAGATCTACACATCAACAGTCTGTCACCAAGGACACAAGGATCTGTCACCAAGGACACAGTTCTACACATCAAAGATCTGTCACCAAGGACACAGATCTAAACATCAAGGATCTGTCACCAAGGACACAGATCTAAACATCAAGGATCTGTCACCAAGGACACAGATCTAAACATCAAAGATCTGTCACCATGGACACAGATCTAAACATCAAGGATCTGTCACCAAGGACACAGATCTAAACTTCAAGGATCTGTCACCAAGGACACAGTTCTACACATCAAAGATCTGTCACCAAGGACACAGTTCTACACATCAAAGATCTGTCAAACATCAAGGATCTGTCACCAAGGACATAGACCTAAACATCAAGGATATGTCACCAAGGAACATGGTTCTATCTATCAAAATCAACTCTTGTCACAGTTAAACAAGGATAATCTTACCCTGTACATTTTGTGAAGAATTTGATATTCAGTCCCTCTGCATTCTCAGTTGTTAGTTCCAGTTTGGAAGTTATTTTCTGTGAAAAAATGTGAAAAAACAGTGATAAATAGTTGTAATGAAGCTGGCTGACTGGATGTTTCAATAAATCCTAAATTATGTTATGGTTCTTGTACACTGCACTTTTTCTGATCAAGTCTATGAAGTTTCATATTGATACCTCTTTGTTTTTGTAATATGCTCTGGAAAAATTATGACGGACGGACAGACAGACAAAGCGATGACTATATGCTCTCCCTTTGAGAAGCATGCGGTGGAATTACAAAAAATTAAGTATGTAAGTTTTAAAAAAATGTGTTTGGTTTTTGATACAAAAATAATGGGGAAATCTTAACCTATAAACAAAGACTGAACTGAATATAATAAACTCATACTTGACAGAAAGATTCAAACTAATACATGCTTACATCGTAATTTTGCTGAACAAGTGTAACAATATTGGAGGAATCATTGGCAAGTTCTCCTGTCACTGATCCCGCGATAAACTTCTCCAGCTGTTTATATGTCGGGAATTGATCCTTTGTTACGGCGAAGATGATGTTGGTGTTCTTATCTTTGATGTTAGCTGCAATCTGACTCACTGAAGGATAATCCTACAACACAAGACATTTCATTTACAGATTGGTAAAATTTTGTTGTTTTCAATGCTTTGAATACCAGAATCAATCGTCTCCGTTAGTACAACACAGGTAAACTATACAGGTAAACCTACACAGGTAAATATATACAGGTAAACCTACACAGGTAAATATATACAGGTAAACCTACACAGGTAAACTACACAGGTAAATCTACACATGTAAAACTACACAGCTAAACCTACACAGGTAAACCTACACAGATAAATATATACAGGTAAACCTACACAGGTAAACTATACAGGTAAACCTACACAGGAGAATATATACAGGTAAACATATACAGGTAAACTATACAAGTAAACCTATGCATGTAAACCTACACAGGTAAACCTACAGGTAAATCTACACATGTAAACCTACACAGGTAAACTACACAGGTAAACCTACACAGGAAAACCTACACAGGTAAACTACACAGGTAAATCTACACCGGAAACTACACAGGTAAACCTACACCGGAAACTACACTGGCAAACCTACAAAGGAAAATCTACCTGTCTCCTGGTATTACCATCTATACACAAGTATACATCACTGTCTCCTGTGATTTCCACCTGTAAGTAGGTAAACCTACCTGCTCAGTGCTCTTGGTGTATTCATTTGAAGTCATGTAACATTGGCCATCATTGGGTTTGACAATGCCTCCTAGCTGTTAACAGAAACATGTGATATTATTTTATATAAAAAAGTAGAATAGTGTTTACAATTATTACCAGTGATTCAAGCATAATTCCAAAAATTAAATCTCAAGGCACTTATTGGAAATAATCCTTGTGGATAAATCTGGACTGACAGAAAATATTTTAACCACATTTAAATCTTTTCAGAATATTACACCAGGAATTTACATAGAAATTATGCACTGGATATATGTTGATATTTTATATTTATTCCTATTCCATGTAAAAATCATAACACAAGTTAAAAAATGTTTGTAAATTATTTTTTTCTTATTCGAGGTAAACACCTCCACACAAGTTGTTAATATTGTATTTATATTAGTAATCATTGTGGCATGCTATCAAGTTAAGTATGTAAGTAGTACAACAGAGTAGCTTCCGCTTGAGTGAACGGTATTATAAGTAAAAGTAAACACAGGCAATCATGCTATGCCTTTGAGAAAATGTTACAGAAGTGGAATAGAGACTTATATGAAAACTCTGCCAAACACTTCCATCCTTTGTATATATAAATCTCTGAACAAGGCAAACCATGCAGGTCATAAAACAATTTCAGCCTAAAGAGACACAATCCTATACAGGCACCATCTTTCATAGGCTCTGCCTTGTACAGGCACAATCCTATACAGGCACCATCCTACAAAGGCTCTGCCTTATACAGGCACAATCCTTTACAGGCACCATCCTACGTAGGCTCTACCTTATACAGGCACAATCCTATACAGGCACCATCCTTCATAGGCTCCTTCATAGGCTCTACCTTATACAGGCACAATCCTATACAGGCACCATCCTACAAAGGCTCTACCTTATACAAGCACAATCCTATACAGGCACTATCCTACATAGGCTCTACCTTATACAGGCACAATCCTATACAGGCACCATCCTACATAGGCTCTACCTTATACAAGCACAGTTCTATACAGGCACCATCCTACATAGATTCTACCTTACACAAGCACAATCCTACATAGGCGCTACCTTATACAGGCACCATCCTACATAGGCTCTACCTTATCCAGGCACAATCCTATACAGGCACCATCCTACATAGGCTCTACCTTATACAGGCACAATCCTATACCGGCACCATCCTTCATAGGCTCTACCTTATACAGGCACAATCCTATACAGGCACCATCCTACAAAGGCTCTACCTTATACAAGCACAGTTCTATACAGGCACCATCCTACAAAGGCTCTACCTTATACAGGCACAGTTCTATACAGGCACCATCCTACAAAGGCTCTACCTTATACAGGCACAATCCTACATAGGCTCTACTTTACACAAGCACAATCCTACATAGGCTCTACTTTATACAGGCACAATCCTACGTAGGCTCTAACTTATACAGGCACCATCCTACATAGGCTCTACCTTATACAGGCACCATCCTACATAGGCTCTACCTTACACAAGCACAATCCTACTTAGGCTCTAACTTATACAGGCACAATTCTGTACAGGCACCATCCTACATAGTCTCTACCTTATACAGGCTTAATCCTGTACAGGCACCATCCTACATAGGCTCTACCTTATACAGGCAACATCCTACATAGTCTCTACCTTATACAGGCACAATCCTATACAGGCACCATCCTACATACGCTCTACCTTATACAGGCACATTTCTATACAGGCACCATCCTACATAGATACTACCATACACAGGCACAATCCTACATAGGCGCTACCTTATTCAGGCACCATCCTACATAGGCTCTGCCTTATACAGGCACCATCCTACATAGGCTCTGCCTTATGCAGGCACCAACCTACATAGGCTCTACCATATACAGGCACATTTCTATACAGGCACCATCCTACATAGGCTCTACCTTATACAAGCACAGTTCTATACAGGCACCATCCTACAAAGGCTCTACCTTATACAGGCACAATCCTACATAGGCTCTACTTTACACAAGCACAATCCTACATAGGCTCTACTTTATACAGGCACAATCCTACGTAGGCTCTAACTTATACATGCACCATCCTACATAGGCTCTACCTTATACAGGCACCATCCTACATAGGCTCTACCTTACACAAGCACAATCCTACTTAGGCTCTAACTTATACAAGTACCATCCTACATAGGCTCTACCTTATACAGGCACAATTCTGTACAGGCACCATCCTACATAGTCTCTACCTTATACAGGCTTAATCCTGTACAGGCACCATCCTACATAGGCTCTACCTTATACAGGCAACATCCTACATAGTCTCTACCTTATACAGGCACAATCCTATACAGGCACCATCCTACATACGCTCTACCTTATACAGGCACATTTCTATACAGGCACCATCCTACATAGATACTACCATACACAGGCACAATCCTACATAGGCGCTACCTTATACAGGCACCATCCTACATAGGCTCTGCCTTATACAGGCACCATCCTACATAGGCTCTACCATATACAGGTACATTTCTATACAGGCACCATCCTACATAGGCTCTACCTTATACAGGCACATTTCTATACAGGCACCATCCTACATAGGCTCTACCTTATACAGGCACATTTCTATACAGGCACCATCCTACATAGATACTACCATACACAGGCACAATCCTACATAGATACTACCATACACAGGCACAATCCTACATAGATACTACCATACACAGGCACAATCCTACATAGGCACTACCTTATACAGGCACCATCCAACATAGGCTCTACCTTATACAGGCACCATCCAACATAGGCTCTACCTTATACAGGCACCATCCAACATAGACTCTACCTTATACAGGTACAAACCTGTACAGGCTCTACCTTATACAGGCATTATCATATATAGGCACCATCTGACACATGCATCAACATCCTATATAGGCCTCACCAATACAAACACCTTCCTACGTAGGCTCTACCTTATACAGGTACAATCCTATACAGGCACCATCCTTCATAGGCTTTACCTTATACAGGCACCATCCTACATAGGCTCTACCTTATACAGGTACATCGTATACAGGCACCATCCTACACATGCATCAACATCCTACATAGGCCTCACCCAATACAAACACCTTCCTACATAGGCTCTACCTTATACAGGTACAATCCTATACAGGCACCATCCTACACAGGTGCAATCTTATGTAGGCACCATCCTACACAGGTGCAATCTTATATAGGCGCCATCCTATACCATTCCAACATGCAATCATTCTAAATCTACTTTGATGACCTTTGTGATTACTAGAGAGATTTAAGATGTGGTTTCTGACAATGCTATTGTTCCTCAATCAGGCAGATCATCACTGGGCAAACTGGAAACAATTTCTACCTTGAAATCTTCCTACCATACATATTTCAATATTTTTTATTCACACCGACCTTTCCATCACCAGCAAAATGAAAACTTGCGTCCGTGGAAAACAGAAGCATCCTACGAGATGAAGCTCTCCAACCAATGTCTTCCTGAAATTTTTGAGGCCAAAACATGTAATTATACCCAGAACAGGAACTACCAGAAGTGCAGGACCTCCCTAGTCCTCCCTGAAAGTCTGACAGTAAACACAACATCGCAGAATGCAGTAGCAAAGCAAGAATCAGTTCATCTTAAAAGTTAATAAAGCTGAAAAAGGTTTACTATGGCTGAAAAATCATAAGGCTGAAAAGGCAAGAAGTGGGTCAATCTAAAATTGATGAAGCTGAAAAATTGCACGAATTAGGTCAGATTATGATTAATAAGGCTGAAAAGGCAAGAAGTGGGTCATTCTAAAATTGATGAAGCTGAAAAATTGCTTGAATTAGGTCAGATTATGATTAATAAGGCTGAGTAAGCAAGGTCAGATTGTACATGCATGAACAGACTGAAAAGAAAGACAAAGCTTCAGCCAGACTATAATGATTAGATGGTAAAGAAAGACTGGGATCACAGGCTGTATGACATCACAGGCTGTATGACATCACAGGATGTATGGCCGAGGAGAATCAAGAGAACACAGGCTGTACGGCCGAGGAGAATCAAGAGATCACAGGATGTATGGCTGAGGCGAATCAAGAGATCACATGCTGTATGGTCGAGGAGAATCAAGAGATCACAGGCTGTATGACAGAGGAGAATCAAGAGATCACAGGCTGTATGACAGAGGAGAATCAAGAGATCACAGGATGTATGGCCGAGGAGAATCAAGAGATCACAGGCTGTATGATATCACAGGATGTATGACATCACAGGATGTATGACAGAGAAGAATCAAGAGATCACAGGATGTATGACAGAGAAGAATCAAGAGATCACAGGCTGTATGACAGAGAAGAATCAAGAGATCACAGGATGTATGACAGAGAATAATCAAGAGATCACAGGATGTATGGCCGAGGAGAATCAAGAGATCACAGGATGTATGGCCGAGGAGAATTAAGAGATCACAGGCTGTATGATATCACGGGATGTATGACATCACAGGCTGTATGACAGAGAAGAATCAAGAGATCACAGGATGTATGGCCGAGGAGAATCAAGAGATCACAGGATGTATGGCCGAGGAGAATTAAGAGATCATAGGCTGTATGATATCACGGGCTGTATGACAGAGAAGAATCAAGAGATCACAGGATGTATGGCCGAGGAGAATCAAGAGATCACAGGATGTATGGCCGAGGAGAATTAAGGGATCATAGGCTGTATGATATCACGGGCTGTATGACAGAGAAGAATCAAGAGATCACAGGATGTATGGCCGAGGAGAATCAAGAGATCACAGGATGTATGGCCAAGGAGAATCAAGAGATCACAGGCTGTATGACAGAGGAGAATCGAGAGATCACAGGCTGTATGACAGAGAAGAATCAAGAGATCACAGGCTGTATGGCCGAGGAGAATCAAGAGATCACAGGCTGTATGATATCACAGGCTGTATGACAGAGAAGAATCAAGAGATCACAGGATGTATGGCCGAGAAGAATCAAGAGATCACAGGCTGTATGACAGAGAAGAATCAAGAGATCACAGGATGTATGGCCGAGAAGAATCAAGAGATCACAGGCTGTATGACAGAGAAGAATCAAGAGATCACAGGCTGTATGACAGAGAAGAATAAAAAAATCACAGGCTGTATGACTGAGAAGAATCAAGAGATCACAGGCTGTATGACAGAGAAGAATCAAGAGATCACAGGCTGTATGGCCGAGGAGAATCAAGAGATCACAGGCTGTATGATATCACAGGCTGTATGACAGAGAAGAATCAAGAGATCACAGGATGTATGGCCGAGAAGAATCAAGAGATCACAGGCTGTATGACAGAGAAGAATCAAGAGATCACAGGCTGTATGACAGAGAAGAATAAAAAAATCACAGGCTGTATGACTGAGAAGAATCAAGAGATCACAGGCTGTATGACAGAGAAGAATCAAGAGATCACAGGCTGTATGACAGAGTAAGATCTGTTTCATCTTTGAGGAGAATAGGACACAAACTGGATTAAACAAACAGAACAGAGAAACCCAGATTACTATTACCTACTATGTCAAGGAAGAATCAAAAGATATCATAGCAAAAGGTTTTTTTAAGAGGGAGGTTAAAGCTGGAAAGCAAACTCATAAAAGAAATTAACTTGTCAAATCTGCAATCATGTGACCAGCGTCTACCTAAATCATGTGACAAGCATTTACCCAAGTCATGTGACTGTTGTCTACTCAAGTCATGTGACTGTTGTCTACCCAAGTCATGTGACTGTTGTCTATACTTAATTTTAAAATAAGATGGATTTTAACAGAATTGTGATCACTTTAAGACAAGTAGGCTGATTGCAGAGTTGACTGAAGTTAACTTTGTTACACATGTTGAGGGGTTATATATGTTAGTCTACTACACACGCTGACACAGGTCAACGCCTCCTTGTGGCCAGTCAGGGGAGACAAACCTTTCCATCCCCTGCATAGTGAAAGTTGGCATCAGTAGAGAAGAGTAACATACGTCGTGAGGCTGCTCTCCATCCAATCTCCTCCTATATCATTACAGTGTCAGTGTTCATTCTTGATCAAACATGTACCAAATATCTAAAGCAAACTTAGCTTAAAAGGCGCAATTTTTGATGATTTGAAATAGAAAATCATTCATATAAATAGACAAATTCTGTAAGACATGAATGCCTCTCCAATGCATAATTGTGTAATTGCAGAAATTGACTATTGTGTCCTTTGACCCTTTTTATTTTCATCAATTACTTCATTAATGTGATATGATATAGAACTATCAGTTGTGAAATTGATTAAGAACAGAACATGGTAGCACTATAAAGCAGTATTCCCCTGGATGTCAGAAATAGGGGGTAGAGTGTACCCATAACATTGTATTTATGTAGCAGATTGGTTGAAAACCAGGGGTAAAAGTCTTAAATTTCATCAATTTGGGGGCTTTTGTACCCTCATTTGGGGGTAATGTGGAACGTGTAAAGTATCCCTAAAAGAGGAAAACTTGAAAATAAAGAATCACTTACTGACTTAAAAAATGTGCATGTTCCTTAATAAATTTTCCCCAACATTTCTGAGAAAATATATCAAATAATATTGGTGTAAGATAAGAATGCTGAAAGACAAAATTTTAAAGTCATGATATGTTTACCTTTCCTCCAGTACTTGTGATCATTACTAAACAATGGAGTAGTAGACCAGTCTGTATTTCACTTATAGAACCTCATAATTCTACCATACCAAATCTAGAGGTCTGATAATGCTGAGGTAAAACTTTCTCTACAGGTCTGGTAATACTGAGGTAAAACTTTCTCCAGATGTCCAGTAATACTGAGGTAAAACTTTCTCTAGATTTTCAACATCTACCAAACACAGGTCCGGTAATACTGGGTATAAACTTTTTCTAGATTGTCAACAAAGTCATTTAATCCCTTCTGGGTTTCCAGATATCAAAAACATAATGGATGGCCATACTTATTTAACATTTATAACAAACAAAACAATTTACGTGTATATTACAGAACAAATTTCTTCTTTTCTTTAAATGGCTTGATTTGATCCAATTAGAATGTGAGTTCATATTTGCCAAACATTTGACAATGAAAACATCTAACTTCAACCTTTAAATAATGTAAGAGCTACTTACTTCACACACAAGACTCTGCATGATGGCATCAAACCCTCCTTCTGGAGCATCTAGATTACCGGAGACCTTCGCAGCTCGTACTTCAGTCTAACCATAGACAGTGATAAACAAAGGCAGTTAGTATTTCATGAGAAAATGTACAGAAAAATGAATCTTGGTGTAAAACAGTTGTAAGGCTGTATTTTAAACAGGAACAACTGAAATTGTGATGTATCAATGATAGCAAATTGTCAACATATAAAAGGACGGAAACAGGAGAAAACAATGGTCATGAGACAATATTTACAGCAGTTTTTATGTCTGTTGATTAACACTACACAACTCTGAAATTTAAAAGATATCCTTACACAGCATTAAATCACTTCTTTATCAAACCTTTCACCAAGAACTTAATCAAATTACACCAAAATATTTCTTGTTTTTGTGGAAATGTAAACGTTCTTTATCGAATCTTTCACCAAGAACTTAATAACATCAAAATATAAATTTTTGTAAGAACTGTCTTCACGGACTCTTGAATCACCTTGGGGAACCAATAGTGACATTTAGTTATGTTTTATTTCTGTGGTAACTGTAAGTTTATATGTTAAGACACACCATTCAACTGCTCAGGAATATAAACAAATACAATGATGTTCAAAATGTATAAATGTATACTGAAGGTAATATTTACAGAAACTGATGTATAAATCAAAAACATACTGCAAATCTGTCCGTGTCCTTATCCAGTTTGAGCTGATTCTTAAAACCATATGGAGGGTCACAACCTGAACATGGACTGCTGAGTCTGAAAATAGATATACCAGCCATATAGTATTCTGTTATCACAAGGACAGAATCATAACTAAACAAAACAAAATCAATGCAATTCTAAACATTACTATACCTTGATGAAGATTGAACCATGTAACTCAGAAATTCTCTTCTACGCTTCATCAAAAAGATGTTTTAATGACAGTGTATTGTATCTTAGATTTACAGAGAAATTTACTCCTTATAAGTAGTCCCAATATTTACATATGATAAATTAGTCCCAACATTTACAGTGTATTCCCAATATTTAAATACGATAAATGTAATCCCAATATTTACATAAGATAAATATAGTAGTCCTAAAATATCACTGTGAAGTAGCTAGCTTGTCTAGTTTAAAGAATTAATGAGACTATAATTTGTTAAAAATGAAGAGGACTGTTATTTACAGGTGTAAGGGAAGGTGTATAGGTATATCATGTAGAGAGGGATACAAGATATATACAAGGGGATCAATCACTATATAATACACAGGATACAGCTTACAAACAGGGTCGGGTGTGGGTTCACTGTATAGGACTACAGCTTACAAACAGGGTCGGGTGTGGGTTCACTGTATAGGACTACAGCTTACAAACAGGGTGGGGTGGTCACTGTATAGGACTACAGCTTACAAACAGGGTCGGGTGTGGGTTCACTGTATAGGACTACAGCTTACAAACAGGGTCGGGTGTGGGTTCACTGTATAGGACTACAGCTTACAAACAGGGTGGGGTGTGGGTTCACTGTATAGGACTACAGCTTACAAACAGGGTGGGGGTTCACTGTATAGGACTACAGCTTACAAACAGGGTCGGGTGTGGGTTCACTGTATAGGACTACAGCTTACAAACAGGGTGGGGTGGGGGTTCACTGTATAGGACTACAGCTTACAAACAGGGTCGGGTGTGGGTTCACTGTATAGGACTACAGCTTACAAACAGGGTGGGGTGGGGGTTCACTGTATAGGACTACAGCTTACAAACAGGGTCGGGTGTGGGTTCACTGTATAGGACTACAGCTTACAAACAGGGTCGGGTGTGGGTTCACTGTATAGGACTACAGCTTACAAACAGGGTCGGGTGTGGGTTCACTGTATAGGACTACAGCTTACAAACAGGGTCGGGTGTGGGTTCACTGTATAGGACTACAGCTTACAAACAGGGTGGGGTGTGGGTTCACTGTATAGGACTACAGCTTACAAACAGGGTGGGGGTTCACTGTATAGGGCTGCAGTTTACAAACAAATGGTGGGTGGTGGAGTGGGGGTTCACTGTATAGGACTACAGCTTACATACAGGGTGGGTGGAAGGGTGGGGGCGATCTCACTATATATATAGGGCTACAGCTTACAAACAGGGTCGGGTGTGGGTTCACTGTATAGGACTACAGCTTACAAACAGGGTCGGGTGTGGGTTCACTGTATAGGACTACAGCTTACAAACAGGGTGGGGTGGGGGTTCACTGTATAGGACTACAGCTTACAAACAGGGTCGGGTGTGGGTTCACTGTATAGGACTACAGCTTACAAACAGGGTGGGGTGTGGGTTCACTGTATAGGACTACAGCTTACAAACAGGGTGGGGGTTCACTGTATAGGGCTGCAGTTTACAAACAAATGGTGGGTGGTGGAGTGGGGGTTCACTGTATAGGACTACAGCTTACAAACAGGGTGGGTGGAAGGGTGGGGGCGATCTCACTATATATATAGGGCTACAGCTTACATACAAGAGATGGGTGGTGGGGTGGAGGTGATCTCACTATATATATAGGGCTACAGCTTACATACAAGAGATGGGTGGTGGGGTGGGGGTGATCTCACTATATATATAGGGCTACAGCTTACATACAAGAGATGGGTGGTGGGGTGGGGGTTCACAGTATAGGGCTACAGTTTACATACAAGAGATGGGTGGTGGGGTGGAGGTGATCTCACTATATATATAGGGCTACAGCTTACATACAAGAGATGGGTGGAGGGGTGGGGGCGATCTCACTATATATATAGGGCTACAGTTTACATACAAGAGATGGGTGTCGGGGTGGGGGCGATCTCACTATATATATAGGGCTACAGTTTACATACAAGAGATTGGTGGTGGGATGAGGGTGATCTCACTATATATATAGGGCTACAGTTTACATACAGGATGTAGGTGGTGGGGGTGATCTCACTTTATATAGGGCTACAGTTTACATAAAAGAGATGGGTGGTGGGGTGAGGGTGATTACACTATATATATAGGGCTACAGCTTACATACAAGAGATGGGTGGTGTGGTGGGGGTGATTACACTATATATATAGGGCTACAGCTTACATACAAGAGATGGGTGGTGGGGTGGAGGCGATCTCACTATATATATAGGGCTACAGCTTACATACAAGAGATGGGTGGTGTGGTGGGGGTTCACAGTATAGGGCTACAGTTTACATACAAGAGATGGGTGGTGAGGTGGAGGCGATCTCACTATATATATAGGGCTACAGCTTACATTCAAGAGATGGGTGGTGGGGTAGGGGTTCACAGTATAGGGCTACAGTTTACATACAAGAGATGGGTGGTGGGATGAGGGTGATCTCACTATATATATAGGGCTACAGCTTACATACAATAGATGGGTGGTGGGGTGGGGGTTCACTGTATAGGGCTACAGTTTACAAACATGAGGTGGGTGGAGGTGTGGGGGTGATCTCACTATATATATAGAGCTACAGTTTACATACAAGATGTAGGTGGTGGGGGTGATCTCACTTTATATAGGGCTACAGTTTACATAAAAGAGATGGGTGGTGGGGTGGGGGTGATCTCACTATATATATAGGGCTACATCTTACATACAAGAGGTGGGTGGTGGGTTGGGGGTGATCTCACTATATATATAGGGCTACAGTTTACATACAAGAGGTGGGTGGTGGGTTGGGGGTGATCTCACTATATATATAGGGCTACAGCTTACATACAAGAGATGGGTGGTGGGGTGGGGGTTCACAGTATAGGGCTACAGTTTACAAACAGGGTGGGTGGTGTGGTGGGGGTTCACTGTATAGAGCTACAGTTTACATACATGAGGTGGGTGGAGTTGTGGGGGCGATCTCACTATATATATAGGGCTACAGTTTACATACAAGAGATGGGTGGTGGGATGGGGGTGATCTCACTATATATATAGAGCTACAGTTTACATACAAGAGATGGGTGGTGGGGTGGGGGTGATCTCACTATATATATAGGGCTACAGCTTACATACAAGAGATGGGTGGTGTGGTGGGGGTTCACAGTATAGGTCTACAGTTTACATACAAGAGATGGGTGGTGAGGTGGAGGCGATCTCAGTATATATATAGGGCTACAGCTTACATACAAGAGGTGGGTGGTGGGGTGGGGGTGATCTCACTATATATATAGGGCTACAGCTTACATACAAGAGGTGGGTGGTGGGGTGGGGGCGATCTCACTATATATATAGGGCTACAGCTAACATACAAGAGATGGGTGGTGGGGTGGGGGTTCACAGTATAGGGCAACAGTTTACATACAAGAGATGGGTGGTGGGATGGGGGTCATCTCACTATATATGTAGGGCTACAGCTTACATACAAGAGATGGGTGGAGGGGTCGGGATTCACTGTATAGGATTACAGCTTACAAACAGGGTGGGTGGCGGGGTGGGGGTTCACTGTATAGGGCTACAGTTTACATACATGAGGTGGGTGGAGGTGTGGGGGTGATCTCACTATATATATAGGGCTACAGTTTACATACAAGATGTAGGTGGTGGGGGTGATCTAACTATATATATAGGGCTACAGTTTACATACAAGATGTAGGTGGTGGGGGTGATCTCACTTTATATAGGGCAACAGTTTACATACAAGAGATGGGTGGTGGGGTGGGGGCGATCTCACTATATATATAGGGCTACAGCTTATATACAAGAGTTGGGTGGTAAGGTGTGGGCGATTTCACTATATATATATATATATATATATATATATATATATATAGGACTACAGTTTGCATACAAGAGATTGGTGGTGGGGTGGAGGCAATCTCAGTATATATTTATAGGGCTACAGTTTACATACAAGAGATTGGTGGTGGGGTGGGGGCGATCTCACTATATATATAGGGCTACAGTTTACATACAAGGGTGATTGGTGGGGTGGGGGCGATCTCACTATATATATAGGGTGACAGTTTACATACAAGGGTTGAACGGAAGGGGTCACTATAATGAGCTATAACTATCTTATACTATATCTGTCACAGAATCTGCCAACTATACAAACAGTCAATATTTTATTATTACATCTCATGCTATAGCTTTGGAACAGAAGCTGAACTTATCATCATTCTTAATACATCTCATGCTTCTCATCACCAGCTGGACTTGAATTGATCTAAACATGACCCCATGCACTACCCTGACATTCTAATGCTTTAGTTGTCAGGCTATTGCCATGCATTCTCATGCATTACTGAAACATTTGGTTTACCAAAATATATTGTCAGATTTATGTCAAACAAACAAATCTAACAAATAATACCTCATGCAGCATCATGTCCTTGGCTATCACATACACTTTTATACAGTGCTACTCTTTTACAATATACAATTTATCTAACATTACTGTATTTTTAAACCAGAAAATTTCTCTAATAGAGTTAATTAAACATCATTATATTTTGTATAATCTTTTCGTACATTGAAATTGTGTTTATTGTATTATATGTAGTAATTCTGTATATATTATTTCCAGAAATTATACATTATTTAGTAAAATAAGTATATACATATAACGTTATTTTGTAAAATAAGCATTCAATATTATTAAGAAGAGAATGTATGTATCATTATTTTGTAAAATGTTAATTCTCAGTCATAATTTAGAAAATAATTCATATAGCATTTTTTTTTAGTAAAATGGTAATTATAAATGATTATTTAGAAAAGAATTTACAGAATAATTCAAACACACACAGAAATAATGATTAAGAAAACATGAAACTCAGCTTTTGCAGCAAACCAAGAATTTATATAATATCGTTATGCAAGAACTTTACAGCATTTTGGAACAAGAATTCATGTTACATTTTAAAAACAAACATTTATATATTACTTCAGAAACTCAAAATGACACAGATTTTAACAAATAGAATTTAGATAACATTATATGGTATTATGAGAATTATAAAACATTATGTAGTACATAAATAGATATATACACGATTACCGACAGGTTGTAGTTAAGGGGAGATAATCATCAAATACTGATCAGAAAAGACCTTGTCCTTGACAGGTGCCCCAACACCAACTCCTTTCCCCTGTGTCCCCAGAAGAACATGTTTAAGTTTATACAGATTCTTGTTATGGTTCACTAGTGTATTCAAATCATTCAAAGGTGCATGGTTCAAATCATTCCATCACTCACATCACACCAGTCAGTCCTTACATCAAATTTACTTTTGAGCTAATCATTACTTGCTGACACTACACTTTACAAACTTATTGGTGTCTATTGCTATAAAAAAAACATTTCAAGTTTAATTCTAGTATACAAGGTTTGATATTAAGTATTCATAAAATTAGGTGAAGTACTGTCAAAGCTGTACAGGTATACATAGCCATGCATGACAGATATATATATATAGCACAAGTTAGCTGTCATACCAAAGCCCTCATAAAACACTTCAAAATGTCTCGCTCCTTCCACGACACATCTCAAAATGTCTCAATCCTTCCTGTATATACAACCCCTCAAAATGACCTCATCCTTCTCTGATAAACAACCCCTCAAAATGACCTCATCCTTCTCTGATAAACAACCCCTCAAAATGTCATCCTTCTCTGATAAACAACCCCTCAAAATGTCATCCTTCTCTGATAAACAACCCCTCAAAATGACCTCATCCTTCTCTGATAAACAACCCCTCAAAATGTCATCCTTCTCTGATAAACAACCCCTCAAAATGACCTCATCCTTCTCTGATAAACAACCCCTCAAAATGACCTCATCCTTCTCTGATAAACAACCCCTCAAAATGACCTCATCCTTCTCTGATAAACAACCCCTCAAAATGACCTCATCCTTCTCTGATAAACAACCCCTCAAAATGTCATCCTTCTCTGATAAACAACCCCTCAAAATGACCTCATCCTTCTCTGATAAACAACCCCTCAAAATGATCTCATCCTTCTCTGATAAACAACCCCTCAAAATGACCTCATCCTTCTCTGATAAACAACCCCTCAAAATGTCATCCTTCTCTGATAAACAACCCCTCAAAATGTCATCCTTCTCTGATAAACAACCCCTCAAAATGACCTCATCCTTCTCTGATAAACAACCCCTCAAAATGTCATCCTTCTCTGATAAACAACCCCTCAAAATGACCTCATCCTTCTCTGATAAACAACCCCTCAAAATGTCATCCTTCTCTGATAAACAACCCCTCAAAATGACCTCATCCTTCTCTGATAAACAACCCCTCAAAATGACCTCATCCTTCTCTGATAAACAACCCCTCAAAATGTCATCCTTCTCTGATAAACAACCCCTGTCATCCCTCTCTGATAAACAACCCCTCAAAATGACCTCATCCTTCTCTGATAAACAACCCCTCAAAATGACCTCATCCTTCTCTGATAAACAACCCCTCAAAATGACCTCATCCTTCTCTGATAAACAACCCCTCAAAATGACCTCATCCTTCTCTGATAAACAACCCCTCAAAATGACCTCATCCTTCTCTGATAAACAACCCCTCAAAATGACCTCATCAACCCCTCAAAATGACCTCATCCTTCTCTGATAAACAACCCCTCAAAATGACCTCATCCTTCTCTGATAAACAACCCCTCAAAATGACCTCATCCTTCTCTGATAAACAACCCCTCAAAATGACCTCATCCTTCTCTGATAAACAACCCCTCAAAATGATAATAAACAACCCCTCAAAATGTCATCCTTCTCTGATAAACAACCCCTCAAAATGACCTCATCCTTCTCTGATAAACAACCCCTCAAAATGACCTCATCCTTCTCTGATAAACAACCCCTCAAAATGACCTCATCCTTCTCTGATAAACAACCCCTCAAAATGACCTCATCCTTCTCTGATAAACAACCCCTCAAAATGACCTCATCCTTCTCTGATAAACAACCCCTCAAAATGACCTCATCCTTCTCTGATAAACAACCCCTCAAAATGACCTCATCCTTCTCTGATAAACAACCCCTCAAAATGACCTCATCCTTCTCTGATAAACAACCCCTCAAAATGACCTCATCCTTCTCTGATAAACAACCCCTCAAAATGACCTCATCCTTCTCTGATAAACAACCCCTCAAAATGACCTCATCCTTCTCTGATAAACAACCCCTCAAAATGACCTCATCCTTCTCTGATAAACAACCCCTCAAAATGTCATCCTTCTCTGATAAACAACCCCTCAAAATGACCTCATCCTTCTCTGATAAACAACCCCTCAAAATGACCTCATCCTTCTCTGATAAACAACCCCTCAAAATGATCTCATCCTTCTCTGATAAACAACCCCTCAAAATGACCTCATCCTTCTCTGATAAACAACCCCTCAAAATGACCTCATCCTTCTCTGATAAACAACCCCTCAAAATGACCTCATCCTTCTCTGATAAACAACCCCTCAAAATGTCATCCTTCTCTGATAAACAACCCCTCAAAATGTCATCCTTCTCTGATAAACAACCCCTCAACATGTCATCCTTCTCTGATAAACAACCCCTCAAAATGACCTCATCCTTCTCTGATAAACAACCCCTCAAAATGACCTCATCCTTCTCTGATAAACAACCCCTCAAAATGACCTCATCCTTCTCTGATAAACAACCCCTCAAAATGCCATCCTTCTCTGATAAACAACCCCTCAAAATGTCATCCTTCTCTGATAAACAACCCCTCAAAATGACATCATCCTTCTCTGATAAACAACCCCTCAAAATGACCTCATCCTTCTCTGATAAACAACCCCTCAAAATGACCTCATCCTTCTCTGATAAACAACCCCTCAAAATGATAAACATCCCTTCAAAATGTTCCTTCTCTGATAAACAACCCCTCAAAATGACCTCATCCTTCTCTGATAAACAACCCCTCAAAATGACCTCATCCTTCTCTGATAAACAACCCCTCAAAATGACCTCATCCTTCTCTGATAAACAACCCCTCAAAATGTCATCCTTCTCTGATAAACAACTCCTCAAAATGTCATCCTTCTCTGATAAACAACCCCTCAAAATGACCTCATCCTTCTCTGATAAACAACCCCTCAAAATGACCTCATCCTTCTCTGATAAACAACCCCTCAAAATGACCTCATCCTTCTCTGATAAACAACCCCTCAAAATGTCATCCTTCTCTGATAAACAACCCCTCAAAATGTCATCCTTCTCTGATAAACAACCCCTCAAAATGTCATCCTTCTCTGATAAACAACCCCTCAAAATGTCTGATAAACAACCCCTCAAAATGACCTCATCCTTCTCTGATCAACAACCCCTCAAAATGACCTCATCCTTCTCTGATAAACAACCCCTCAAAATGATAAACAGACCCTCAAAATCGTTTCATCTTTCCCTGATAAACAACCCCTCAAAATGTCATCCTTCTCTGATAAACAACCCCTCAAAATGTCATCCTTCTCTGATAAACAACCCCTCAAAATGACCTCATCCTTCTCTGATAAACAACCCCTCAAAATGATAAACAGACCCTCAAAATCGTTTCATCTTTCCCTGATAATCAACCCCTCAAAATGATAAACAACTCCTTCAAATGCTCTCATCTTTCTCCGATAAACAACCCCACAAAATTTTACACAACCCCTCAAAATGACCTTATCTTTCTCTGATAAACAATCCCTCGAAATGATAAACAGCCCCTCAAAATGACAAAAAATGCCTCATTTTTTTCTTAAAAGAGTCTTTGTTTTCAATGTATTTCAATATGTAATGTCAACATTCCAAATTCTAAAGCTTCTAATAATATAATGGTCTACATTTCTTCCCTTCATTCTTTCATGACATGGATGTCACTGTGGAAATTTATAGTGAAAAAAAAAATACTGCTTAATCGTATCACAGGGATCCATATCAATCCTTTAGACAGTGATTTTTTAGATAGGATTTCCTCACTAATGATGTGCTAGGTTTGTTCCTGTCAATAAGCTACTAGTTGAGATATTCTTAAACCAATCCCTCACGGTTCCCCTGTCCACGTTTGGCTTTTTTTTCTGTTTTCTAATTGAAGAACAAAAAATCAAATTACCAAGACTCCATTTGTTTTGGTACAGAGTTGTAGAGTTGAAGAAGAAAGTCTAAGAAAGAGAAAATCAAACATCATTCTGAAAAAAACTGACAGAAGAAAGCTTTGAAATTTTGTCCATCTTCTCATTTGAACCGTTCCTAGCCTGGAGAAAGTCTGAGACAGTGTACATAAGGCTGAAGAGTGCTATGAGGATGGTGTGACAGGGCTAGAGTATATGAAAAAGCCTCAGGCTTTATGCTCCCAAGTGCAAGCATCAACACTTACGTAGGTTTATTGGAACCTGGTTTCCTGTTTCATGATAAAATTACATAACAAGCATAAAGCATGAGACAGATACAAACAAGGGAGATAATTCCATGGCTCTGTCCTGCTCTGCTACTTGATCCCATTCAGTTTTCCTTCATCATCAAAATATTTACCACGATTCTTAATTGGCCACATTATGTTTAATTCTAAGAGTTTGATGAGGATCATCCAGAAATCATTATCTATAAACATTAATCATTACGGTATATCCCGTTATTTTCGCAGGTCCAAATTTTCCCCATTTTCATTTAAAACAAGAGAACTAAATTTTAACTACCCCTTCATCAAAATTAAAGATCTGAATACAAGATAACATCAAATTGTCATGATAATGTTGCTCCTGGTGTTTCAGGTATGTTTAATGGCAGATTTACAAGTCAGACACTGATACATGATAATGATAATGATTTATGTTTACCTGGTACATACATATGCTGTATTGTGAGCACATAACCTTAATTAACAAGCTAATTAATCAGTTCAAAACAATAGTGATTTTTGGAATATCTTTGGATACTCAGACATGGCTGAGCTCGTTAGTGACAGACGATTTATACGTGGCTGATACTGAGACATTGCTGAGCCCGTTAGTGACAGACAGTTTATACCTGGCTGATACTGAGACATGGCTGAGCTCGTTAGTGACAGACGGTTTATACGTGGCTGATACTGAGACATGGCTGTGCCCGTTAGTGACAGACGGTTTATACGTGGCTGATACTGAGACATTGCTGAGCCCGTTAGTGACAGACAGTTTATACGGGGCTGATACTGAGACATTGCTGAGCTCGTTAGTGACAGACGGTTTATACGTGGCTGATACTGAGACATGGCTGAGCCCGTAAGTGACAGACAGTTTATACCTGGCTGATACTGAGACATGGCTGAGCTCGTTAGTGACAGACGGTTTATACGTGGCTGATACTGAGACATGGCTGAGCCCGTAAGTGACAGATGGTTTAAACGTGGCTGATACCGAGACATGGCTGAGCCCGTTAGTGACAGATGGTTTATACGTGACTGATACTGAGACATGGCTGAGCTCGTTAGTGACAGATGGTTTATACGTGGCTGATACTGAAACATGGCTGAGCTCGTTCGAGACAGATGGTTTATACCTGGCTGATACTGAGACATTGCTGAGCCTGTAAGTGACAGACGGTTTATATGTCACTGATACTGAGACATTGCTGAGCCCGTTCATGACAGACGGTTTATACGTCTCGGATACTCCGACATGGCTGAGCCCGTTCATGACAGACGGTTTATACGTGGCTGATACTGAGACATTGCTGAGCTCGTTAGTGATAGACGGTTTATACGGGGTTGATACTGAGACATTGCTGAGCCTGTAAGTGACAGACGGTTTATACATGGCTGATACTGAGACATGGCTGAGCTCGTTAGTGACAGACGGTTTATAACTGGCTAATACTGAGACATGGCTGAGCCTGTAAGTGACAGATGGTTTATACGTGGCTGATACTGAGACATGGCTGAGCTCGTTCGAGACAGATGGTTTATACCTGGCTGATACTGAGACATGGCTGAGCCCGTTCATGACAGACGGTTGATACGTGGCTGATACTAAGACATACCTGAGCCTGTAAGTGACAGACGGTTTATACTGGGCTGATACTGAGACATGGCTGAGCCCGTTAGTGACAGACGGTTTATACGTGGCTGATATTGAGACATGGCTGAGCCCGTAAGTGACAGATGGTTTATACCTGGCTGATACTGAGACATGGCTAAGCTCGTTCGTGACAGACGGTTTATATGTCACTGATACTGAGACATTGCTGAGCTCGTTAGTGACAGACGGTTTATACGTGGCTGATACTGAGACATGGCTGAGTTCGTTAGTGACAGACGATTTATACGGGGTTGATACTGAGACATTGCTGAGCCTGTAAGTGACAGACGGTTTATACATGGCTGATACTGAGACATGGCTGAGCTCGTTAGTGACAGACAGTTTATAACTGGCTAATACTGAGACATACCTGAGCCTGTAAGTGACAGATGGTTTATACATGGCTGATACTGAGACATGGCTGAGCCCGTTCATGACAGACGGTTTATACGTGGCTGATACTGAGACATACCTGAGCCTGTAAGTGACAGACGGTTTATACGGGGCTGATACTGAGACATGGCTGAGCTCTTTAGTGACAGACGGTTTATACGTAGCTGATACTAAGACATGGCTGAGCTCGTTCGAGACAGACAGTTTAAACCTGGCTGATACTGAGACATGGCTGAGCTCGTTAGTGACAGACGGTTTATACGTGGCTGATACTGAGACATGGCTGAGCCCGTAAGTGACAGATGGTTTATACGTGGCTGATACCGAGACATGGCTGAGCCCGTTAGTGACAGATGGTTTATACGTGGCTGATACTGAGACATTGCTGAGCTCGTTAGTGACAGATGGTTTATACATGGCTGATACTGAGACATGGCTGAGTTCGTTAGTGACAGATGGTTTATACATGGCTGATACTGAGACATTGCTGAGCTCGTTAGTGACAGATGGTTTATACATGGCTGATACTGAGACATGGCTGAGCCTGTAAGTGACAGATGGTTTATACATGGCTGATACTCAAACATGGCTGAGCTCGTTAGTGACAGATGATTTATACGTGGCTGATACTGAGACATGGCTGAGCCCATTCATGACAGACGGTTTATACGTGGCTGATACTGAGACATTGCTGAGTTCGTTAGTGACAGACGGTTTATACGGGGTTGATACTGAGACATTGCTGAGCCTGTAAGTGACAGACGGTTTATACATGGCTGATACTGAGACATGGCTGAGCTCGTTAGTGACAGACGGTTTATAACTGGCTAATACTGAGACATGGCTGAGCCTGTAAGTGACAGATGGTTTATACGTGGCTGATACTGAGACATGGCTGAGCTCGTTCGAGACAGATGGTTTATACGTGGCTGATACTGAGACATGGCTGAGCCTGTAAGTGACAGATGGTTTATACCTGGCTGATACTGAAACATGGCTGAGCCCGTTCATGACAGACGGTTGATACGTGGCTGATACTGAGACATGGCTGAGCCCGTTAGTGACAGACGGTTTATATGTGGCTGATACTGAGACATTGCTGAGTTCGTTAGTGATAGACGGTTTATACGGAGTTGATACTGAGACATTGTTGAGCCTGTAAGTGACATGGTTTATACGTGGCTGATCCTGAGACATGGCTGAGCTCGTTCGAGACAGATGGTTTATACCTTGCTGATACTGAGACATGGCTGAGTCTGTAAGTGACAGATGGTTTATACCTGGCTGATACTGAGACATGGCTGAGCCTGTAAGTGACAGATGGTTTATACCTGGCTGATACTGAGACATGGCCGAGCCTGTTCATGACAGACGGTTTATACGTGGCTGATACTGAGACATACCTGAGCCTGTAAGTGACAGACGGTTTATATGTCACTGATACTGAGACATTGCTGAGCCCGTTAGTGACAGACGGTTTATACGTGGCTGATACTGAGACATACCTGAGCCCGTTCATGACAGACGGTTTATACGGGGCTGATACTGAGACATGGCTGAGCTCGTTAGTGACAGACGGTTTATACGGGGTTGATACTGAGACATTGCTGAGCCTGTAAGTGACAGACGGTTTATATATGGCTGATACTGAGACATGGCTGAGCTCGTTAGTGACTGACGGTTTATAACTGGCTAATACTGAGACATGGCTGAGCCTGTAAGTGACAGATGGTTTATACGTGGTTGATACTGAGACATTGCTGAGCCTGTAAGTGACAGATGGTTTATACGTGGCTGATACTCAGACATGGCTGAGCTCATTAGTGACAGATGGTTTAAACATGGCTGATACTGAGACATGGCCGAGCTCGTTAGTGACAAAAATGATAAGGCAAGTTCTAAGTTTTAAGTTTATAAATTGCTGATACTATTTACACGACTTATTTTTCAGAGATCAAATTCCCAACCAACCCCCAACCGCCCCCCCTCACCACTAATGCTTAAAAAAAGAGCAAAAATATCCCCACGAAAGTAACCAGCTATACCGTATTTCAGTATTTTCTGTTTTAAATAACAAAGTTAATATTGCCATCTTATTCCAGCTTACAGTATAATATATATTTAGTACAGGTTTCCAGGCGGTACAGTGGGACAAGCATACTTCACCATAGATCAGCAAATTTTCATGGTATGACTTGATTTTCTTATCGTCAGGAGCTACTGAACTATGTTAACACTAAATCAACACACAGAACACAACACACAGAACACTAAAACCAAACAACTAAACAATTGGGGTTTTTTTTTTTTGAATTTTTATCAAAATCCCTGATATGATTTTCGCAAAATCATGGATATTTGGTATTTCATTAAAATCATAGAAAATTCCTTGAAAATTTGATGATGATTCTCTGGTGAAGTATAAAGCCTTAATCTTAAAAAGCACAAACAAAGAATCTGAAAGTCAAATTAAAAAAAAAACAGGAAAGTTCCACAAAAGGAAAAATTTTCACAATGCAAAACAAAGGAGAAACTAAACAAAATGCAGCATCTCAAATTCTTCATTCATCTATAGACGGAACACAAAACTCACAAATACTAGAAATACTGATATAAGACATGCAGGTTGCTTCAAATTTATTTATATGTAAATATCAATGTACCTGGAAGATCATAATGTTATATGAACTGAATATTTTTTTCAGGAAATAATTTCCAATAAACTACAGATAGATCTGGTTCAATAGGAAGGTAAATTTGTGTACAAGGTCAGGAATATAGGTACATGCTATGTACAAATGTGTGCAGATTAATTGCAGTGTACCATAAAAAAAAAATATATAGATATCAGACTTGTGTGACAAGCATCTGTCTATATAGTAAATTATACAGCTGTGTATAACAGAAATATTAAACTTTAGACTTGTGTGTCCAGCATCTGTCTATATAGTAAATTATACAGCTGTGTATAGCAGAAATATTAAACTTTAGACTTGTGTGTCCAGCATCTGTCTATATAGTAAATTATACAGCTGTGTATAACAGAAATATTAAACTTTAGACTTGTGTGTCCAGCATCTGTCTATATAGTAAATTATACAGCTGTGTATAACAGAAATATTAAACTTTAGACTTGTGTGTCCAGCATCTGTCTATATAGTAAATTATACAGCTGTGTATAACAGAAATATTAAACTTTAGACTTGTGTGACAAGCATCTGTCTATATAGTAAATTATACAGCTGTGTATAACAGAAATATTAAACTTTAGACTTGTGTGTCCAGCATCTGTCTATATAGTAAATTATACAGCTGTGTATAACAGAAATATTAAACTTTAGACTTGTGTGTCCAGCATCTGTCTATATAGTAAATTATACAGCTGTGTATAACAGAAATATTAAACTTTAGACTTGTGTGTCCAGCATCTGTCTATATAGTAAATTATACAGCTGTGTATAACAGAAATATTAAACTTTAGACTTGTGTGTCCAGCATCTGTCTATATAGTAAATTATACAGCTGTGTATAACAGAAATATTAAACTTTAGACTTGTGTGTCCAGCATCTGTCTATAAAGTAAATTATGTGACTGTGTATTAAAGAAATATATAGATTACAGACTTGTGTGTCCAGCATCTGTCTATAAAGTAAATTATGTGACTGTGTATTAAAGAAATATATAGATTGCAGACTTGTGTGTCCAGCATCTGTCTATAAAGTAAATTATGTGACTGTGTATTAAAGAAATATATAGATTTCAGACTTGTGTGTCCAGCATCTGTCTATAAAGTAAATTATGTGACTGTGTATTAAAGAAATATATAGATTTCAGACTTGTGTGTCCAGCATCTGTCTATAAAGTAAATTATGTGACTGTGTATTAAAGAAATATATAGATTGCAGACTTGTGTCAAGCATCTGTCTATAAAGTAAATTATGTGACTGTGTATTAAAGAAATATATAGATTTCAGACTTGTGTGTCCAGCATCTGTCTATAAAGTAAATTATGTGACTGTGTATTAAAGAAATATATAGATTGCAGACTTGTGTCAAGCATCTGTCTATAAAGTAAATTATGTGACTGTGTATTAAAGAAATATATAGATTGCAGACTTGTGTGTCCAGCATCTGTCTATAAAGTAAATTATGTGACTGTGTATTAAAGAAATATATAGATTGCAGACTTGTGTGTCCAGCATCTGTCTATAAAGTAAATTATGTGACTGTGTATTAAAGAAATATATAGATTTCAGACTTGTGTGTCCAGCATCTGTCTATAAAGTAAATTATGTGACTGTGTATTAAAGAAATATATAGATTTCAGACTTGTGTGTCCAGCATCTGTCTATAAAGTAAATTATGTGACTGTGTATTAAAGAAATATATAGATTTCAGACTTGTGTGTCCAGCATCTGTCTATAAAGTAAATTATGTGACTGTGTATTAAAGAAATATATAGATTGCAGACTTGTGTGTCCAGCATCTGTCTATAAAGTAAATTATGTGACTGTGTATTAAAGAAATATATAGATTGCAGACTTGTGTGTCCAGCATCTGTCTATAAAGTAAATTATGTGACTGTGTATTAAAGAAATATATAGATTGCAGACTTGTGTGTCCAGCATCTGTCTATAAAGTAAATTATGTGACTGTGTATTAAAGAAATATATAGATTTCAGACTTGTGTGTCCAGCATCTGTCTATAAAGTAAATTATGTGACTGTGTATTAAAGAAATATATAGATTTCAGACTTGTGTGTCCAGCATCTGTCTATAAAGTAAATTATGTGACTGTGTATTAAAGAAATATATAGATTGCAGACTTGTGTCAAGCATCTGTCTATATAGTAAAACAAACCTGATTTGTACTTCGAAACTACCAACCACACACATTCAATCAAGAAACTTTACAGACATGTTCTCACTCTAGATGGTAATCCATCAATAAATTCTCTTTTAATTATTAAAACTTGATATTAATAAACTTCAGATTATCTAATGAGACCTAAAGGTATCTAAGGGGAGACAACTCTTCGTGAAGTACTTACTTAGAGGGAGCAGTGCTCACGTATGGCATCACTACTTTGTCTACAAAGGAACCAAAGCCAAGCTGGAAGTTCTTGGTGATACCCTTCATCTTGTTCGCTGCAAACATTAATAATGATTTTATACATTAGTATATTTATATAAATACTACAATCAGCCTGTGACTGAGTCAAGCATTCATTTCTTAAGTCACAGGTCTGTCAATATCTCAGGTATTTGGAACTTAAGTCACAGATCTATCACTGTCTCAGGTATTTCGAACTAAAATCACAGGTCTGTCACTGTTTTGAGTAGTTTAAGCCTAAGTCACAGATCTGTCACTGACATGGGTATTTACAGCTAAAATCACAGATCTGTCGCTGTTTCAGGTATTTTAAGTCTAAATCACAGATCTGTCAATGACTAAGGTATTTACAGCTAAAATCACAGATCTGTCACTGACTAAGGTATTTACAGCTAAAGTATTTACTTTTACAGCTAAAATCACAGATCTGTCACTGTCTCTGGAATTTAGAGCTAAACTCACAGGTCTGTCAATATCTCAGGTAATTGGAACTTAAGTGGCAGATCTGTCACTGACTAATGTATTTACAGCTAAAATCACAGATCTGTCACTGACTAATGTATTTACAGCTAAAATCACAGATCTGTCACTGACTTAAGTCTTTTAAGCTAAAATCACAGATCTGTCACTGTCTCAGGTATTTGGAACTAAAATCACAGATCTCTCACTGTTTCAGGTATTTACAGCTAAAATCACAGATCTGTCACTGTCTCAGGTATTTGGAACTAAAATCACAGATCTCTCACTGTTTCAGGTATTTACAGCTAAAATCACAGATCTGTCACTGACTCAGGTATTTAGATATTTCTCCCTTCAGACATGGATCAGCTATTTCTGAGTAGTAGGACATCAAAATTTTTACTACACTAATGATGAAGGAAAGCATCTAGATATAAGCAGGTGACAAGAACTGAGCTGGTTACCAATATCAGTGCCAAGTAATGCAAGTCGTTCCTTGTCATCCTTCATAGAGTATGACAAGTCCATGAGGTAATACAGGTCCACAGGATAATCCTCTGCCAGACGGAATGTCAATTTAAACTTCTGTGGGTCATCTACAAACCAAGGAATATACATATAGTGCATACCAACTGGCAAATCAATTTGACCTTTTCTTCAAAGTTGTTTGTTAGTACTGGGTTTTCCATAAGAGCCAGTTTCCGGCCAATTTGACCGGCTACTTTGATCATTTGGCCGCCTACACCAATCCAGTTCCGTAATAATGTTCCGTACATGACTACACATACACGGCAGGTCAGCCTCCTACTTTCACTACACAGCCTACTACTAAAATTATGGAAAACCCTGCAGTAATTAATGAATAAATTGCAACAAAAATACATAAAAATTATTAATTCTTCCATTTAGTCTAAAAGATATGATATGCGAAACAAACAAGCCATTTTCTGTAGCAGATATATTGTTATTGATTTTTGTATTTAATCTTATCCCAACAATTCATTTGTCCACAAACTGTTTAATCATAAATAGCATTGTTGAATTAATTAAGTTAACAAGAGTTTAAAACAGTCACTTGCAATATTTTGAATCAAAGTTCCGTGGACAACATGTGGATAACATGTGGACTGTTATTGTTATAAAAAAAACCTTTCGAGTCGATCCCATTATAAATGATTTATAAGAGACAAACTTATTACATTATTTTTTTTTCAACCTGATGTTAACAACATATTGATAATTAGGGGTAAGATGAAACCTATCAATAGGTCGAATCCTTTAATTGATTACACCTGAAGAAGATACCTTTAGTAGGTATAGACAGATTGCAATCATAGGACAAATCTTGAAAATCTCATCATTCATAAGATAAAGCAAGCAAATTAATTAGGAATTGTGAACTTGTCTCAAAAGTTACATAGAAACAATTTCATACTTTCAGCTATTTCTCCTATGCTGACCTATGATACTGATTCAGCCTACATCGAGGAAGTTAAAATCAATTTTCTCATCAGCTCTTGATCGGTAATGACAACAATACATTATATCAAACTTACTTGGTCTAATTTTCAGCCTTAATTCCTGAGGTTGAATCTGAATGGCTGGTTCAACATCAATATTTTCTCCTCCATTTCTCACATTATCATCCTAAAAAAGAGAAGCATTTTCACACTTATATATGCCATACCAATTTTACATCTTGTTTGTCAAATTTAACCTATTGAAATTTTAGAAATGAGTATATTCCACGAATAATAGAGGCTCGATGGGCCTGATTCTGTTTGACTGCTTACACAGAAGACATTGTCAGTTCATTAAATCAATTTCTGTAAACTTGAAATCCTATTTCTCAAGCATGCTACTACACAAATACCATGACCCATGACCAATTGCTTGTTGAAAGAAGAGATTTGAAATTCTCAATATCTTTGACACCAGTGACCTTGAAAGTCAGTCAAGGTCAATTATTTGAATAAACTTGTCAGTCCTTCATCCAATCATGTAAAAGAACAAATATCGATATTGAATAGGAGTGACAGTTCGGTTATTAAGACAAGCGGCCCATGTGCCTTAATGGTCACCTGACTATAAAGACCTATATAGGCCAAATAGGCCTAAAATAAATTGATCAACTACTCTACAGCTTACATCGAAGACACTGGTTAGTTCATCAAGACATTTTCTGCAAACTTGAAGTCATATTCTTTATACATGCACTATACAATTGCCATCACTCTAGACATATTGTTTGATGAAACAGCAAGCTTCAGGCCCAATATCAAGACCCTTGGCCTTTCGGTTAATGGAAAAAAGTTGCTAAGCTTTTCAACATATTGACCCATGTGACCTTGAAAGTTAGTCAAATATCAACACCCTGGGCCTTTTGGTTTTTGAGAAGAAGTAATTCAAACATTTTTACACATTTAAAACCTATGACTCTGAAAGTGGGTCAATATCATTCATATTAACAAAGTTGGTAGCCCTACATCCTAGCATGCAACAGGCCTAATATCATCATCCCCGGCTTTTTGTGTATTGAGAGATAGTTGCTTAAGCATTTCAACACATTTGATCCCTGTGACCTTTCAAGTGGATCAAGGTCATTACTATTAGCTAGGGGTCAATAAACTTTCTGAATTAAGGAAATGATTCCCCACTTTCCATGATGTTTTAGACTAAATTCATTCAAGTATTAAGAAAGAGTACAGGCTGTCCAGCACTTCTTGACAAAAAATTAGGGCTAATTTTAGGGCAAATTTAGGCTAAAATTAGGAATTTTGTAACTAGAATAGGAATTATGAAAGCATTAAGCTGACTTACCTGTGCAAATTTGACAAAATAGAAACTAACATACAATGCCTTAATTGCAGGAAAGGTGTCTTCCAGGGTTTTAGTGTCCCAGCTGCTGTTGGCTGTGACCTTAAGAATCACACCTCTGTCCTCAGTCACAACCAATAACAATCTGGGTACATAGATCCACTGGTCAACTGCGTTTCATTGTCTACCCTGAATTAGAACTACAGACTACATTAAAATACATTTTAAGTATGAATTTAATGAAAACATTTTCAGTAAATTGTAAGAAATATAAAAAAAAGTAGGAACTGAAGTGAAAAATTAGGGCTTTTTTAGGAAATCCCTTTGAATTTTTCATTTTTTGGGGGGGAATTTTAGCAAAACTAAAAAAAATTGGGATTTTTTAAGAATTTTAGGGACGCTGGACAGCCTGAGAGTAACATTTTGAAGCAAAATGTTGTCTAACTTCCCCTTTTGGGCCCTGCCCCCAAGTCCCTAGGTGTTGATTCAACTTTCGGATTAGCATTTTGAAGCAAAATATTGTCTTATTTTCCATGTTTGGGCCCAGATCCCAGGTCCTTGAGGTCAAATCAAAATTCTGAATTCAAGAAATGACCCTCACCCAATGATGCATCAAACCAAATTTGGCTGAAATCCATCTTGGTATGAAAGAGTAGTGGGTTTTGAAGAAAAAAAATTGCATAACACACCACGATGACTATAGGTCATCTTGACCCTTCATGTCAGATGACCTAAAAATGTCATTTGAAGATCTTAAGTTGCTAGCCCTATGACCCTGGAAGTGGGTCAAGGTCAAGGGCATTCATTTTCACAAATTTGGCAGTTCTTCAACCAAGCATGCCACAGAACCAATATCAGCACCCTGGGCCTTTTGGTTATTGAGAAGAAGTTGTTTAAACATTTAGACACATTTGACCCCAGTGACCTATAAACATGATGGCTATAACATATACCTATAGGTCATTCCGACATATAGGGCTGGCACTTCACACATACAGCAGTAGCATTAAGAATCAATGGACTTACCCTAATAGGTGTGAGGTCACTGTCTGGAGCATACAAATCTTCTCCTTGACAATTCCTCTTGATGTGGTTAGACTTCAGATCACAGCGGGGCAGATTTTCCTTGTCATAAAACTGTAACAAAACGTATTTGAATATTTCTAATGAAGCAAACAATATCGCCTACATTTGCACTTTGATAGTATGACTGGAGGATTTGTTAGAAATACATGACATTTCCTTGTTATTTTACAAATTCTTTTTAAAAAGCAAAGCTTTTATCCAACTTACTTTATCCATATATAGAAATGAAAATCCTTGCTCTCCTTCTATTATGAGCCACAAGGCCAAATTCTTGCCCTTCTTCTAAGACAAGCCACAAGTGTCTGTCATTTTTGTCTTATTTACCGTAGACGTAAAGAAAGCTTTTCTCCATAAACAAGCATCTGATATTTTTGTCCTACTTACCGTAGCTGTACAGAAGGCACAGTCTTTGCCTTTCTCCATACAAGAGCCACAAGTGTCTGCCTCAATACATGGATTGGCTTGGTCTACGGTCAGACTACCCTTGTCTGTGAAAAAGGCAGATGAATAGATATTGAGGCAAGCTGGAAGGTACAGATGTTCTGACTGGCAGAACGAACAGTACCTACAAAATCAGGAATATTCTGACAGGCAAATAAACATGACCAGACAATATTTGGCCAAAGATATTCGGACCAGCAGTACGAACTCTGTCTACAAAATCTGAAATATTTTTGCCCAATACATACCATACACTTATGTTTAGGCTTGTATACCATATCTATATATACAATGATGTTCAGGTGGTCATATGCATACAGCATAAGGTGATACTTCTGTTTAATCTTTCGTATAACTTTGTACACAGTAACATAAGGTGCTAACTTCTGTTTAGTCTTTCGTATAACTTTGTACACAGTAACATAAGGTGATAACTTCTGTTTAAGTCTTTCATATAACTTTGTACACAGTAACATAAGGTGATACTTCTGTTTAATCTTTCGTATAACTTTGTACACAGTAACATAAGGTGCTAACTTCTGTTTAGTCTTTCATATAACTTTGTACACAGTAACATAAAATGATACTTATGTTTAGTCTTTCATATAACTTTGTACACAGTAACATAAAATGATACTTATGTTTAGTCTTCCGTATAACTTTGTACACAGTAACATAAGGTGATATTTTCTGTTTAAGTCTTCCGTATAACTTTGTACACAGTAACATAAAATGATACTTATGTTTAGTCTTTCGTATAACTTTGTACAAAGTAACATAAGGTGATAACTTCTGTTTAGTCTTTTTTTTAACTTTGTACACAGTAACATAAAATGATACTTATGTTTAGTCTTTCGTATAACTTTGTACACAGTAACATAAGGTGATAACTTCTGTTTAGTCTTTTTTTTAACTTTGTACACAGTAACATAAGGTGATACTTATGTTTAGTTTTTCTTATAACTTTGTAAAAAGTAACATAAGGTGATAACTTCTGTTTAGTCTTTTGTTTAACTTTGTACACAGTAACATAAAATGATACTTATGTTTAGTCTTTCGTATAACTTTGTACAAAGTAACATAAGGTGATAACTTCTGTTTAGTCTTTTGTTTAACTTTGTACACAGTAACATAAGGTGATAACTTCTGTTTAGTCTTTTTTTTAACTTTGTACACAGTAACATAAGGTGATACTTATGTTTAGTTTTTCTTATAACTTTGTAAAAAGTAACATAAGGTGATAACTTCTGTTTAGTCTTTTGTTTAACTTTGTACACAGTAACATAAGGTGATACTTATGTTTAGTTTTTCTTATAACTTTGTACAAAGTAACATAAGGTGATAACTTCTGTTTAGTCTTTTTTTTAACTTTGTACACAGTAACATAAGGTGATACTTATGTTTAGTCTTTTGTTTAACTTTGTATACTGTAATATTTGGCTTTTACTTACATTATATAAGTTTTTCATTAGACTTTGTATACAATAATATAAGGCGATATTTATTGTTAGTTTTCCGTATAACTTTGTATACTGTAATATTTGGCTTTAACTTACGTTATATAAGTCTTTTGTATGACTATATGGTAAAATATGGCGATATTTATATTTGGCTTTTGTATAACTTTGTATACTGTAACATATGACGAAAACCTTTGTATAGGTTTTTTGTATAACTTTGTATACTGTGACACATGGCACTAACTTACATGATATAAGTCTTTTGTTTTACTATGTAGTAAAATACTTACGTTTTGTTTTTTGTATTTACAACTTATCATACAGGTTGTGTGTCAGACAATTGTTTCCACACTAATTATCCACAAACAAATCAACCTTGGTTGCAATACTTTTGTATAGCATTCAAAATAAATTCAGTTCCTTCACATTTAACATGAAACTACAACTTTCAGGAGATTTATGTTAATGAAGTGTTAATGGCAATAATGAGATTTATCTTGGAAGCTGGCTAAGACGATATATTTGTTACGACTTGTGCTTGTCTCACCTGTACCTAGGAAGGAAGTCTCTGAAGTAAAAATACAACGTTACATGTGTAGAAGTGTCAAACCAAATCTGGGTCTTTTTCTATACAACAGTACTGAGCCTTAGCTTATTAACATATAGGTATAGGGAACCAGGGGTCTTTGTACAGGTACATCTGGGTTTGAAGACATCACTCTAGGTGACTGGAGTTGTGAAAACTTATGGGTCTGGTGATATCATACTTACTCAGGGCACCTGGGTTTGCAGGTACTTGAGGGTCTGGAGAGACAGCCAGGATGAAAGGTAATGTGGCCAAAACAGCCACAGCAGCAAATTTCATGATGAAGATCTGTAAAAGACAGGCTTAGATAGAGTGACATATTCAACGACACATCCGTCTGATTTCATAATGTGTAAAACACAAAATTATTTCCATAGAGTTTACTATGTAGGAGTCTTCCTGGACCAACATAACCAACACATCTGAACAGATTTAGAAGTTTATCAGCTATAATGCACCAGTAGGTAATTTCAGGAAGCTGTGCATGTAGTACAACAGAATTATGCCGAACTATTTAAAGGGAAATGTTTTCTTATTTAATGATGATTGATATTAAAAAAAGATCATTTTACTACAAAGGAATTTCACATACCACTGTTTGGCATTAGGGAGTATTTTTGTTTTTATATGTAGAAGTACATTAATTTCATACCCAGAATTCCTCTAACTTACCTCAGGACGAAACAAAGATTGAAGTCACAGATAACACATCACCCAGTTTTTTTTGAAATATTGGCAAAAGTGCTCATTACATGTAGTACTAAAACAGTAAATTTGTTACTCATTTGGGATAAATGTTTTGTTCTAGAAAACAATTCATGTTGTGATTTTCCACCCTGAATCATGTGTATGCTGTACATTATAAATGTAATGAATATTCCTCAATGTTGATTGTCTCGCCACGATTGTCATATAATCAGACATAACTACTCATAATTATTGGTAATTTAGCACAAAACAAGGCCTGTTCAGCTATTATACGCCAAAATTGGATTTCTAAAGTCTATTCCTCTAGTCCATTTATGTAGTAATGTAATCAATGTCAGTGCTGTTCTGTTGTTTACGTCCAGATCACTGTTTCACTTTTGTTTACGTCCAGATCACTGTTTCACTTTTGTTTACGTCCAGATCACTGTTTCACTTTTGTTTACGTCCAGATCACTGTTTCACTTTTGTTTACGTCCAGATCACTGTTTCACTTTTGTTTACGTCCAGATCACTGTTTCACTTTTGTTTACGTCCAGATCTCTGTTTCACTTTTGTTTACGTCCAGATCACTGTTTCACTTTTATTTACGTCCAGATCACTGTTTCACTTTTGTTTACGTCCAGATCACTGTTTCACTTTTGTTTACATCCAGATCACTGTTTCACTTTAGTTTTCCTGTCCAGATCACTGTTTCACTTTTGTTTACATCCAGATCACTGTTTCACTTTTGTTTACGTCCAGATCACTGTTTCACTTTTGTTTACGTCCAGATCACTGTTTCACTTTTGTTTACATCCAGATCACTGTTTCACTTTTGTTTACGTCCAGATCACTGTTTCACTTTTGTTTTTCTGTCCAGATCACTGTTTCACTTTTGTTTACGTCCAGATCACTGTTTCACTTTTGTTTATGTCCAGATTACTGTTTCACTTTTGTTTACGTCCAGATCACTGTTTCACTTTTGTTTACGTCCAGATCACTGTTTCACTTTTGTTTATGTCCAGATCACTGTTTCACTATTGTTTACGTCCAGATCACTGTTTCACTTTTGTTTATGTCCAGATCACTGTTTCACTTTTGTTTACGTCCAGATCACTGTTTCACTTTTGTTTACGTCCAGATCACTGTTTCACTTTTGTTTACGTCCAGATCACTGTTTCACTTCTGTTTACGTCCAGATCACTGTTTCACTTTTGTTTTCCGGTAACATCTTACACGTATTCATGTAACCACAGATAACAAGATTCATGATTATTTTAATAATATTCGAATTTTTTTACTGCTTCCCAATTAGAACAGTTTCTGTAATATACAACAAACATTTAAAATTTTGTATATCTATTTCCTATTTTATTGACAGTACTAAGATCTATTTCCGAGATAACAAGGATGAGAGCCAATGCCGTGGTGCTAGGTGTAGGTAGGGGTTTTCCTGATATCCCTGGCTTGGATACCACCCGGTATGCAGGGCGATTGAGGAATAGGACAAAACAAAGCAATTATCAATCGCAACAAGCTCAGGATAAGTGTGTATTAGGTGTATTCGATCTACGTCGACCGGTTTCACCCGAACTATTTGGGCTTCAACAGGACATCGAAATAGTGAAAATTTTCCCCCTAAAGTACTAAAAATATGGGCACATTATATTATGACGTGTATACAATAATAAAGGTCACATACGTGACCTTTCTATGAGCGTAGATTCACTAAACGAGGTAAGCTCCTCTTTTGAATGTCTCCATATGAAAAAAATATTGGTCGACGTAGATCTATTTCCTTGACTGATGTAACACAATAATACACACAGCACGTCAGTAATTAAAAGTCTGACTTTGTTGTGTTTTTATTGATTGTACTAAGATCTATTTCCTTGACTGATGTAACACAATAATACACACAGCACGTCAGTAATTAAAAGTCTGACTTTGTTGTGTTTTTATTGATTGTACTAAGATCTATTTCCTTGACTGATGTAACACAATAATACACACAGCACGTCAGTAATTAAAAGTCTGACTTTGTTGTGTTTTTATTGATTGTACTAAGATCTATTTCCTTGACTGATATAACATAAAAATACACACAGCACGTCAGTAATTACAATCTTGAACTTGTTGTTTGTATTCATTGTACTAAGCTCTATTTCACCAATCTTCCTTCTGATCCACATTTCCACTGATATTTGATTATCCACTGTGGAGCTCAGATCATCTGAGATCTTGAATACTTGACCAATTCTCATCACTAATGATCCATGTAGAAATGCTAGTATGTAATTTAGATCTATAATATCACCTGAACAATGACATTCGTCTGTGCGACAATGTTAATTATGTCAATGGAACCCAAAACTATGTCTATCGTATATTAAAACTTATTTAGCTAAAATAAAAAAAATTCCTAATGGAGTGGGAGAGAGCTTACGTCCTGGTTGTCTTCGGTTGTCAATCGAATCATAAGGAATAGAAAATGGATACCCAATAGTATTCAATACAGCCCAAATACAGCCCCATCAAGGAAGGTAAACACAAATGACTTTGAAGATGGAGCATCAACATCTGGATTCTGTGGTTTTAATATAAGTTGACATGTTTTGGCTAGCAAGGCTAGTCGTCATCAGAACAAAGGTAAAAATATCTGCATAGATAAAATAAAAATTACGACTCAGTCGTGACATAATTACAATTGCTTATATCATGTGACACTGACAATACAGTGATGACAATATAGATCAGTTGCATTGACAGAGTTTACATGTGAGTTCTGCATGCTGGAAAATGAACCACATAATCGTCCGACATACAGGTGATAATACTGGTAGTACTGTCTACAACAGTTGGATCTCTGGAGTTGGATACAATTGGTGATTGTTTCATTTTAGCCTTTTTCACAGGTTGGTCCGTGTTGACAATTGGTGCAGTACAGAAAATATGTATGTTATGTATATGTTTCAGCTAGCTAGGCTAGTGGTCATCAGAACAAACATATAGGTGTTTCCATATCGAAGATTTAAATTACTACTCTATGTACATGTAATAAAGATTGTTATGTGCTAATGGCAATACAGTAGCAATATAATAAGTTAAGTTAAAAAATAAAAGGTAGAGAGAGGAGCCAACGCCTTGCTTCTTCGTGGTGGTGTATCAGGTTTGTTGTCTAGGCATGGATACTTTCAAGTATGCAGGGTGATTGCATATGATTCAGACATATCAACAAGGAAATGCAATCACAACATGACGTACTCTGTTAAAGGTGCTTTATTATTATTATTATTATTAAAACTTTACTAATATGCTGACCAGTTACATCTGAGAGAGGACTTCATTAGAGCATATCAATACAGTTTTCAGTGTTCTCCCCAGGCCGTTTTAGCATGATGGTACCGTTATGCATGTAATTTTGGCCGTACGCATCAGCCCCTTGCCGTTATTAATTTAGCCATGACATATTTATTATCCTCCCAACCCTTTTCCATATGGTAATTAGACCCGGAGTCTTGACACCTACTTGTCCCTTAACTGAGATGACCATGATAACACCCCCTACAGTTTCGTGGCCAGCAGGTAAATTACCTGTCTACCTTCTTGCTTGCCGAAATAATTAAGCTACAAGATATTTGATTGGTTTACCATTCTAACATGCGGACTTCTTAACCAATCACTGACGCCTACAGGGACACTGCGCAGTATTAGCATGATCGGTTTTGGTTTGGATTCATTGATGTGTTTACTGCAGTAATTGTAGATTAGGTATTAATTAGTGTCATTCTACATTTGATAACGGACACAGGCACCAGGCACCATCAGTATTGTTGTTATATGACGTGTGTACACACATCAAACAGGTAAACAGTATGGTATACTGTAGAGTAGACACGGTCTTTTGACAGTGATTTGCATAAAACTTGACACACGTGGCCGACAAAAATGATGAACACAAAAGTGATGCTGTGTATTTGGAACTTCATCACCTACAGCGATTGAATTGTGGCACATTTAAACATTGGGGACGGGATTTTCAATCCTTTTATAATAATAAACCTTCTGTCGTTGATGGGATCATGAAGGAATTTATTAAGATTTAGGTCTGTAACTAAATTTAGTCCTATATACCTGTATTTATGACCTATATACATTAGGCTTACAGCTATTTATCTTTAGACTTATGTACAATGTTTTCTTATTGTTAAGCCTACCTGTATAATTAGACTTACCTACCTGAACTCTCTTTTTGGTTTGGAACAATCTTTACATATATTCCATGTCATATCTTTTTCATTTCATATGAGATTTCATGAAACAAGTATTTGAATGTTTTATTTTGCATTCATGTCTAGACGAAAAAAATTGAAAACTCAAAATAAGTTTCATAAAATCTCAAGCATATGAAAAGAAAACAAATCTCATATACTTTTCATCACATCACTTAGAAAAGTTTAACTCTGACCGGGTTAAAACTAAACGTCAAGATGCAAAAGTGTGAAGGACAAAATAAAACATTTTCTTCTGCAATTTGTGATTAATTTGCATGGTAATATTAAATTGTCCATATCATGACCTCATAATCAACTGCCTAGCCAATCAAGCTAATGAAAAATGCTACAAAGTACATATATTTTAACACTTGTTATAAAATTATTACAGACAAATTAAGCATAAAATTTGTCTCAATATTGCACATTCTTACACAAATGCAACAGTCATCATTAACACTTAATGACATGATTATTTTCACAGTGATATCATCATACATATGAGAAATGAAGATTTCCTGATTATGTACTTGTGTGTCTTTTGTAACAAATATAAATTAAAAAATTATGCAAATAATTCTCATATCATTCTACACTCAAATATACACCTACTCACAGTATAAGACATACACACTCCTTTCACACAAAATGGAAATTCCTATCATAGCATGAGAAGAATGGGAATGTTTGTAAAATGGAGAAGTTTTAGAGAGTAAGAAAAAGAGGAGAAAATCAGAATAATTTTAACGAGTTCCTATGAATTTGCCGTAGGTTAGTAAGGCATCTGTTTGTAAAACTTTATATACATATTAGTTAATAGGCTATTTATACGCCAACATTCAAGAAATGTAGTTGAACAGGTGCTAGGGAGATCAGAACAAAGTCAGTGTATTACTCGTTAAACTTGTGGATTGACTGACCATCTGTGTACCTCTCGGAAGCATGTCCGGTCGAAGTTTTGGCCAATATTATGTGAGGAATACCGAGAGGAAGTGGAAAGGGGGGGGGGGGGGGGGGGGGGGGGTAAGCGGCGGTCGACAAGTTCTAGCAAACATTTACCAACCAACTTTGAGCAGTCTAATTGTTATCAACTGAAATGTAACTACTGCATACTGAAAGTCATCCACATTTACAAAACAAAGGCTAGCTTGTTTACACACTGAAGTTTGTCCTGCCGTGACCTGCTTCCTCAACCTCTCAGCAGTAGGCAGGGTCCTATACATCTGTATTTATATCTGTGATTCCTGACCAAACCAAGAAAAGCTAAAACTTCTTCAACTTACCAAAGGAAACGAAGCAATCCAAATGTTGTTGTTTGAGATCTTTAACTCCACTTTAGATGAGAAATCCTACAGTCCAGATACCTTCGTTTGTTAGTCACCTCGCCAATCCTAAATATGGCGATCCGTCCGTGACGTCATATACCGGAAGTGTTTTAGGTTGTTACTAATAGAGGAACAGAGGAGAGTGTGGCAATTTTGACGAAAAGCCGCAAAAACACCACGCAGCAGCATCAGCATCAAATGAGATTTTAAGTGGTTTAGTAGATTTCAGTTTTGATATACTTCTGTGCTGTATGACAATTTAATTATTTGTTTAAATTGAATTGTTTTAGTATAATATTGGAGTGAACTCAACAAGATTGAGAAATAATGTAATAAAGATTTGTACCAGCAATCTAAATATTAAGATTACTTGCTGGTTGTATTTTTTTTACCAGATCTATAATTGTGATTTGTTCATAAGCTCGTGTCCGCAATGCAGTTAGGCCTACTCTTCATGTAGAAAATACACTAGGACAGTTCTCAATCTAATGGTACGTTGCATGCGATGAAACACTCTGGAGATTTTTCTTCATATGGTCTTTCTCGGAGACGTGTTTAAATACTTTTGCTGAAGAGGTTTCTCTGAAATGTAATAATAGCTGTTTCGGATCAATAACCAGAAATATTCCTTTTATATATGTGTTTGTGTGTTTTAGATTGATCCACGACTTTCTCCAGGGAACAATTGTGGATCTGTGTAACGGTAGCTAGTTTATGTTATACGGCATCCAATTTCTTTTTTAATTTTCTTACCTCCATCTTCTGATTCAATTTTCTTACCCCCGTCTCCAACTTCTGATTCAATTGTCTTACCCCCGTCTCCAACTTCTGATTCAATTTTCTTACCTCATCTCCATCTTCTGATTCAATTGTCTTACCCCCGTCTCCAACTTCTGATTCAATTTTCTTACCCCCGTCTCCAACTGCTGATTCAATTTTCTTACCCCCGTCTCCAACTTCTGATTCAATTTTCTTACCCCTGTCTCCAACGTCTGGTTCAATTTTCTTACCCCCGTCTCCATCTTCTGATTCAATTTTCTTACCCCCGTCTCCATCTTCTGATTCAATTTTCTTACCCCCGTCTCCATCTTCTGATTCAATTTTCTTACCCCCGTCTCCAACTTCTGGTTCAATTGTCTTACCTCATCTCCATCTTCTGATTCAATTTTCTTACCCCCGTCTCCAACTGCTGATTCAATTTTCTTACCCCCGTCTCCAAGTTCTGATTCAATTTTCTTACCCCCGTCTCCAACGTCTGGTTCAATTTTCTTACCCCCGTCTCCATCTTCTGATTCAATTTTCTTACCCCCGTCTCCAACTGCTGATTCAATTTTCTTACCCCCGTCTCCATCTTCTGATTCAATTTTCTTACGCCCGTCTCCAACTTCTGGTTCAATCGTCTTACCTCATCTCCATCTTCTGATTCAATTGTCTTACCCCCGTCTCCAACTTCTGATTCAATTTTCTTACCCCCGTCTCCAACTTCTGGTTCAATTGTCTTACCTCATCTCCATCTTCTGATTCAATTTTCTTACCCCCGTCTCCATCTTCTGATTCAATTTTCATACCTCCGTCTCCAATTTCTTTTTTAATTTCCTTACCATTCATCTCGACATTTTAAACGACAGCCAGACAGAGCAACAGTTTTGTACTATAAAAGATAGTATGATAGATAAATACAGAAGATAAACAATCAATATTGATGTAAACCCATTACAACCTCCGTAAAATATTTTTTTCTTGTTTATATTAATGATGTAGTGAACGATATTGACTGTAAAGTAACTATTTGCTGATGACACGGTCTTAAATACAATCGTCGAAAACTCAACCATCTCTACAATACTATTAATAATGATCTTTTGAATAAACCCAGAAAAAACAGAATCATTATTAAGAAGCAGAAAAACTAACACAGAAAATTACAATCTGTAAAGAGGGCTAACATCCTTGTATCCAATATTATCCCATAAACATTTAGGGGCGTGGTCATCAGACGATGGTACCTGGAATACACGTGTTGATTGATATAAAATGACAAAAGCCACAAAGAATACCTGTATTAAGAAACCTAAAAATACTCTCGATAGAAATTATCTTCAAACAATATATTTTTCATTTATTAGGCCTATATTAGAATATTCTGATATTATCTGGGAACATTTACCAAGCTACTTATGTCAAAATTTAGAAAACATCCAGATTTAAGCTGCGAGAATTATCACGGGTGTTACAAACTTGTCAAGTATAAGTTTACTTTATAAAGATGTGGGCTGCGAAAAATTAATTAAACGACGGGAAAACCATACAATCTTACAGTTTTACAAGCACAAGAAAACATCAACGTACTTGTCTGATTCAGTCCCAGAACACAAGAAAACACCACCGTACTTTTTAATTCAGTCCCAGAATACAAGAAAACACCACCGTACTTGTCTGATTCAGCCCCAGAACACAAGAAAACACCACCGTACTTTTTAATTCAGTCCCAGAATACAAGAAAACACCACCGTACTTGTCTAATTTAGTCCCACAACACAAGAAAGCACCACCGTACTTGTCTAATTCAGTCCCAGAACACAAGAAAACACCACCGTGTTTGTCTAATTTAGTCCCACAACACAAGAAAACACCACCGTACTTGTCAAATTCAGTCCCAGAACACAAGAAAACACCACCGTACTTGTCTAATTCAGTCCCAGAACACAAGAAAACACCACCGTACTTGTCTAATTCAGTCCCAGAACACAAGAAAACACCACCGCACTTGTCTAATTCAGTCCCAGAACACAAGAAAACACCACCGTCCTTGTCTGTTCTGGTTAGTTCCAGAACACAAGAAAACGCCACTGTCCTTGTCTGTTCTGGTTAGTTCCAGATAAAGTACCCGATAGTCATTTTACTAAAAATTAAATAATTTACTTTCAATTAATTGTAGAACTCAGTTATATAAAGATTTATTTGTAAATTCCTCAATACAATTATGGAACGCTTTACCTGAAGACGTTCGTAAAAATCCGTCTGTCAGTAAATTCAAAGTTTTTTCTACAAAAAGATAAGGTAGTAGTCCTCATTACTTTAACATTGATAGCAGACTCCTTCAAATAGCACATGTAAGATTACGACTTAAATTTAAGAATTTAAAACAACATCTCTATATTAAAATCTAGAGGAAAGTCCACTATGTAGTTTCAGTTTCGTTGAAAGCAGTTTTCATTTCTTATCATCATTTAGCAATTATACCACAATCAGAAAAAAAAAAAAAACTGAAACTAGACATAAATCTTACTGAAGCAAACTTGCTATGGAGCAATGGTAGTTACTCTATACAATAATTGTACACGACTGTATGCTTTAAAACAGAGGTTACAGTAGATATATTGATGTTTTGATATGGCAGATCAAAACTTATTCACAGTACCGACAGTGTACATTTTGTGTAGTAATTTTCTAAATTGATGAAAGTAAAACTATTCCTGGTTCTACATAAATATGTAACAAATGTTATATTAGTCCGAAATATTCTGACGTTTATCGAGTATCATATATCGGCTTGGAGTTCATCGAAACCGGAAGTCGATAGAACGTCTGATGATAATTCGGTTTAATGTCATTTTCACTTTTAGATAATATATGAAAAAAACATTAAAGTCACAACAACAATAGATAAACGTAAATATCAGCGAAATTCAAACGCAAATTATTTTTATCTAGATTTTTTTTAATTGCTAAGATTTTATACACTAATGGGCATTCTCAATGAAGCACTGTCATCCCTCATCGTCTGCCAGGCTGATCGCTAGGATTTAGTGCAACCGACGTGGTGAAACGAAGGGAAGTAACTCTCGGAGATCAGAATGCAATGGAGTGGATATGTGCACGAAATGTGAAAATTATGATAAAAAAATTGAAACATGACACAGAGATGTATTCGCGCGAGCAGGAATGAGAATGATGTAAAAACAGACTATCGGGAAAAATCCCTATGACGTCACTCATGTCCGTTTTCCAGAGAACAGCTTAGAACTCCAGTTAAGATATTGGGACAAAATAGCTGTAAAATGCAAGATTATTAATTAATAACAATTGATTATTGTTGGTGGTATGAGATATTGTGTTTTGGTTGTGGGAATGTGATATATATATATATATATATATTTCAACCAAGCATGTTTACAGTGGAGCAGAGAGAAGATTCATTGTATTCTAAATGTTCCTCCAATTAAATTCTGATTAAGTTATTGTGGAATGGACACCTGTAATCATTAATCGCAATTATTAATCTTAATAGTCCGTGGAGATAGTTGCAATCTAACTGGTGAGAGAAGCTTTCAACCTCTCTTACAGTGGTCAACAGCGGCAAGTTAATGATTTCAACGATTATAAATTAAAACTGCGAGTCCGTGTGAAAGTTAATAATATATGATCAACAGAAGATTGATAATTGGAACATAAGCATCAGTTAGACAGTGTTTTCTCTCTGTTCTCAAGTTGTCGATTTATTTTCGGATATAAAATAGCCAGACTTGTGTCTGAGGGAGGTGTTTGGAAGGGACACTCGAGGAACGAATATCGAGAGTGAAGGAGAGACCGCGAGTGGTAGAATGAGCAGACATTGTGTTCCTATGAGGGCTGTGTAGCCGAGGACCATAGACACAACGCAACGGAAATAATAAACACTAAAACAAAACAAAAAACCCGTGTCAATGTTCTGTAACAGGTGAGAATTCCAGGTGTACGCAACCTCAGGTGAAAGTTTCAGGTGTACGCAACCTCGGGTGAGAATTCCAGTTGTACACAACCTCAGATGAGAATTCCAGTTATACACAACCTCAGATGAAAATTACAAGTATACACAACCTCAGATGAGAATTACAGGTGTACACAACCTTAGGCGAAATTCTCAGGTGTACGCATCCTGTACACAACCTCAGATGAGAATTCCAGTTATACACAACCTCAGATTTACAAGTACACAACCTCAGATGAGAATTACAGGTGTAACACAACATCAGATGAGAATTCCAGTTATACACAACCTCAGATGAGAATTACAGGTGTAACACAACCTCAGGTAAGAATTACAGGTGTACACAACCTTAGGCGAAATTCTCAGGTGTACGCATCCTCGGGTGAGAATTCCAGTTGTACACAACATCAGATGAGAATTACAGTTATACACAACCTCAGATGAGAATTACAGGTGTAACACAACATCAGATGAGAATTCCAGTTATACACAACCTCAGATGAGAATTACAGGTGTACACAACCTTAGGCGAAATTCTCATGTGTACGCATCCTCGGGTGAGAATTCCAGTTGTACACAACCTCAGATGATAATTACAGTTATACACAACCTCAGATGAGAATTACAGGTGTACACAACCTCAGATGATAATTACAGGTGTAACACAACCTTAGGCGAAATTCTCAGGTGTACGCATCCTCGGGTGAGAATTCCAGTTGTACACAACATCAGATGAGAATTCCAGTTATACACAACCTCAGATGAGAATTACAGGTATACACAACCTTAGGCGAAATTCTCAGGTGTACGCATCCTCGGGTGAGAATTCCAGTTGTACACAACCTCAGATGAGAATTACAGGTATACACAACCTCAGGTGAGAATTACAGGTGTAACACAACATCAGATGAGAATTACAGTTATACACAACCTCAGATGAGAATTACAGGTGTAACACAACCTTAACACAACACAACCTCAGATGAGAATTACAGTTATACACAACCTCAGATGAGAATTACAGGTGTACACAACCTCAGATGATAATTACAGGTGTAACACAACCTTAGGCGAAATTCTCAGGTGTACGCATCCTCGGGTGAGAATTCCAGTTGTACACAACATCAGATGAGAATTCCAGTTATACACAACCTCAGATGAGAATTACAGGTGTACACAACCTTAGGCGAAATTCTCAGGTGTACGCATCCTCGGGTGAGAATTCCAGTTGTACACAACCTCAGATGAGAATTACAGGTATACACAACCTCAGGTGAGAATTACAGGTTTAACACAACATCAGTTGAGAATTACAGTTATACACAACCTCAGATGAGAATTACAGGTGTACACAGCCTTAGGCGAAATTCTCATGTGTACGCATCCTCGGGTGAGAATTCCAGTTGTACACAACCTCAGATGAGAATTACAGTTATACACAACCTCAGATGAGAATTACAAGTGTAACACAACCTCAGATGAGAATTACAGGTATACACAACCTCAGGTGATAATTACAGGTGTAACACAACCTCAGGTAAGAATTACAGGTGTACACAACCTTAAGCGAAATTCTCAGGTGTACGCATCCTCGGGTGAGAATTCCAGTTGTACACAACCTCAGATGAGAATTACAGTTATACACAACCTCAGATGAGAATTACAGGTGTAACACAACATCAGATGAGAATTACAGTTATACACAACCTCAGATGAGAATTACAGGTGTACACAACCTTAGGCGAAATTCTCATGTGTACGCATCCTCGGGTGAGAATTCCAGTTGTACACAACTTCAGATGAGAATTACAGTTATACACAACCTCAGATGAGAATTACAGGTGTAACACAACCTCAGATGAGAATTACAGGTATACACAACCTCAGGTGATAATTACAGGTGTAACACAACCTCAGGTAAGAATTACAGGTGTACACAACCTTAGGCGAAATTCTCAGGTGTACGCATCCTCGGGTGAGAATTCCAGTTGTACACAACCTCAGATGAGAATTACAGGTATACACAACCTCAGATGAAAATTACAGGTATACACAACCTCAGGAAAGAATTACAGGTGTACACAACCTTAGGCGAAATTCTCAGGTGTACGCATCCTCGGGTGAGAATTCCAGTTGTACACAACCTCAGATGAGAATTACAGGTATACACAACCTCAGGTGAGAATTTCAGGTGTACACAACCTTAGGCGAAATTCTCAGGTATACACATCCTCGGGTGAGAATTCCAGTTGTACACGACCTCAGATGAGAACTACAGGTGTAACACAACCTCAGATGAGAATTACAGGTGTAACACAACATCAGATGAGAATCCCAGTTGTACACAGCCTCAGGTGAGAATTACAGGCATACTCAACCTCAGGTGAGAATTACAGGTGTACGCAACTTCAGGTGAGTAACTCGGGTGTCTCCTAACATAGATAGATAGATTTTCATAAAATATTAACCATATATACTGTATGATATATATAGTCTCAAATATACATGAGGTGTTGCTCTGTTGTACAAAGAACCATTTTTCAGAGTACAAGAAATAGAGGTAGATAGCCCAAAAATAGTTGGGGCAGAGATTACTCTTTCCGACGATTTGATTTTGTATTGTTTTGTTGTATATATGCCTGCCACGTCTAGAACACTAGAAATGTTTACAGAACATGTTGAACTTCTGGAATGCCTATACTCAGTTTATTCTGAGAAGGGGCAGGTTATGTTTATGGGCGATATGAATGTCAAGAGTAAAGGTCCTCGGTGTAGCTTTGTCGAAAATGATAGGTCTAAGATTTTTCAGGAGTTTTAAAGCCGGTGTAATTTGATATCCATCAATGTTCAAAATACGTGTAGAGGTCCATGTAGTTCATTTTTTCCCCAAACGGGTAAATCAACACTTATTGACCATATTATCATTGAAGCAAGCTCCCTTGATTTAGTACAGAGTGCGTCAATTTTAGATGAAAGTGAACTTAATTTGTCGGAACATGTTCCTGTAATCAGTTCAATTCGAATACCAGTAGATGCTTCCTTAAATAATCATGTAAAACAAACACGGTTTAGTTGGAAAAGAACTGTAGCTGAGAACTATAAATTAGCTTTAAGTCGGAATTTAGCTTGTATTAAGATTGTAGGAGCTGAGAATATTGAGTATAAGAATGTGAGTCTAAGTGAGAATGTGATTGAGAAATATTATTGTGATATTGTGAGTGCAATATATAATTCGTCCATAGAATCTGTACCTGTGTCGAAATACAAACCCTACTTAAAACCATACTGGAATAATCAGTTATCACAGTTTCATAGCAATATGAAAAGTAGAAGACAAAAATGGATTGTTGAAGGTAGACCTAGAGATTGTTCGAACAGTTTTAAAGAATATAAATGGATGAAGAAAGAATCCAGGAGAAACCTTAAACAAGCTTTCTTTTTTTTTTTTGATTTTTAATTTTTTGAAGATTTTCAACAATACATGAAACATAACACATCAAACATTCCACTCACACATGGCCATTTTCACTTAGGTACAAAAGAATGTAAATAGAGGAAAAAATGAAAGCCTGACATTAAGATTGATACTAAAGTAAGTACTATGTTATAGTGTACCGTTTTTAGCAAAAAGGGAAAAATTAGCAAAGTAGCAGTAAGAGAGATGAAGAAGGAGAGGGATGGAGAGGATGAGTATGGTGCTTTATTAAAAGCAAATGGAATTAATAATAGATCTAACACTGCTTCAAAGTCAGTTAAAAATGCTTGTACCTCTTGACATTCCCATATTGCATGAATTATAGTTTCAATATCAGTTTTACAGTGATAACAATAAGGGCTGTCAACAAGACCAATTATATAAAGATAAGAATTGGTGGTTAAAATATGCTGATTGATTCTAAATTGGAGCCATTGTAGTTTGGTATTTTTACTAATTTTAAAGGGAATGGTATAGATTTTTTTCCCATATATCATTATTAAAGTCAAACATTTGCTCCCACTTCTTTCTACCCGTAGATACTGTATTATTCTGACATAAAACATGGTAGAAATCTTTAGTTCCTTTTTTATGTCTAAGAAAAATTTCCAAATTCATCGGGATGTATGGATAGTCAACATTCAAATTAATAATATCTTCAGGTAAAATGAGTTTTTTTTTTACAGAATTAATGATACCTTGATATGTAAGTAAATTTGTTTGGATGCCAAATTTTTGTATGAACTCTTGATGATTGTAGAAAGATTTATTTCTTTTTTCTTTTTTTATATCATTGACTATTATTACCCCCTTTCTATACCATTCCCTGAAAAAAACACTCTTGTTTTGTATTTTTATTGATTTGTTATACCAAATTGGGGATTTAAGAATATTTGTTCCACTTTGTCTTCCATAGTTTACACCCTTTTCAATTAGCTTGCCCCAACTTAGTAGCATAACTTTCCAGAATACAGAATAAGTTTTTACAGTTTCTCTGACATTTTGATAAATAGTCAGTACCACAGTTAGCCATAGTGTAGCTATTTCCATATGTTTTTACAAAAATCTGCCATTTTCCTTCTGTTGTATATAACCTTCGAATCCAAGTTAGTTTTAAGGATTCTATGAAAGATTGTAAATGTAACATTTTGAGCCCCCCTTCAAAATAGTTTTTGATAATAATGTCTTTTTTTATTTTATCTGTTTTACCATTCCATAAAAAATTATAAAGTTCAGTATTAAGTTTTCTGATAAAACAGTCCTCGAGGTTTGGTAAAGAGATAAAAAGATGATTAAGCTGTGATATCAAAAGAGACTTAATTATATGTATTTTTCCTATTGGTGTTAAAATCCTTCTATTCCATATTCTAATTAATGCCTTAAGTTTTACTAGGTTTTTGTTATAGTTTAATTTTGGAATTTGGTGCAGGTCCACGTTAAAATCGATGCCCAAGACTGTAAACTTTGTAATTCCCCATTGCAAGTTCCACTCTGGAAAGTAAGTGTCATTACTGTACTTTTTACTGCCAATCTAAATAACTTGTGTTTTAGTTTTATTTACTTTTAATCCAGAAATTTTTGCAAAACTATGTAGTGCCGAAAAAGACTCTTTCATTGATCTTTTTGTACCATCTAAGATAATAGAAGTATCGTCTGCGTACTGAGATAGTAAAATAGGAACATTGTCTACACTTATGCCTTTTATATTGTTATTAATCCTAAATCTTATAGCAAGTATCTCTACACATAAAATAAATATATAAGGCGCGATTGGGTCACCCTGACGGCAACCCCGCTTTATTTCGAAAAACTTTAAGAGATTTCCTCCCTGATTAATAGTTAATGTATAGCATCAGTATGTAAAGTCTTTATCCACCTTCGTAAATCATTTCCAAAATAGCAACACTGTGTTTATAAAGTCCCAACTAACAGAATCAAAAGCCTTTTCAAAATCAATAATTAAAAGCATACCAGGAATTTCATTTTCATCTGCATACTGCATGATATCATAAAATTATCCTTGTATTTTCCCCTATATACCGCCCAGCAATAAAACCAGTCTGATCCATATTAATTAATTGGTTTAAAACCCTTTTTACTCTACCTGCTATTGAACCTGATGCTATTTTGTATATTATATTGAGTAAAGAGATTGGCCTCCAATTCTTTAAAAACTGTCTGGGTTTATCTCCCTTTGGTAGACATGTAATTATACCCTGTCTTTGAGTTATAGATAATTTACCAGTCAAATAGCCATAATTAATAGATCTAACTACAAAATTACTTACTTTCCCCCCAAAACATTTAAACAATTCTGCTGTAAATCCATCTGACCCAGGACTTTTATTATTTTTCATATTTTTTAAAGTACTTGAGGCTTCTTCTAAAGTAATTTTAGCCTCCAGTGATAATGATTCTGCCCTATCTAGTTTAGGAATATTATTGTTATATATATCTACATATGCATCTAAATCAACATCTTCAATATTATTATTACTGGAATACAAATTTTCATAAAATTTTTATTACTTCATTTAAGATATCTTCCTGTTTTCTAATAATTTTCCCATTTTCTTTTTCTATCATTGGAATAATTTTTGATGTAAAATTTCTGTTTTCTAAACTAAAAAAAATATTTTGAAGGTTTTTCCCCCTCTTCAACCCATCTAGCTTTTGAACGAATAATATTTCCCTTCATTTTATGTTGCCGAATTGTTTCTAATATTTTCTTTTTTTCTCCAACTAGATTTATATCTACATTGTCACAGGCCCCTAAAGAATTAATTTCTTCAATAAGATTCTTCTCATGTACGTTTTGTTGCTTTTTCTTATAAGATGAGTATGAAATTGTTTTTTCCCCTAATTTCGAATAATAATGTTTCTAAAAAAAGTTGATCATTAATTTGAAATTGAATTTCATTGTCAGGAATTATAGTAAGGTAATCAGGATTGTAGACAGGAAGAGCACACTGTAATTTAACTTTAGAAATAAGTTTATTAATTAAATCTAGATACTCTGAGTCATGCAGTAATGAGTTATTGAATTTCCAAAGACCTTTTCCCTTTTTGAACTCATTAAACTTAAAAGATATTGAAGGTGAGGAGTGATCTGAACGATAGCCAGTTTCTATACTACATTTTTGTATATTTCTCACCAAATTATCTGATATTAAAATGAAATCAAGACGAGTTTGTTTTGTAGGATTAGTTTTCCATTTTCTCTGGGTGTTGTTCTCTATAAATGTCTACTAAGTTAAGTTCTTGCATTAATTCAATTATCTTATCCCTAGCCCTTGGATTATTTATCTGTCTATAATTTTGATCATAGTCTAGGTCAGGATTCAACACCAAATTAAAATCACCACATACAATAAAATATTCATTGTTAAACTCATTAATAGCATCTATTACATTATCATAAAAATGTGGCCTATCTGTATTAGGACTATATATTGTTACCAAAGTTACCTCTTTTTCGTCTATCAACATGTCTAATGCAAGAAAGTTCCCTTCTGTATCTTTCTTTTCATTCCTCACCATCATTTCAAAGTTATTATTAATTAGAATTGCGACCCCCCCACCCCCCCCTTGAATTCGATCTAAATGAACTAAAATGACAAGAATATCCCCATTCAGCCCGTATGATATTTTGCATTTCCACAGTAAAATGAGTATCCTGTATACAGTATATGTTATATTTCTTATTTCTAAGATATGAAAAAACATCGCTACATTTACTCTTGTCTCCAAGACCCTGACAGTTAGCTGTTAGTATCTTAATTTCTTCCATGATATTTGTACATAAACAACAAGTGAAAATAAGGCACCTTGCCAGTCCTGTAACACCTAGAAATAAGGGGGTAAAAGTGAAAGGAGAGAAAAGAGTGAATGTCGACAGACAAATGACTAGCCAATGATGTAAATCTTAATTCAATTAACGTGAAAGAGCATGTATTCATAGAGCAGGAATAACAAAGAGAGAAAGACAAAGAAAGAATTAGAGCAAAGGTTGATAGGGAAAGGAAAATATTAAGATAGTTCGGTAGTCGTGGACTCGCTGACACCTACAGCACATGTATACGTACCTACCATCTAATGTTGACATGTGGAGCATGCTTTAGACAAGCTTTCGATAAATACATGTCTGATCAATTACAAGAATTGAGCGAGCAAATGACATAGATCAGAAACGTTTTTGGCATTTAATCAGAAATAAAACGGCAAAACAAAGACGTTGCCAAACTGAATTTAGATGTGACAGAAAAACTTTCAGAGACCCGGAAATTATTGTAGATTTTGAGAGAAGTTTTAAAGATGATTCTAATAGTATATTTGATGAAAACTTTAGGATCCATATATCAAGTAAAGTGAAAGAAATAGAAAGAAAAGATTTGAAAGATGAGAGATTCTTAAAAGATCCAATCACGCAAGCTGAAATCGAAATAATCTGCAGGAATCTAAAATCAAATAAGGCAGGAGGTATGGACAGTCTAGTATATGAGCACTTGAAATTGGGAAACTCAGACCTTTTTGCTCATTTATCAAAGTTATTCAATGCAGTAGTTGAGAGTCAATATATACCATATGGGTGGAAGAAGGGGACTATTTTCACATTGTACAAAGGTCATCCTAAACCTAAGGATGATCCTAATAGTTATAGGGGGTAAACTCTTCTACCAGTCATCTTTAAAGTGTTCGAAATGATTTTAGCGAATAGATTGGAACCAGTTCTTTCTTCTGTTTCTTTTCCAAATAAGCAACAATCAGCTTACCAAAAAGGGCTCTGTAGTTTGTTAACCTCATTTAACCTGCAGGAATGTATACATTATAATGTAGAAAGGGAAGAAAACGTTTTTGTAGCCTGTTTAGACAGTAATAAAGCTATTGACACTGTCTGGCATGACGGTTTACTTTATAAGTTACATCAATTGGGAATAACTGCTAAGTCATAGCACATTTTGAAAGCAATATATACAGACATAAGAAGTAGTGTCTTATTTAATGGTTTAAGATCAAGATGGATAAAGATGGAAAGGGGGATCTTACAGGGGAGCGCATTATCTGCAAAAATGTATCTCGTCTTCATTAATGATTCACTGGATTCTGTTGAATAATGTGGAATGGGTGCTATTATTGCCGATTTAAGAATTAATATACCAACACAGGCAGATGATATTTGTCTATTCAGTACACAACGTAAAAGTATACAACACATGTTAAGCGTGTGTGAAGATTATAGTAAAAAGTGGCGCTTTGTGTTTTCTACAGTGAAAAGTAATATTATGTGTTTTTCTAGAATAAAGCAGAAAGGGTCAAGTATACAACTGTATCTGTATGAGCATCCTCTTCCAGTAGTAGAAAATATAACGCATGTTGGTGTCATGTTAAACAATAATTTCAACAGTACAGAACGTACAATACGTGCATGCAACAGATTAAAGAGTGATGTGATGAGCCTCATTAAGTGCGGTACTCATCCTTGTGCATTAAACACCTTAACAGTACGTAAAATAATTAAAACAAGAATTTATCCAACAGCCCTATATGGCTGTGAATTATGGTGTCTTGCAAAAGCAGAAGTTTTAATGTTGGAAAGAACTCAACGTTTTATTCTCAAATCGATTAAGGGGTTCCATATGAGGACTCGAACGGATATGTGTAGCAGCTTGCTTGGTTGGCTTAGCTTAGAATCATATATAGATATTAGGAAGCTAACATTTTTTGGAAGATTGTGTAATTTAGGGAAAGAGAGTGTGTCTTGTACTGTATGTTTAACTCGCCTTTTTATGGCGGATGTAAGCACTAATATGCATGAAAGTAATTTGAATGATCGCGGATTCATGAATGATGTTGTTCGAGTTTTGAGAAAATAAGATCTGTATGAAATGGTAAAAGAATGTTTAGCACGCGGATCATTCCCCTCAAAAAGTAAATGGAAGAACAAAGTAAAATGTACATTTCATTTATACGAAGAAAACTCGTGGAAAGAAAGAATGGATGATGACCGCGAGTTCTATAGATTTAAATTAATTCATAATAAACTAGCTCCCCACATATTGTGGAAGCTATTAATTAAGTTTCCTCAGAATAAGGAATCCATAGTTAGTATTATGGAACTTATTGTGTCCATCAGAAATGTAAACACAGTTGAATTATGTCACAGATGTGGCCAAACGTATGAAGATGTGTATACTCATATAGTCTTACAGTGCAATTTTACTGAAGAAATTAGAGATCAATTATGGTGTCAAATGATCAGTATCAGTGGTTATGAGTTTAGCGTATATTTACATGATCACTCAGATTTTGACCTATTCCATATCTTGATTGGTGGAGAAGTAATGTATGAATTGAATTTAAAAGAAATATCACAGTTTTACCTTAATTCAGTCCATTATGTTTCAAAAATGCTTAAAGCATATTATGGCTAAAATGTATATGATACAAATTACATCTAAAGAATTATCATTAAGTACAATATATATATATATATATATATATATATATATATAAGTAATGTAATTATGCTGTATCTTATATGTTTCTTTGGTATTTTGTAACTATTTAATCATTATTATACTTATGTTATAATGATCACTGTATTGCAAAAATGATGTAACTCAATGTTCCGATGTGATTTTGTAACGACTTAATTACTATAATTATCCTTATGTTATAATATCTTGGTAATAATTTTGATTTGCATGCCAATTCAACGTTCTCTTTCACTAAATTAATGTTGTTCTTTTTGTGAAATCTTCTTAAAGGAGGAAATAAAGAGAGTAATAATGATACAGTCTTCCCTTTTCTCAAAATTTTGGCCCCAAGTTAATAGATGTTGATGATATCTTTTGTGAATGCGTGTAAATGTAGTTCAGTATAGAGCAACTCTTTAATCACTGCAGACAGGAATTCTAGTCCAGGGGAGATAACCCCTACAATTTTACACCAGGATGGGTATGTTGGAGAATGGTAATGATTACGTCTTATTCTAGTGTTATTTAATGTGTATATAGCATCAATGAAGGTGGCCGCTGGTCTTCAAAACGTTAGTGATTGTGATTCTGAATTTTAGTTGACATGTTAATATTTTGTTATGGTATTTATATGTAGGATGCACAAAGCATTTCACTTATTTGAATTATATATATATTTTACATATAGACATAAATTTTCGTAAGTAAAATCGACGGTATGGTCCAATATTGGTACTGGATCATAACAAACAAATGTTCGTTGGATGCGTAATACTGGGATAGATATATGATCAATGAAGTAATAGCAACAGTACAGACAAACGAATTGTCAATTTTTTTTCGAGGCAGTCTGCCCCTTTATCAAGACAAAAATATTACATAAATTACATTACATACATAGAACATAAACAAATACAAAGTTATAAACCTTAATCGAGAGTGGTGGTGTAAATTAAGGCCTCTCGATAATCCATTCGGCAGATGAAGGTCCTCTATAACGGACAAAACATCTGTTGTATGTAAGATGGTGATTGAAATATTATAAATGTTTTACATAAATTTAGGGTTTGCACTCTAGACACTAAGTGTATATGTGGTCATTGGTCACCCCACAGAAAAAAAATATTAAAGTCCATTGATTTCCACCTCATGTGGAAGGCCTAACAACTTATTTGAAAGATACCACAGACTATCTAAAAAGACGCCATGTAGCAATCTACCTGAAGATACGCTCTTGTTAACTATAGATGTAGTCTCCCTGTACGCAAACATCCCATACAAGGATGGCATCTTGGTTTATCGTACAGCATGGAACACTATGAAGTACACACATCCTTCAGCAGATAGTCTGGTAGAACCAGGAAGTACACACATCCTTCAACAGATAGTCTGATAGAACCAGGAAGTACACACATCCTTCAACAGATAGTCTGATAGAACCAGGAAGTACACACATCCTTCAACAGATAGTCTGATAGAACCAGGAAGTACACACATCCTTCAACAGATAGTCTGATAGAACCAAGAAGTACACTCATTCTTCAACAGATAGTCTGATAGAACCAGGAAGTACACACATCCTTCAACAAATAGTCTGATAGAACCAGGAAGTACACACATCCTTCAACAGATAGTCTGATAGAACTTCTAAAGTTAATGCTTACGTTGAGCAACGTTACATTCAACGGAGAGCATTATCTACAAACCAGTGGTACTGCCATGTACATCATGATGGCACTATCTTATGCAAATATGTTTATGGGCCACCTTGGCTTTAGGCTACTTACAGTAGCCCCCTCGAAATCACTCAGTTGGTTTAGAATCATTGATGACTTTGATCAAGTGGACATCCGGTCGAAAATCTTTTGAGAATTTCATTTGTTTTACAAACGAATTCCACAGGACCATTAAGTTTACTGCTGACATCTCCAGCGAGAAAAACACTTTCTTGGACACTTGTTCAATACTCACCAACGGAGAAATAAGCACGGATTTATGCAGTAAATTCTCGGACACTCACCAGTACCTTCGCCCATCTAGTTGTCACCCATTCCAGACCATAAGGTATATTCCACACTTCCAAACGTAGGGAATAAGACGTATTGTATCTGTCGACGACGTCTTTAGACGTCCTTACTTAGAACTGAAGTCCCATCTACTGAACAGGGGATATAAAGCAGCCTTAATCGACCGCGAAATCGATAGAGTTACAGAACTAGACAGGACCAGTACATTTAAACATCAAGTCCGACCAAAAACTGGGAGAGCACCTTGTGTGGCAACCCTTCACCACAGTATGCCACCATTGTAAACAATCTTCCAGAAATACTGGCAAATCGTGCTGTCGTCCTGTAAACCTCAGAACGCTTTCCCGGAACCACCAATACTAGCTTATCGCAGACCAAAAAACATCAAAGACCTGGCGGTGAGCGCTGAGCTACCAACAACTTCACATGCTACGGAAACTGACTATTTCAAAACATGTAACAGTAAGAGGTGCAAGCTTTGTCCGTATACTCACAGCACCAATTCATTCAAATGTGAAGTCAACGGACAGAACTACCACATCCTCAAGTCGGTATCCTGCACATCGGCCAATGTAATATACTTAATTACGTGTGCCAAGTGTCATTTGCAGTATGTAAACAGAATCGCTCGGGCCTGCCTGTAGCAAGATATTTCAACATGTCAAGCCATACGTACCATGGCATGCAGTTGGTACCCATTGACCATTGCAGGAGTTAAGGTGACCAGCGACGCCTCAGTAAGGAACGACACTGGATCAACCAACTCCAAACCTGCTACCCACTTGGTGCCTGACAAATACTAACCTGCTAGTATTGTAAGCTCACCTGTACCGAACACAAACAGAATTATTAGTTTAACTGTATCGAACACATGCTTACTTCTTATCTTAAAGTGTATCGCTAACAAAACACAACCTGATATTATTAGCTCTCCATAACAGAAAACAATACTGGTTTAACTGTAACTAACACATTCTAGCCTGCTGGCATCATTAGCTCTCCATAACAGAAAACAATACTGATTTAACTGTACCTAATACATTCTAGCTTGCTGGCATCATCAGCTCTCCATAACAGAAATCAATACTGATTTAACTGTACCTAACACATACTAGCTTGCTGGCATCATTAGCTCTCAATAACAGAAAACAATACTGGTTTAACTGTACCTAACACATTCTAGTTTGCTGGCATCGTTAGCTCTCCTTAACAGAAAACAATACTGATTTAACTGTACCTAACACATACTAGCTTGCTGGCATCATAAGCTCTCCATAACAGAAAACAATACTGATTTAACTGTACCTAACACATACTAGCTTGCTGGCATCGTTAGCTCTCCATAACAGAAAACAATACTGATTTAACTGTACCAAACACATTCTAGCTTGCTGGCATCATAAGCTCTCCATAACAGAAAACAATACTGATTTAACTGTACCTAACACATACTAGCTTGCTGGCATCGTTAGCTCTCCATATCAGAAAACAATACTGATTTAACTGTACCTAACACATACTAGCTTGCTGGCATCATAAGCTCTCCATAACAGAAAACAATACTGATTTAACTGTACCTAACACATACTAGCTTGCTGGCATCGTTAGCTCTCCATATCAGAAAACAATACTGATTTAACTGTACCTAACACATACTAGCTTGCTGGCATCGTTAGCTCTCCATAACAGAAAACAATACTGATTTAACTGTACCTAACACATACTAGCTTGCTGGCATCGTTAGCTCTCCTTAACAGAAAACAATACTGATTTAACTGTACCTAACACATACTAGCTTGCTGGCATTATTAGCTCTCCATAACAGAAAACAATACTTATCTAACTACACCTGACATATAATTAGTTGTCCTAAACAGAATGCATGCTAGCTTTAGTAGCGAAAAAAAAAACAAAACAAAAAAACAAAAAAACCCACACAACTTTAAAGTAACTTTTTACGACGGTGTGATGATTGTGTTTGTTCATTCAATACATTTTTTAATTGGATGTACTCTCCAGTTTCGTTTTCGGTGAAAAAGATAATATGTTTAGATATTTACATTTTTATCGCTTTAGGTATTTTGAATCTTAGTTAAGTATGCTATATCCTTGACCATAGTGCAGTGTTAATATTATTTGTGAAATAGATTTCCTTTCTGATTGGTTGAAATACCCCAGTGGAACTTTCCATAGAAATTATGCGATCTATAAATAACACAAGCTGATTTGTGTATTATTTGAAACATAACGTCATACAGCCTAATTTGAATCGCCCCAAATATTCACCTGACTGACGGGTTGAGGGATTGATATGAGATTTAAGATAACCTTTACTACTGCTACTTAGACTACGTGTTCGTGCTTTAGACCATATTTGCTTGGGTTTTGCATCGCCAGTCAAGTGATGAGGTCACATCTTCAACACCAGTGTTACAATGCCATCTTTTAACCACGGGTCTTTGATTTATGTCTGTGCACCTTTCCCCAAACATATAGTGTTTACATGTCGCAGTTTATTCAAGATCCCTGTTCCCATTATCACGATTTCCCACAAGAAGTCGTCAAACAACGATCTAACTGGTAACACAGGATTTCAAAAGATGCGGGTTTATGAAAGTTTTGGACAGCTTTACGATCGTGATTTTGATCTTGTTGAGAGAAAATCGATTTCTTCGTCCTATATTTACATGGACGTATCTGATGCTCGTTAGTTTATCAATAATAATTGTTCTGTAAAAGTTAATACATTTGTAGAAAAACGGCTTTGATATTAGTGGTCTATTAACAAAGGGTCCAAGGGGCCGTCATCGCTCATCTGGATAATTTAAAGAATTTCAAATATGACAAACAGTTATTGATATGATTTATGGTAGTCAAACAGAGGTCACCGAAGAATACTTCAGACCATATTGGGCAACATTCAATCATTCTTACAGGAGGAGTATGATTTTATTTAGAAGAATTTACTCTATTTTCTCTATTGGGCCCCGCCCCCTTCCGCTCAAGGGGGGCGAGGCCTAATGTTTATATAAGATAGTTTCCCTTTCACCCATGAATGCTTCAAACGAAATTTGGACAGTATCCTATCATTCCTAAAGAAGGAGTAGGAGTTTAAAGAAGTTCCTTTATTTTCCCCATTTTGGCCTTGCTCATCCAGCCCCAGAGGACGGAGATCTTACGTTTATACAAGATTGATTCCCCTTCACCCAATAATGATTCAGACGAAATTTGGGCAATATTCGTTCATTTATACAGGAGGAGTAGGATTTAAAATCATTAACTCTATTTTAACATGTTCAAGAGGTGCTGAGAGCGGAAGGTGTCGTTAAATGCTGGAGTATCAAGGATGATTTTCGTCATAGTCCGTGTACTTTGCCTCCAACCAAACTCTGTGCATTGCGCATGCTTATTGCGGTGACATTAGGTATATAACATTGGCCTGTGATATTGCGGAAATTAAAGCTAACGTTTTCCATATATCGAGCACAGACGATAGATATTGACACATCATGTTCAAAATGTAAGTATTTCATATATCTTTTGACCTCATCGATATTGTATATTGTAAACTCACGGAGCGAGATAAAAACAACAGCTCGTTTGATCTAAAATTGATAAACCAGCTTTGTTGGATGAAAGAAATATTGTTAATGTGTAAAATATTCAAGATAGATCTTGAGAGAAATAGATTTACATAATAAAGTGAGTTTTTATATGCTGGTTTTAGAGCTATTGTAGTAACACAATATGTTTTTATATGCTGGTTTTAGAGCTATTGTAGTAACACAATATGTTTTTATATGCTGGTTTTAGAGCTATTGTAGTAACACAGTATGTTTTTATATGCTGGTTTTAGAGCTATTGTAGTAACACAGTATGTTTTTATATGCTGGTTTTAGAGCTATTGTAGTAACACAATATGTTTTTATATGCTGGTTTTAGAGCTATTGTAGTAACACAATATGTTTTTATATGCTGGTTTTAGAGCTATTGTAGTAACACAATATGTTTTTATATGCTGGTTTTAGAGCTATTGTAGTAACACAATATGTTTTTATATGCTGGTTTTAGAGCTATTGTAGTAACACAATATGTTTTTATATGCTGGTTTTAGAGCTATTGTAGTAACACAGTATGTTTTTATATGCTGGTTTTAGAGCTATTGTAGTAACACAATATGTTTTTATATCTGATATTCTGTAAGTCGTTGTTAATGTTTGATATATTTCGAATTCACCCCGTGGTATAGCTATACTAACAACTGACAATCTTTATAGAATTTCAATCATTTGTTTTACTTTTGTTATAGGTGTCTGTCTTCTAGTTTTCCTGACACCTTGTTTTATGATATATCGTCAATTAAAGGCATTCTATAAAATAACAAGTACTTGTCAGATATGAATCCCAGTAACTATCCTAAGTAGTAGATTCTTAATCAAGTCCTATAACTCAAATGAATTTTAGCGATTGCTAGTCAGGGTCGGAAACACAACTACTTGTATAATGTTGACAAGTTTTCAGTGTGATAATAGGTACAATACGGTACTCGTCCTATTGATTTTAATTCTGTTTCTCTATCTTTAACATTTTGTTTTGAGAAATTCTGATCTTCCTCAGCTGTCTCTAAGGTTTCAAAATCCACATGCTACGATTTAAATAGTTATTTGACTCTGCTGTATCTAATACGAAATTTTATTGGAAAGTGATATTCACATGTGTGTCATCTAACAACAACACAAAGGAAAATCAGCTGAAACACAACCAGTTATTATAAAACTGTCCTAACTTTATACCATATCTCGATGGATAAACATCAACCACTAAATTTCATACACTTTCTCTACCCTCCCCAATGTTTACTGTACGATTTTCATATTAAGTTAATCAAACACATTAGATAACGCCAGGGTCATATATAGATTACTTTATAACGTTTCCATAATATTTATACTTTAACATTAGCATTCAAATCAGTTCCAAAACCAGCATAAAATACCTCCATATTGACAAAATCTTAATCCAAACTCAGATTAAATGACATTAGGACAAACTCTAAGAGACAGACAGAAAAAAGGAGAATTCGACGTTAGGAAAACCAATTTGTATTTCATGTGCGCACACGTAGTCCATGGCAGATCGGTATAGAATGAGATATGAGGAAATTTTTACCTGTATTCTATTTCCGGGCGTGATCGATTTGAACTAATTCTATTTATATAGTATCATGTCATTGACAGACATAATATCTTATCACCAGACTTTGGTGTTTGTCGGTCTATCGAGCATGTTTTCTTTACACATTTTTTATTCATCGGCCTTTGGTTTACATTATTGACCTGTGATATTGGGGTTGAAACCTTTCACTTTCCATACATTGAACAAGGAGATAATTATCAAAGTCATTTCAAGATATTTGAAAACATTCTCTTAATTATCATACATAAACTTCTATAAATACCCCAAGACATCAATCTACATTATGAAGAAGGGTAATGCAGTGAAATTTGTTTAAAACAAATATCATCAATTTGGAAACAATCTTATAGTTTATGTAAAAGCATGTCCTAATTAGTAATTGATATAGATATATCATTAGAGTGATCTTGTTTGAATAGTAAATTGAAGTTGTTATATCTACATTCAGAGAAAATCTGTGTGTGTTACTATTACTTTATTGATCATATATCTATCCCAGTAATACGCATCCAACAAACATTTGTTTGTTCGCATCCAGTACCAATATTGGACCATACCATCGATATTACTTACTAGATTCTACTTATAGAAGATCCAGTACCAATATTGGACCATACCGTCGATATTACTAAGTAGATTCTATATATAGAAGATCCAGTACCAATATTGGACCATACCATCGATATTACTTACTAGATTCTACTTATAGAAGATCCAGTACCAATATTGGACCATACCGTCGATATTACTAAGTAGATTCTATATATAGAAGATCCAGTACCAATATTGGACCATACCATCGATATTACTTACTAGATTCTACTTATAGAAGATCCAGTACCAATATTGGACCATACCGTCGATATTACTAAGTAGATTCTATATATAGAAGATCCAGTACCAATATTGGACCATACCGTCAATATTACTTACTAGATTCTATATATATATATTGTATTTTATGCACTTGTTGACACCTCACGAAATAGGTATAAATGTTATGGGGGATTGGACATATTTCCTCATGTTGATACGTTACAAGTTTGGTGTCAAAATATTGCACTAATTCTACTTCTATGATTTTTTTTATCTGATTTTTGACATTTATTTCGAGCGATTCGTATCCTCCTCAAACGCCATTTATTTTTCAAAATGTCAGTCTTATGTCTCACTGACGAGCACTACAAAGACAAAACAGCTGTTTGAAGCAGTTTATTTTGTTCCACATATCTCTCCCACTCGGATATTTTATCTTTGATTCTGTCTAAATACCTTTCTAGTAACATGACTAAACACCTCTACAGTAATGTGACTGAACGCCTCTCCAGTAACGAGAAACACCTCTCCAGTAAAGTGACAAAAGCCCTCTTTACTAACGTGGCTAATCACCTCTTTACTAACGTGACTAAAGCCCTCTACAGTAACATGAGTAACATCTCGCCAATGACATGACTAACACGTCGCCAGTGAAGTGATTAAACACCTCCATAGTGACGTGACTAAACACGTCTTCAGGAACGGTAATAAATAACTCTCCAGAATAGTGACTAAAACCGTCAACAATAACGTGACTAAAACCGTCTACAATAACGTGACTAAAACCGTCAACAATAACGTGACTAAAACCATTTACAATAACGTGACTAAAACCATTTACAATAACGTGACTAAAACCGTCAACAATAACGTGACTAAAACCGTCTACAATAACGTGACTAAAACCGTCTACAATAACGTAACTAAAACCGTCTACAATAACGTGACTAAAACCATTTACAATAACGTGACTAAAACCGTCTACAATAACGTGACTAAAACCGTCTACAATAACGTGACTAAAACCGTCTACAATAACGTGACTAAAACCGTCTACAATAACGTGACTAAAACCGTCTACAATAACGTGACTAAAACCGTCAACAATAACGTGACTAAAACCGTCTACAATAACGTGACTAAAAACTTCTCTAAAACCGTAATGTGACTAAAACCGTCTACAATAACGTGACTAAAACCGTCTACAATAAATATAACGTGACTAAAACCGTCTACAATAACGTAACTAAAACCGTCTACAATAACGTGACTAAAACCATTTACAATAACGTGACTAAAACCGTCTACAATAACGAGACTAAAACCGTCTACAATAACGTGACTAAAATCGTCTACAATAACGTGACTAAAACCATTTACAATAACGTGACTAAAACCGTCAACAATAACGTGACTAAAACCGTCTACAATAACGTGACTAAAACCATTTACAATAACGTGACTAAAACCGTCTACAATAACGTGACTAAAACCGTCAACAATAACGTGACTAAAACCGTCTACAATAACGTGACTAAAACCATTTACAATAACGTGACTAAAACCGTCTACAATAACGTGACTAAAACCGTCTACGATAACGTGACTAAAACCATTTACAATAACGTGACTAAAACCGTCTACAATAACGTAACTAAAACTACAATAACGTGACTAAAACCGTCTGCAATAACGTGACTAAAACCGTCAACAATAACGTGACTAAAACCGTCTACAATAACGTGACTAAAACCATTTACAATAACGTGACTAAAACCGTCTACAACAACGTGACTAAAACCGTCTACAATAACGCGACTAAAAACTTCTCTAGTAATGTGACTAAAACCGTCTACAATAACGTGACTAAAAACTTCTCTAATAATGTGACTAAAACCGTCTACAATAACGTGACTAAAACCGTCTACAATAACGTGACTAAAAACTTCTCTAGTAATGTGACTAAAACCGTCTACAATAACGTGACTAAAACCATTTACAATAACGTGACTAAAACCGTCTACAATAACGTGACTAAAACCATTTACAATAACGTGACTAAAACCGTCTACAATAACGTGACTAAAACCGTCTACGATAACGTGACTAAAACCGTCAACAATAACGTGACTAAAACCGTCAACAATAACGTGACTAAAACCGTCTACAATAACGTGACTAAAACCATTTACAATAACGTGACTAAAACCGTCTGCAATAACGTGACTAAAACCGTCAACAATAACGTGACTAAAACCGTCTACAATAACGTGACTAAAACCATTTACAATAACGTGACTAAAACCGTCTACAACAACGTGACTAAAACCGTCTACAATAACGCGACTAAAAACTTCTCTAGTAATGTGACTAAAACCGTCTACAATAACGTGACTAAAAACTTCTCTAATAATGTGACTAAAACCGTCTACAATAACGTGACTAAAAACTTCTCTAGTAATGTGACTAAAACCGTCTACAATAACGTGACTAAAAACTTATCTAGTAATGTGACTAAAACCGTCTACAATAACGTGACTAAAAACTTCTCTAGTAATGTGACTAAAACCGTCTACAATAACGTGACTAAAACCGTCTACAATAACGTGACTAAAAACTTCTCTAGTAATGTGACTAAAACCGTCTACAATAACGTGACTAAAACCGTCTACAATAACGTGACTAAAATCGTCTACAATAACGTGACTAAAAACTTCTCTAGTAATGTGACTAAAACCGTCTACAATAACGTGACTAAAAACTTCTCTAGTAATGTGACTAAAACCGTCTACAATAACGTGACTAAAACCGTCTACAATAACGTGACTAAAACCGTCTACGATAACGTGACTAAAACCGTCTACAATAACGTCTACCGTCTAATAACGTGACTAAAAACGTTCTTCTCTAGTAATGTGACTAAAACCGTCTACAATAACGTGACTAAAAACTTCTCTAGTAATGTGACTAAAATCGTCTACAATAACGTGACTAAAAACTTCTCTAGTAATGTGACTAAAACCGTCTACAATAACGTGACTAAAAACTTCTCTAGTAATGTGACTAAAACCGTCTACAATAACGTGACTAAAAACTTCTCTAGTAATGTGACTAAAACCGTCTACAATAACGTGACTAAAATCGTCTACAATAACGTGACTAAAAACTTCTCTAGTAATGTGACTAAAACCGTCTACAATAACGTGACTAAAAACTTCTCTAGTAATGTGACTAAAACCGTCTACAATAACGTGACTAAAAACTTCTCTAGTAATGTGACTAAAACCGTCTACAATAACGTGACTAAAACCGTCTACAATAACGTGACTAAAACCGTCTACAATAACGTGACTAAAACCGTCTACAATAACGTGACTAAAAACTTCTCTAGTAATGTGACTAAAACCGTCTACAATAACGTGACTAAAAACTTCTCTAGTAATGTGACTAAAACCGTCTACAACAACGTGACTAAAACCGTCTACAATAACGCGACTAAAAACTTCTCTAGTAATGTGACTAAAACCGTCTACAATAACGTGACTAAAAACTTCTCTAATAATGTGACTAAAACCGTCTACAATAACGTGACTAAAACCGTCTACAATAACGTGACTAAAAACTTCTCTAGTAATGTGACTAAAACCGTCTACAATAACGTGACTAAAAACTTCTCTAGTAACGTGACAACCAAATAGCTAAACAGAAACGTAACTGAAACACTTCTCCAGTTACGTGACTTAACACCTCTCAAGTAACATGACTAAACTTTCTAGTAACGTGCCTAAACATCATATCCCCACATCTAAGACATCGTATCCTTTAATCTTATGTCATCACATCCTTAAAACTGATGTCATCATATCCTCAAATCTATGACATTATATCCTCAAATTTTATGTCTTCACATCCTTTAAACGGGTGGCGTCATATTCTCAAATCTATGACATTATATCCTCAAATCTAATGTCTTCACATCCTTTAAACGGGTGGCGTCATATTCTCAAATCTAATGATTCTTGCAGCTAATTACAATTACACACTTGTAGTTAATCATAATTCTGAAGTCAACACCATCCTAAGTAAAAATTAAATGGTTATTGTAATTATGAACTAGATCACTTTGGTTACCTATAGTATCATTCTACCACACAAATATGAAGACTAATCGATGTTCACTAACCCACAACTTTACTACCAGACTAAAACTTGGACCCTCACCTGGTTCAACATAGCTTCGTGTGTGCTATCTAAATATTCAGGATAAGAATGGTATAGAACAGTGGAGGTAAAATATTCCTAGTTTATCCATCAAATGTGGCAGTATACATGTTTTAATCCACATTTACAAAAAAAACCTCAACCATCTAAAACAACTAAAACCAATTTATACATACAGTAATTTACTTCTAAACACTTTCCCTATTCCCTTTATGTTGTTTGTACATATCAATTCATTCACACGAATTAAGTAATACTGGTATATAGATATTAGCATAGATTAGGATTCGCTGCACTACATTTGCTATACTTATTACATGTGTTCTATTTTCGTCATTATCGAGTTCCACTAATTCTATTTAAATAGTATTATATCACTGACAGACATAAACCAGTTTGTATGTCATGTGAGGTCACGTTATCCTTGACAGATACTTGCTGGTATAGATAATATGAAATTATTGTCTGTATTCTATTTTCGTCGTGATCAAGTTCCACTGATTATATTATAGTTGTATTACTTCATTTACAAACAATCTGTGTATTAAGTATCTGATTGACACTGGGTATATAATGATATTGACCTGTTGGGGGGAAGCTTACATTTTACATCAAACACAGAGGACAGATACTTGAACATAATGGTCACCTTGTGAGTATTTCCCGTATCTTTTTGATTTCTTAGATATTGCACATGATATATTCACAAATCATGATAAAAGCAATTACTTTTTTGTTTATTTCCAATACATAAAATATTTGCAGGTTTCCTTTACGAGATCTGCTCGACTTTTAGTTTTTCCTATTTGTTTACCGTATGAGTTTTAAGTGCATGTTTAAATAGGATAGTATCAATATTTAATCTTATTTTTTTCTTCGCTGATTTGCAATTGTTTTGCTTTCTCGTGTAAATATTTTGTTAAGTGTCTAATGTTAGGGTCAGCACGTGTACCTCTAATGAGTCTGAGCGTGTTATTATCCAATAAAGTTTGGAAAATGCACACATAAATATTGATATCGCCGATTTTGATGACGTTTACAGTTGTAAAACGAAAACTATATGTACAATGTATTAGCCAGGTTACCATGCCTATGCTGGAAGGGATTAAAAAACCAAGTATTTCTATATATTCCAGAAAAGAAAGCATGATACAGCAGGCTGCAAAGAAGGTGAAAGGCATCTTCGGTAAGAAAATGTTTTATTTTTGCGTCTTGTTCCGTGAAGATATATTGACCTATTTTATTGCAATGTATACTGAGTCTTTACTTTAATCTAACATTGCCTCTTGATTGGTCCTTATATAAAGTAGCGTCTTATTTTGAAATAGGGAAGCTGGAAAATGAAAAGGAAAAAGAGAAGAAACGACGAAAAGGAAAAAGAAGTAACAAGATTAGTCCGGTTGGTACTTGTGTCTTGTGTCACTATTTAGTACTGCATTCATGAAAAAATGTTTATATCTGTATTTGTTAAATTTGCAAGAAAATGTCTAAAACTTCACCCCAATAATGTTGACGTTGGTGTTCTAGTTTGTGACAATCAATTTATCATTACAACATTGTGCAAACAAACCAAATAATTGACTGACACGCTGAATTTTTACCAGTAGGACGCTTCACACGCTCGCGGAAATTAAAACTTTAAAATTAGTTCGCGATTCTTTAATAATATATATCAAAACAAGTCACAAAGACCTTGCAACGTCTCACAAATTTCACTTCCAGATATACTGAAGATATCTTTTCTTTAAGTAACAAAAAAAAAAAAAAAAAAACTCATTCAGTCCACGTGTCAACGAGTTAGAAATCAACGACACGACAGAAAATTCTTCATTAGCCGCTTCTCCTACCATGAAACAAACATGGACAGCTTTCCACCATGCTGTATGGTAAACGTGATGATTTGAATTTCCCTAATATGAATTTTCCACTCCTGGATATTAACATCCCAGCTGCCCAAACTTCTGGTGTCATAGTTGATATTCGGAATTCAAGGGCATGTTCCCATTTTCACGATTTTCGTGCGAGAAGTCGACAGGAAACTTGATGACAGAATTTCAAAAGATCGAGTTAAGGGGAAGCTTTACGGTCTTTAAGGAAATCTCATTGATTTTTTTTACATGCGATATGAAGCTGGACGTATTTGATGCTCGTTAATTTGCTTGTTGGTTCCGTTGTATACCTTGTTCTCATCACTTTCTTGTATTTACCAAGATTTACAAGGCGGGTATCGTCGATGAAGCAAAGACGCTTGCTCTTCCGGCACACCTGGTCTTATTCCACTTTTACTTTTATCAAGCAGTCTCAGTGTAAATCTTTCTTTAGATCATATTTTGCTCTAGTCTGATTGAATTTCAATTTGGATTATGATTCTATTAACATTTGGTTTTCTCTCAGTCTCTGTCTGTCTGTCTCTCTCTGTCGCTCTGTCTTTCTCTGTCTGTCTGTCTGTCTGTCTCTCATCACACCGTGCATTAACCGTTTCTAAGTCACACCCAGATATGTTATACACATGGAATACATATTTGCATCAACAACTTTGCATATGAAAAACAAGTGATATCTTCTATTCTTTTTCTTAACAGAGCAGTTCTTTTGGGTCAGATATCTCCCAACAAACACAGAAACATGGATCTGAAACATTTGAGGTATATTTTTTTTATATTCTAATCATATTGCCAATATCAATGGCCGTCATTCAGTAGATGTCATTTCAATGAGATCGTTTTGGTTTTTTTCCCTTTTTGCGTAAATGTTCTAATATTTAGTTATTCATAACAGATGTTTGCTGTAGCGGCGGAACCTGAAACAGAAAACTGCACTGAAAATAAGCATTCTGATCAAACCGGAGAAGAAGACTGTTTTATGGACGTGGAGTTAGTTGTAAGACCGCTTATTTATGATCAGGTTTGTCACACTTGTCAACAGCACTGGGAATAAACAGCTTAGTATTTTTATTCATTTATTTTTTCCCTTTTTTGTAATGGGAGTGTGTGAGTTCATTTCATATCGTACCAGTTGTCAATAGGAAGGAAAGTTAGAGAAACTAAGCTGAATATATCATATATTAAATATGCATATATCTTAGATATATTGATGTGTTTTTATTGTGGTTATGTTTCCTTTGAAGGGTGGGGGGGGGGGGGGGGGGGGGGGGGGAGGGGGAGGGAAGACAGGCTTGAAGGCTTGCAGGAAAGACTACTCGTATATCGACAAGGACATACATACATACATATATATATAAACCTTACATTACATACATACAATCATAAATGTTGTGTTGACAGACTAATCAATTCTCATCAATTTCAAATTATGGGAGACAACTCTGTTTTTTTTTAATACTTCTAGGTTATGATTGTAAGAAGATAATTAACAATCCAACAGCTTTTCAGTTTACTATGTCTTATGATATTATATGTGCATTACGTGTACTTTCTATCTCATATAAAAGGGGTTTGGGCCAGATCTAGTTAAATAAACCTTCCAAACCATTTTTAAACAGGGAACAGAATCAATCCATTTTAGATGATACTGGAGGTTCCTCGCGAGGACAGTCAGCTTATATCACTTTAATATTGAATCATCATTTTGTAAAAAATCTTTTTTTGTTTGTATTTTTAATTTTTCAAATTTTCTTTTTAAATACATACTTAATTACATACTTTTAAATCCGTACAGATGTTTATTTGTAATTCATAGCCTGTACATTTACACCCGTACAGATGTTGATTTGTAATTCATAGCCTGTACAATTACACCCGTACAGATATTTATTTGTAATTCATAGCCTGTACATTTACACCCGTACAGATGTTTATTTGTAATTCATAGCCTGTTCATTTACATCCGTACAGATGTTCATTTGTAATTCATAGTCTGTACATTTACACCCGTACATATGTGTATATGTATATGAAGTATCATTAATTCATCATCATCATCATCATCATCATCATCATCATAATACATTTTACTACTTTGAAAATAAATTAATCATTTCTACTTTCCTTATTTGATCAGTAGGTGGCAGTGAAGGGTAATATAGCTGTTGATAAACCAGAGTCTAACTTCACTCAGTTTAAATAATTTTCAACATGGTGCCATACACTGGATAAAACCAGGCAAATGTTCTTATCTATTTCTAGATACCAGAGGCCATGGAAGTAGATGAGTCCGAAACTCTGTCCGTTATGGATCACCAGGTATGTCTGCCAATGCTTCTACAACCTAGTACACGTACTTTATTCAATAATAAAAAGGTATTGACATCCCAAGCATTAGTTCGTAAAATAAAACAAAATTAAGAATTAATTAAACGTTTTATACATTTTCTGTTTTGAAACTGTTGTCCAACTTTAATTCGCAAATTAATGGTTTTTGTACATAATGCAGGTAAACTAATTGATTAAAATTACCATTCTTTTTTATTTCTAGGATGCAGACGCCATGATAGTCGAAACAAATGCCATTATTGATGAGCAGGTTGGTATTTCAACACTGATATCGAAAATATTACTACAAATAATGGGTTGTTAACGAACTACATACAAAAGGTATTGTTATAGAAATACCATTTAGTTCTTTTTGAACACAGTACTTACCAGTTATTACAATTGATTTGATGTGATTGGTTTTTTTTCATATTTAGGCTATCGTCTCATCTGGTTTTGAGATGACGGATTGCAATATACATGAATGATGTATTCTAATTTATTATTATGCATATATAGAAGATATATTACTAATTGAAAGTGAATGCTGTAATATTTTTGGGTTTTTTCCTTCAAGCATTTTTTCATCATTCTTTATAATTCAATTTCTGTATTAAAATTTTTCGGTCATTGTGTAAGAACACTTGTTTATCACTTCAGGACTCGAACGAAGACACATCTGGATGTAGCCTTTCTATGCCAGAAAACGATGTCAGTCAGGGACATTCAACTTTTTTCTCTGAGGTAAAACATCTTACTAAAATAAGAATATTGTCTTGACGTTAGATGGTATTTTTAAGGCCTGAAAAAATGATGAGATTCTATATTTGTTATTGCTTAGAATCGATTTACTATAAACCAAATCAAATCAAAGGCAAGGCGAATTCTGTCTGAACGATATGACGATTTGCTGATGTAGGCTGTGAACATTTTATCAGGTTAAAGTTCGTGTATCCAATATCACCTACCCAACCTTGTCTTGTAACTGTTAAGTTTATTCTATCATTTTTCTAAATCAGGAAACTTATACTACCGAGATATTATCAAATGGTAGCGAACAAACAAGCCAAAACCAGACCCCAGTCAAACCATACTACCATACTGTAGATTCAGCCGAGACATTATCAAATGGTACCGAACAAACAAGCCAAGACCAGGCTCCAGTCAAACCATACAATCTTACTGAAGATTCAGCCGAGATATTGACAAATGGTTCCGAATCAACAAGCCAAGACCAGTCTCCAGTTAAACCATACAATCTTACTGAAGATTCAGCCGAGATACTGACAAATGGTTCCGAACCAACAAGCCAAGACCAGTCTCCAGTCAAACCATACAATCCTACTGAAAATTCAGCCGAGATATTGACAAATGATCCCGAGCCAACAAGCCAAGAGCAGACCCCAGTCAAACCATACAATCTTACTGAGGAAAGATCAAGGAGCAATGGGGTAGTGTTATTTTTCTTTTCTAAATCACTGTACTGTATAGGAGGGTATTAACTGGATTAGCTTTATGTTTACTAACTTCACTGTGTGACTTTTCAACCTGTTGTATCAAAACAAATTAGTTATTACGGCGAGAACTCGCCAGAAATTTGAAATAAGCTGCTCTATCTAACTAGATTACAGGATAATACATCATCACTTTCGATCTGAAATGTGAGATAAGCGAGGATAGTTGACCTATTCTCCTGCACGACGGTCTTCAGTCATCTTGGCCTTCCTATTTGTCAAATAAGAACACAGTCAAACCTAATTTGTTAATGTGTTGGTTAGTTTGTTAACAAACTAAAGCACGTTCATATCTATTTTGACAATTTGATATTCTGTAATTCGTCTAAATCTAGATTTCCAGAAATCACATGAACTTAGTTATTAAGAGAACTAAAATCCAATAATTTACATTGCTTTATAAAGGAAGACCTTGAGAAATTCAATCAACCCGATAAAGATCGCGATGGAAAGAAAGTCATCATCACCAAGACGGTCATATTAAATTCTGATGAATCGACAAAGAGGACAAAAAGGAGTCGTAAAAATGAGGTATTTGTTGAAAAATTGTAGTAATTAAAATATTTCAAAATTCAATGAGATTCTTACCACACTGATGAAAATTATCGAATTTGTACATTTAACCGTATTTCTTCCTGACGTCACTAAATTACATTTTGATATCTGAACAGGATAGTGACAGGGGTCCTGGAGTTAAAAAGAAAAAGTTCGAAATTGTCAACGTAAGAAATAAGAACCAAAAACCCAGAAAGTACAGGAGAATTCGCCGAGGGAATCCAGTAGTAAGATTGCTATTTAGTGTATTACAATTTGTTCATATATAAATTTACTAATATATTGACGACGTTGAACATTTTTGTAACTGTCTTGCCCCTGACATGTTATTTTGTAAACTCAATCATATTTTTATCGAATTTATTTATATATATAAGCAGTGATCACAGAAGGCGTTAGCCACATTTTTAATTTCAAAGTTTATAAAAAGAAATCAAGAACAAATTTAAAAAAAATTATAGGGTGAAAGAGATTGTTCCAATATCCCGAGAACAACTAAAAGTGACACCAAACAGAAGATTAAGGTATGGAGTATTATCTGTTTGTTTTTATACAGATATAGTTAATCAACAGTTGAGTCTATCATCGTTGTTTTTAACCTTAGTCGTCGTCTTATTAAACCATATAAGATTTTTGTCCTTCAATATACACTCGCACATATATTGAAATATTCCTTAGTTTGCATGTAATGAGTTCTTAATTAAATACCCTAATTTCTTTTCTCCATAATTTTTTCCATCGCTCATTTTTTGTTATATTTATTTATTCATTCATATATTACAAAAGTTAAGTGTCGATTATTATTTTTCTTGTCAGCAAGATCAAACTAAAGTGATCGATTCCGTTGTGTTAGCTGAAGATAAAAACGGCATAAAAGGAGTTATCCACTCAAACCAACAGGTTCTATATATCTAAATTATCTGAAAACTCAAAACATATGCTTAGATCTCGTATAATTGTATGAATGTTTAAAAGAAACAAAAAGGTTGGTGGCAGATATATTGATATATCTTTGAAATCATATATTACTCTTGAATATCAGAGTGTAGGCTGATCGTTTATGATTCAGTCTGAATTTTTGTTACACCTTTCCGTGATTTGATAAGCCGTTTAAACGTTAGTTATTAATTGCTTGTCCATTTTTATGTACCTGTGATATACAAACTAGGAACCTCCTAAAATTTTCTGATATTTTAGTGTCGTGTTGTTTAGAGGAGAACATGTACTAATATTTGCCGATGTGTGTTACAGGATGTTGAAACACGTTCAGATGCAAACCACAACATTGAGCGACGGCCTCCAGATAAAGCAAGTTTTATGTCACCTCTCAATACAAATTTAGTGTTAGACACAAATAACAAAACAGATACACCAGTTATTTGATATAACACACAAGTATGATACCGCTTTCGTGGAAATGACGAGGATAAATAATCGGATATAAAAATATATTATATATAATAATAGATATGATTAATTTCTTATACGTATGTGAAGTTTTATTTTGTACATACAACTGTTTTACTTAAACCGTTTTATAACAATTACAGATCTTGAGAGATGGAGCTATTCCAAAAGCAAGTACAAACAATCGGATACCACAAAAGGTTAATATGCAAGTTTTATGCATACAGATCACCATCGACATAGATCCTGAAGTCACACATTAAAAGAGAAGTGATTTATAATTGAAGTGACAATTATGTATGCAGTGTTTTACCCTTATATAAGTTATAGCATCCTCAAATCACGCATTACAGCTTAATGGCCGAACGAGATTTACAAAAAATAAATAAATAAAATGATATGTAAGTGTATAAAATCGGTTATCGACACACCTTTTGTAGTATAATGTTGCTAGGTTGTGAATATAAGAAGGCTTTGTGTTCTGAAGTGTCCGCTAGCAAAATAAATTCTTTGACATTATAAACAAGAAGAAAACGTTATTATTAATTACTGTGTGGTAGAATTTTGCTAAGGTTGTGAATATAGGAAACATTTGTGTTGTAAACTGTCCGCTGGCATAAAAAAAATCTTTGAAATTGTAAACAAGCAAAAGCGATGTTTTCCATCGAAAAGCATTTACGTTATATTTTGATTGTTTTTAGTCTCATCCCGACAAAGACACAAGGCAGAAACTTCTGTTTTTAATGGCATTTTACGGCGCACTGATGTATACATTCTTGGTAAATATTTTATTATCACACATATTTCACTTAAATACACCACAGTGAGACATTCGTGGTAACAATATTTAGTATCACACATATTTTTGAGGTTAGAAAAGATCACTGTAAGAATGAATTTATTACATTTCGTAAAATATCTAAGGAACAACATTAATTGAAAGCGTGCTTAAAATACATGTGTACATAGCAATTGTTCCCCACTGCAAGACTACGTCGTGATTTTCCGTTATTACTAAATTTCTCAGATATACCAAACTTGTCTTTTTTAGACTTCCTCGTTCGCTGTTAAATGCATCTCGGTTATGTCGATTTCTGGAACAGGAATGTGCCTATACTATTTCATGAATGCTAGATCTGCTACAGGTAAGTTTTTTAAAAGAGGATTCTAGAGTTTTCTATCAAAAGTGTTTTGAATGTTGTTTGTATTAGTTGGAGATCGATAAAATCCGTTAAGTATAATATAGGCATGTCTTATTCTCTTTTCCTTTCAGAACGCCAAACGGACTATCCAATTATAGTCCATGATACAAGGAAACCATCGTCAAACAGAAGTAAGTGTGTCTTTATCATCCGGACAAACAGTTCATTTTACTGTTCCTTTTAAGGAAAACAAAAGATGATTGATCAAATCACGTTTTGTTGTTCATGGCGGATGCTCACCATTCCGAAACAGCTGGTCTTCTCCTCCCATTTTCAAGAGTTTCCGTGTAAATCTTTCTTCTGTTCATATTTTGCCATAGTTTCATCCAATTTGGCTAAGGATTCTGCTGGATTGTCGGTATTTTGCTTTTTGTTTTCGTACCGGTCTCTAACGGTACTTAGCATGTGACTTTTCACAATCATCGAGATATGTAATTAGGTTACAGGATTACTTACTGTTTCTTCAATAACCTACTTATCGTAGGACTTAAAACATTCACAAAGCCCAGAAATAATATAACAAATATAAAAACGACCAAAGAAGAGAACAAACGAATTGAGCAAAAGTAAAATCATTACGATAATTATAGGTTTTACATGAATCAAAAATCTTCAAGTGAATTTTTCTTTCTTTTATTTAATTTTCAGATGGAGCCACTGCACCACCACAAATAGATCAGTATCTGGTAAGTAAGAGTTATGAACAAGTATTGAGTTGTCGTGTCAGATACATGTTATTAAGGTTATACAGTTTACTGTGACATAGATGTGTGTTAGTAAGGTTATATAGTTTACTGTGACATAGATGTGTGTTAGTAAGGTTATATAGTTTATTGTGACATAGATGTTAAAATCAACATTTATGATAAATCTTTGATTGGTATCAAAGTGGAGATACTGAAAAAAAAATTATTTCTGTAAATGAATAAGAATCTGTCTCATTCTAAAGAATCTGGATTATGTCTACTGCATTCTATATTTAGCTATAATTTTGCATTAAGATGAATGATTCGCCCTTTCTACTGATTTCAGTGTATGCCCAAAGTTTCTTCGAGTTACCTTTCTTGAAACAGAATGAAATGGGTACAATGAAAAAAATAAGTTTTAGATTAAAAACATATGTTACCTCTATAACGCAAATACCGTGACGAATACCATTCATTATCAAATTAGTTTCATGATAGATTTAATGCTATTTTGCGATTCTTGTTTCTTTTCAGGCATCAAAAGTTCATCGTTGGTTGTATAACGAAATATATCATTACATACCTCTTCGTTCTGATGTTTATCAGCAATTCCGTAATTTTTTATCGATCTATTTAAGCCCAGCTGAACTAGGGGAATGTGAAAATGTTATAACCTATCTTAATAAACTTGAGTCCAAAGGTATAATATCAATAGGGAGTTATACAGCACTGCATGAAATGAGACACCATGGTCAACATCAGCATATTATTGATGTCATTAACGAACCTTTAAAATTTTATTTGGAGGCAAACAGGGTACCAATAAACCAGTTCTGTACAATGAACTGAAATATCATATATTGTCGTGGGGCTGTTTTCAAAGAAAAAACAGATAAAATCCATCAACAGCTTTAAACGTTTTTATCGCAGACATATGAATTCTTGATTGTGGATACCGACGAATCCAACGAGGAAAAAATGAAACTGAAATTTGCTGATTTTACAATAATCCTGATCGATTTGTCAGTCATTTGTTACTTTACACAGATAACTTGAAATGTCTTTTAAAACAATCTGTAGTGGTAAGATGGTGTTAAATGCTATTAAGTTAAAAACATAAATTATAAATGTATTCTTATTAATTACTGAAGAGCATTGCTGAAAAGAATTAAGTTTCTTGACACAAATTACTGATATGTTCAAACTGTCCAACTCAAATTAACAACTGCTTTAAAGACTAGGAAAGGATGTAAAATGTTTGAGGGGCCCGAGGAATACATTTTTGATATCGTCATTATTTGCAGACATATGTGAACAAGCTATCCCTAATGGTTCTAGTGTTATTGAACAAAGATGAAGAATATATTTTTTAAACCTGTGTTCTTTTACGATAAGTTCAAATGTATACGGATTAAAACTTGTAGAAAATAAAATAATATTTTGGACAATGAATATCAATGTTTTGTCCAGAAGGCGGGTATCAAAAGATCCGATAATTTACCTCTTTACCTCAAACTTACCGTAACACTGGAATGTTTATGCACATAGTAGATGTCCTCCATGAGGTAGCGGAGTCGCTTCCGGAACACCTGGTCTGGTTTTCCTTGTAACTTTTCGGAGTATATTTTGTAATTTTTCTTTCGTTCATGTTTTTATCAAATTTGGGTTTGAATTTAGATTTTGTTTTCATGTTGGCATTTTCTTTGTTTTTTTTGTTTTTTGTTTTTGTTTTTGTTTTGTTATTCCTACACTTGGCATGACTAGATGTACTAGCGGGAAACAACAAAAAATAACTTATTATATTCCAAATTTATAATGCTTTGTTTTATAATCATGCATGCCAGAAATCTGTAATATCATTAGTCAGATAATCACCCGTAGAATTCTCATTTGACTATAGTAACATACCTAATTTTGGATCAGTTATGGTAGAATTTAGAAATATTTCATATCAAAATAGACAAGTGAACAAGAAGGTTAATTGTATATACTTATACTCTCAGGGGTTGGGATGTATTTCACAAGTATGGTATCACGAGATCGAGAAAGAAATATCATATAGATTGTCTCCCTTGTCGGTATCCACACTTTCCTAGTTTATGAATTCAAAGTTTGCGTTAGTACACGGTTATGCATTCATATTTTGAGTTGTTCAGGGTAGTAATTCGAACATGACAATTTTGCATGTTTTTTTCATTTTCCAAATTCCAAAATATTACAATTTTTTGAATTTTTTTTACAAAAATGAAAAATTGAATAATTAATTTGTTTCTAATGCTCTTCAGTAGTTGATAAGAAAAACTAAATGGGAAATTTTAGTTACAACTTTAATGTTTTTTAGTTACTGCTCAAACCGACTTTTCGTGGGTTCTATTTTTCAAGGATGGAATAAATGTTTAGGCTCAATTTTCGTGGTTAAAAAAACTTTCGTGGTCACTTGATTTTGTCAACAACTATAGCTCAATAGGTGCCAGTGTATACTTGTGTAACAGTTTGTGGACATATATAACAGTTTGTAGACATATGTAACAGTTCGTGGACAGTTTGTGGACATATGTAACAGTTTGTGGACATATGTAACAGTTTGTGGACATATGTAACAGTAACAGTTTGTGGACATATGTAACAGTTTGTGGACATATGTAACATTTTGTAGACATATGTAACAGTTTGTGGACAGTTTGTGGACAGTTTGTGGACGACAAATGTAACAGTTTGTAGACAGTTTGTGGATATGTGTAACAGTTTGTGAACATATGTAACAGTTTGTTGACATGTGTAACAGTTTGTAGACATATGAAACAGTTTGTGGACATATGTAACAGTTTGTGGACATGTGTAACAGTTTGTGGACATATGTAACAGTTTGTGGACATATGTAACAGTTTGTGGACATGTGTAACAGTTTGTGGACATATGTAACAGTTTGTAGATATATGTAACAGTTTGTGGACATATGTAACAGTTTGTGGACGACATATGTAACAGTTTGTGGACATATGTAACAGTTTGTGGACATATGTAACAGTTTGTGACATATGTAACAGTTTGTAGACATATGTAACAGTTTGTGGACATATGTAACAGTTTGTGAACATGTATAACAATATGTAACAGTTTGTGGACATGTGTAACAGTTTGTGGACATATGTAACAGTTTGGTGACATTTTGTGGACATATGTAACAGTTTGTGGACATGTGTAACAATATGTAACAGTTTGTGGACATATGTAACGGTTTGTGGACATATGTAACAGTTTGTGGACATGTGTAACAGTTTGTAGATATATGTAACAGTTTGTGGACATATGTAACAGTTTGTGGACATATGTAACAGTTTATGGACATATGTAACAGTTTGTGGACATATGTAACAGTTTGTGGACATATGTAACAGTTTGTGAGATATGTAACAGTTTGTAGACATATGTAACAGTTTGTGGACATGTGTAACAGTTTGTGGACATATGTAACAGTTTGTAGACAGTTTGTGGACATACGTAACAGTTTGTGAACATGTGTAACAGTTTGTGGACATGGGTAACAGTTTGTAGACAGTTTGTGGACATATGTTACAGTTTGTGAACATATGTAACAGTTTGTGGACATATGTAACAGTTTGTGGACATATGTAACAGTTTGTGGACATATGTAACAGTTTGTGGACATATGTAACATTTTGTAGACATATGTAACAGTTCGTGGACATATGTAACAGTTTGTGGACATATGTAACAGTTTGTGGACATGTGTAACAGTTTGTGGACATAGGTAATAGTTTGTAGACTTATGTTACAGTTTGTGGACATATGTAACAGTTTGTGGTGACATATGTAACAGTTTGTGGACATATGTAACAGTTTGTGGACATATGTAACAGTGTGTGGACATGTATAACAATATGTAACAGTTTTTGGACATGTGTAACAGTTTGTGGACATATGTAACAGTTTGTTGACATTTTGTGGACATATGTAACAGTTTGTGGACATATGTAACAGTTTGTGGACATATGTAACAGTTCGTGGACATATGTAACAGTTTGTGGATGACATATGTTACATTTTGTGAACATATGTAACAGTTTGTAGACATATGTAACAGTTTGTGGACATATGTAACAGTTTGTAGACAGTTTGTGGACATATGTAACAGTTTGTGGTGACATATGTAACAGTTTGTGGACATATGTAACAGTTTGTGGACATATGTAACAGTTTGTGGACATATGTAACAGTTTGTGGACATATGTAACAGTTTGTGAACATATGTAACAGTTTGTAACAGTTTGTAGACAGTTTGTTAACATATGTAACAGTTTGTGGACATATGTAACAGTTTGTGGACATATGTAACAGTTTGTTGACATATGTAACAGTTTGTGGACATATGTAACAGTTTGTAACATATGTTTTGTGGACATATGTAACAGTTTGTTTGTTTGTGGACATATGTATGTAACAGTTTGTAACAGTTTGTATAAACAGTTTGTGGACATATGTAACAGTTTGTGGACATATGTAACAGTTTGTGGACATGTGTAACAGTTTGTGGACATATGTAACAGTTTGTAGACAGTTTGTGGACATACGTAACAGTTTGTGAACATATGTAACAGTTTGTTAACATATGTAACAGTTTGTGGACATATGTAACAGTTTGTGGACATGTATAACAATATGTAACAGTTTGTGGACATATGTAACGGTTTGTGGACATATGTAACAGTTTGTGGACATATGTAACAGTTTGTGGACATATGTAACAGTTTGTGACATATGTAACAGTTTGTAGACATATGTAACAGTTTGTGGACATATGTAACAGTTTGTGGACATGTGTAACAATATGTAACAGTTTGTTGACATATGTAACAGTTTGTGGACATGTGTAACAGTTTGTGGACATATGTAACAGTTTGTGGACATATGTAACAGTTTGTGGACGACATATGTAACAGTTTGTGGACATATGTAACAGTTTGTAGACAGTTTGTGGACATATGTAACAGTTTGTGGTGACATATGTAACAGTTTGTGGACATATGTAACAGTTCGTGGACATATGTAACAGTTTGTGGATGACATATGTTAGATTTTGTGAACATATGTAACAGTGTGTAGACATATGTAACAGATTGTTAACATATGTAACAGTTTGTGGACATATGTAACAGTTTGTGAACATATGTAACAGTTTGTAACAGTTTGTAGACAGTTTGTTAACATATGTAACAGTTTGTGGACATATGTAACATTTTGTAGACATATGTAACAGTTTGTGGAGTGGACATATGTAACAGTTTGTGGACATAGGTAACAGTTTGTGGACATATGTAACAGTTTGTTAACATATGTAACAGTTTGTGGACATATGTAACATTTTGTAGACATATGTAACAGTTTGTGGACATATGTTACATTTTGTTGACATATGTAACAGTTTGTGGACATAGGTAACAGTTTGTGGACATATGTAACAGTTTGTTAACATATGTAACATTTTGTAGACATATGTAACAGTTTGTGGACATATGTTACATTTTGTTGACATATGTAACAGTTTGTGGACATAGGTAACAGTTTGTGGACATATGTAACAGTTTGTGGACATGTGTAACAATATGTAACAGTTTGTGGACATATGTAACAGTTTGTGAACATGTGTAACAATATGTAACAGTTTGTGGACATATATAACAGTTTGTGGACATGTGTAACAATATGTAACAGTTTGTGGACATATGTAACAGACATATGTAACAGTTTGTGTAAAAAACATTTTGTGGAACTGTACAGTTATATAATTGTCTTACAGTTTGTTTGTCGGAAAGAAATCCACGCGTTGTTGTCCTTTCATATATACTTGGAACTGACAGCTATATATATAATTGTCTTAAATAAATGAATAATATGGTTTTTGTTTTGTTCCTGTAACATTTGATCTATAAACAACCATGTATACGTGTAATCAGACTTGTATTAAAACCGATTGTGTTTGGTGAAACATTTTTCCCTGATAAACCATCATATCCTTAATCGTAAAAGGATATAAACGTTCACCAGCCGTAATGTTTATATAGAAATGTGTCTGTTTCACGCCTGATGTAAAGATATTCTCTTTATCCTGATTGCTGTAAAATTCTTACTTATAAACGATGGAAATGAATCGTGATAGGTTTCATTCTGTGTAATTACATCAAATGGGATAAATGTGAGAAGTTCGCGGCAGTCCTCGATAAGTACACCTCAAGGGACACTTCGTAGATTTATAATATTCAAAATCACCTTATATGTCTTCATCTTATCAACAGTTAACATTTAGGACTTTTGGTCCCTGAAATGCATCCTTACTGAGTCAATGTATTAGAACAACCAATTTCTGTTCACAAATTGATGCGTAATGAAAGAGTTTCAGTTTCTTAGGTAGCTGCACTTCCTATCTATTCGGTGTTGAGAAATGCTGTGACTTCCCCTTATGTACCCGTAAAAATTATATCCCTCCCAAAGTTCCTTGTGACTTCCCCTTATGTACCCGTAAAAATTATATCCCTCCCAAAGTTCCTTGTGACTTCCCCTGATGTACACGTAAAAATTAAATTCCTCACAAAGTTCCATGTGACTTCTCTTTATATACCTGTAAAATAGCTTTAGAGGGGACACGGTATCTCAGCCGAGAGAGCGTTGGACTTTGCAGTCTCGGATGAAGATTCGAGATGTTAAGTTTGACAATCTCTACTCAGGACAGTTTGTATTTTTTCAGGAAGCTGATTATCAGACAGTCCTGTGCTGTTGTTGAGATTATCTGGGTCGACGATTCACTCTTAATTCTCTTCTTGACAGGTGATGGTCCTCTCCTAAATCGTTCCGTATATATAGACTAATCTTTTGACTCTATCCCTACTGCGACTTTTCTCTATATATCAGTAAAAAAAAGATCCCCGACAAAGTTCCTTCTGACTTCCCCTTATATACCCGAAAAATTCCTTGTCACTTGTCTTTGTATCCCGAAATATAAGATCCCTAACAAAATTCCTTGTGACTTTTCTTTATTTACCCGTAAAAATTAGATCCCTTACAAAGTTCCGTGTTACTTTTCTTTATTACACGTAAAAATTAAATTCCTCACAAAGTTCCTTGTGATTTTTCTCTATACCACCAGTAAAAATTTGATCCCTCACAAAGTTCCTTGTGACATTTCTTTATTACACGTAAAAATTAAATTCCTCACAAAGTTCCTTGTGACTTCTCTTTATATACCTGTAAAATAGCTTTAGAGGGGACGCGGTATCTCAGCCGAGAGAGCGTTGGACTTTGCAGTCTCGGATGAAGATTCGAGATGTTAACTTTGACAATCTCTACTCAGGACAGTTTATATTTTTTCAGAAAGCTGATTATCAGACAGTCCTGTGCTGTTGTTGAGATTATCTGGGTCGACGATTCACTCTTAATTCTCTTCTTGACAGGTGATGGTCTTCTAGTAAATCGTTCTGTATATATAGACTAATCTTTTGACTCTAAGCTCTATGGGGACGCGAGAATCTGATCATCAGACAGTTCTGTACTGATGTGGCTTGGTAAGACGCTTTACTCTTATAGCTTTGTAGTGTTTATAGAGTTGTATGGTTCGACTATCCCTACTGTGACTTTTCTCTATATATCTGTAAAAATAAGATCCCTGACAAAGTTCCGTGTGACTTCCCCATATATACCCGTAAAAATTAGACCCCTCCCAAAGTTCCGTGTCACTTGTCTTTATATCCCGAAAAATTAGATCCCTCACAAAGTTTCTTGTGACTTCTATATATATACCCGTATAAATTAGATCACTATCAAATTCCTTGTGACTTCTCTTCATATACCCATAAAAATTAAATCCCTCCCGAAGTTCCGTGTGACTTCTTCTTATATACCCGTAAAATAGATCCCTCCCAAAGTTCCTTGTGACTTCCCCTTATGTACCCGTAAAAATTAGACCTCTCCCAAAGTTCCTTTTGACTTCCCCTTATATACCCGAAAAATTAAATTCCTCCAAAAGTTCGTTGTGACTTCTCTTTATATACCCGTAAAAATTAAATTCCTCACAAAGTTCCTTGTGACTTTCCCTTATGTACCCGTAAAAATTACATTCCTCCCAAAGTTCCTTGTCACTTCTCTTTATATACCCGTAAAAAATATATCCCTCTCAAAGTTCCTTGTGACTTCCCCTTATGTACCCGTAAAAATTACATTCTTCCCAAAGTTCCTTGTGACATTTCTTTATTACACGTAAAAATTAAATTCCTCACAAATTTCCATTTGACTTCCCCTTATATACCCGAAAAAATAGATTCCTCCCAAAGTTCCTTGTCACTTGTCTTTATATCCCGGAAAATAAGATCCCTCACAAAGTTCCTTGTGACTTCTATATATATATCCGTATTAATTAGATCACTATCAAATTCCTTGTGACTTCTCTTCATATATCCGTAAAAATGAAATCCCTCCCGAAGTTCCGTGTGACTTCTTCTTATATACCCGAAAAATTAGATTCCTCCCAAAGTTCACTGTGACTTTTCTCTATATACCAGTAAAAATTTGATCCTTCACAAAGTTCCTTGTGACTTTTCTTTATATTCCTGTAAAATAGCTTTAGAGGGGACGCGGTATCTCATCCAAGAGAGCGTTGGACTTTGCAGTCTCGAATGAAGATTCGAGATGTTAAGTTTGACAATCTCTACTCAGAACAGTTTGTATTTTTTCAGGAAGCTGATTATCAGACAGTCCTGTGCTATTGTTGAGATTATCTGGATCGACGATTCACTCTTAATTCTCTTCTTGACAGGTGATGGTCCTCTCCTAAATCGTTCTGTATATATAGACTAATCTTTTGACTCTAAGCTCTATAGGGAACGCGAGAATCTGATCATCAGACAGTTCTGTACTGATGTGGCTTGGTAAGACGCTTTAGGCTTATAGCTTTGTAGAGTTTATAGAGTTATATGGTTCGACTATCCCTACTGTGACTTCCCCTTATATATCCTTAAAAATTAGATCTCTCACAAAGTTCCTTGTGACTTCCCCTTATATACCCGTAAAAATTAGACCCCTCACAAAGTTCCTTTTTACTTCCCCTTATATACCCGTAAAAATTAGACCCCTCACAAAGTTCCTTTTTACTTCCCCTTATATACCCGAAAAAGTTAGACCCCTCCCAAAGTTCCTTTTGACTTCCCCTTATATACCTGAAAAATTAGATTCCTCCCAAAGTTCCTTGTGACTTCTCTTTATATACCTGTAAAAATTAGATTCCTCACAAAGTTCCCTGTGACTTCTCTTCATATACCCGTAAAAATTAAATCCCACTCAAAGTTCCTTCTTTATATATCCGTAAAAAACATACACCCGTAATCAGTGCCTATTAACAGCTTTACTTTTTATAAATCATTATTTTAACAAGGGAGATGTACTTAAATAAACGCAGTTTAATTTTTCTTTTTCGCCTTGATTTTCATCGAAAATGGAATATCAGTTTCTTAATTCTGTTGTTATATTGTCAAAGTTTGTTTTTCAGTTCTCTTGTCCTATTAATGTAATAAGAGATTCATATGCATTGTTGTCATACAGCAGTACAGCAGGTAAGTACTTTGTCCCTGACACTTCCTCTACTCGTAATTAAAACCTCTCCTTCCTCACTAAAGATGTATCTATATGTTTAATGAGATAAAAAACCGACAAAATATCGACTGTTGTTTTAGTTTTCGTAACACCTTTAACACAAAATCATTGGTCCTAGTGTTTATAATAAAGGACCAGTGTATAGGCTAAGTCCCTGGCGAAAGTTCTGAATATACTCGTAAACAAAGCGTGTACACAGCTCCTTATACAGTGATATGGTTAGAAATATCGGCCATTGCTCATTGATCGAAAACAAATCGTGCATGACACGTGAAGAAAAAAGTTTAATACAAAGTGGGCTAAAGTTACAGTTGAAATATTCCCAAATAAGAAATAATGAATCTGCTGCATACATCTGTCTCATCCTTGTGTGATATTTTAGTGTTGATAGAGGGATATCCTGGGGAGCAAGAAAGTAATTACTGACCTACAAAAGTCCATTTAATAAAGCATTAATTACTTACTCGATGATCACGACCAAAGGCAGCCATTTTAATCAAAGTTTTTACTCAAGATTGTTAGCTTAAAACAATAACTAATATGATGATTTCAATAAGGATCTCACAAACAGAGGAACAATTGATCATCGCTATCTTTCCCTGCTCGTGTTATTAGGTATGTACTTTGTTATCACAGTGTTTCGTTTTGTTGAAGTGACGCGATAGATACAACAGGGTTAATGCATTGTTGATATGACGTCAGTGAATTGTTTAAATGACGTCATATCATCGTCCTGATAGGGGTTTTCACCGTTATTAGGGTGAGAAAAGGAAATTTCATAATGGTAAAAAAACATGCGTATGCCTGTCCAGTTAAAGAATATTCAAAAACTTTACATTTTTACATTCTTCAAATACTTTCCAATATATCATTGTCTCCTGTTAAATCTAAGATTGTACAAAAGACACACACGTGAACAGCACCTAACAATACATTAGAAATTTAAATTAAACGCTATAGAGCTGGATAATGAAATAAACTGCATCATACAGCTGTTTCATCGTTCTCAGACTCGTCAGTAATGTTAAGGGCCTTAATTGTTGAAATCTAGGAAGTCATTAAGGAAGATAAAAATTGGTGGCAATAAAGTCTAAAAAAACTGTTTTGTCCCTTCTCGGGGTTCTCAGTGGCGCTATGAAGGGTGCACTGGCAATCTTTCAATGAATTTTCACAATATTCCTGTACCTGATCATTTGAAAAGGATGTCAAGTAAATGACTGTATCGTGAAAAAATCATGGTATCATCACCAAATGTTTCCATAAAACCTTTCTACAAAATATTTAACAAGGGTTTTATTTCTCCATTCCTTTCTTTGATGAAATTTATATTAGCATTGCGCTTCCTACTGGTTGGTTATAAATGACATACTGGACTTCTTTACAGTATATGTTTTTTTTTAAATTTTTTATTTAAACACATTTCATTGCACATAAGTAGCAATAGGATTGAGCACAAATTTTACAACTTATATAAAGCCGTTTCAAAACATATTATTACACACACATTATATTTACAAGGTGGCAGTAGGATATAATGCCAATGTAACAATTATAAACAAGTACAGAGAGAGAGAGAGAGAGGAGGGGAGAGGGTGAGAGAGAGGGGGGGAGAGGGTGTGTGTGTGTGTGTGAGAGAGAGAGAGAGAGAGAGAGAGAGAGAGAAATGAGGATGAGGTATATAACTCGAGCTTTATATATATGTAGATCAAACATGACATATGTGTTGCTTGATTATAGATTACAGATCTTTGCATGTAAACTACACATTGCGTGTCTTGAATTTAATGGTTTTGTATAACATATAATTCATATGGAGTCTTGTACAGACTGTACAAAAGATACAAAAGTGAACAGCACTTCTCAGTACAAACTACAAAACAGAGTAGAACTGGATAATGAAATTAACTGCATCATACAGCTGTTTTGTCCTTCTCAGACTCGTCAGTGATGCTAAGGACCTGAATTGTTGAAATCTAGGAAGTGATTAAGGAAGATCAATAAATGGCAATAAATGTTTAAATAACAATTCTTTATTTTACCAGAAGTTTATTTCGATGTGATTACCGACCTCTGTAAACAACAAATTATTAAGTCTGTTTGGAGGAACAACACTTTTCTTTTAAACACAAACAATAAAAGTTTTGTAAATGATGCTAAAAGAAATATATTGCAGATAAAATAATCATGATTTAGGAAATGAAAAACAAAGAATGAAAATATGAATTGTAAGGTAAATCAAGATAGGCCTTATACATGGTTTGTCCTTGTGTTGAAATCCTATCGCCCTTGCTTTGGTTGATGATGCTCATCTTTACTGATAAATTGATATAAACAAGATTCCGTCAGCAGTAGTATAGAATATGTCTATCTATTGAAGACGTGTTCGTAACAGTGAGTTCATACCAACACACCCGAATAACCGCCAGATGGCGTTTGGCAACATCAGTGAGGACAGTTCTGTTGTAAGTTAGGACAATGGTAAGACGTACGACATAGTGATATATTATCCGTTACATATATTTTACTATATTTTACTATACACATATGATGCACTTCTTCTGAAATTGTAAACTAAACAAAATTATACGACATAGTGATATATTATCCGTTACAACCACTAGTGGCAGACGTATTAATTAGTTTGCTACTTTATTACGTTAATTTATATCCCATTTGAAAATTCCGTTTTTTTTTCGGGTAATGAAATACGTATACATATGTCAGTGTTATATTAGCATTTTATACACACCTTTTACTATACACATATGATGCACTTCTTCTGAAATTGTAAACTAAACAAAATTATACGACATAGTGATATATTATCCGTTACAACCACTAGTGGCAGACGTATTAATTAGTTTGTGCTAGTTAGTGATTCCGTAGTCAAGTGACGTCACAATGCTCTTGGCAGCCATTCCATGTTCCGTCTATTCCTTTTACTGGATTTACTGGATTGTATAAGGTTAGGTGTTTGGATCAATGTGACCTAATTAATGATAACCTTAATTTTGTAGTTAATATAGGTACGGTAATGATATAATTGCAATGTGTCCTTCTTGTAAATCAATTAAGAAACTAGTTGGGATGTGGTAAAGAGCCACTCGTAAAAATATATCGACAATAACAATCAGAAATCACTTTGTTGTTACGAGAATAATTTAACTGGCTTTTTTTTGCATATGTATAAATAATGAGATCCTTCTATCTTTCTGTGACGTTCTAAAGGGATGCTTTCAAAGATGTTCATTCTGTTATATTGGTAACAAACATTTTGTGCGTAACACACTCTTATGTTTTATTGTACTTTATTCAGTTATTTATTTTTTTATTCTTTTCAATCGGAAATTATTTTTTGTTAATTTTTCTTAGTTACATATTTGTATAATAAGACTAGACAAACTTCTTTACATGGCAAATAGATAACATTCATTAGTATATCTAGATAGTTTTTACATTGAACTAAACCCGCTAGACAAATTTCAAAGCAAGAAACCAAAAGACATGACACAATATCATCGAAGCGATGAACATAAGGTTTGCTAAATTGTTAGAACTTTGTGAACAATTACGTATGAAAATAGAGATCAAAATGCGAAGAGATTAATATCATATTGTTAAAGTTATTATTATTTCATTTTACATTTGGTCGTAAACGTGACCGCATACCTTTACATGTGACCTCATACCTTTACATGTGACCTCATACCTTTACATGTGACATCTTACCTTTACATGTGACATCTTACCTTTACATGTGACATCTTACCTTTACATGTGACCTCATACCTTTACATGTGACCGCATACCTTTACATGTGACCTCATACCTTTACATGTGACCTCATACCTTTACATGTGACCGCATACCTTTACATGTGACCTCATACCTTTACATGTGACCTCATACCTTTACATGTGACCGCATACCTTTACATGTGACCTCATACCTTTACATGTGACCTCATACCTTTACATGTGACATCTTACCTTTACATGTGACCTCATACCTTTGCATGTGACCGCATACCTTTACATGTGACCGCATACCTTTACATGTGACATCTTACCTTTACATGTAACCTCATACCTATACATGTGACATCTTACCGTTACATGTGACCTCATACCTTGACATGTGACCTCATACCTTTACATGTGACCTCATACCTTTACATGTGACCAATACATTTACATGTGACATCTTACCTTTACATGTGACCTCATACCTTTACACGTGACCTCATACGTTTACAGGTTTGATAGTGGAATTGACTGACCACTCAGCTCTTTTCTTATTCGTATGAGAGTCTGCAATGTTACATAAAAAAGACCTGATGCGTCCTTTATATCATATCAATATGTTAGATATTAATGCATGTTGTTGTTTGTAAAGAGGGTTATATTGGTTAAATTAGCGGTGATTTATTGAGTTACGAAAAAGGTCATTTTAAGGTGAATATACAAAGACACTTTAAGAAGTATCTAACTGAAATCGAACAGTTCTCTCACTGAACATTGAGAATATATTAATTAAGACAGCGAAATTAAAATTCAATAAATGATTGTCTTGTCATTTTCAAAATAATCGGTTACAAATTTTAGAAACTAACTTCAAACGAATTACATATTTAAAATTATATAAAGGTGTAAACATTTAAAGACAAACAAAATGTAACACGATGAAAGCATTGTTTCAACAAACCTAAAGCATTCAATATGTGTGTATATTGTGTTGTGTATATAGTGTGATCGAAGTTCTAGATGTTATTTGTTTTTATTGACAACTTGATACACAAAAGGTATTATATATATGTTATGTATATTATGAGAGTTTAATGTAGATATCAAAACTCCGTGTTTCTTATTAGAAGTAAACTCTCACTATGTTTGCTAATTTAAGATTTAATTTCATTATCTTTGCTAATTTATAGTTATTTGTAGCTACGTTTAATAATTTATCCGAACTGTGACTCTGTTAGCTTATTTAAGGTTAGCAGTTTCTATGTTTGCTAATTTACGGTTAAATGTCACTAGGTTTGTTAATTAAGGCTAGCTGTCGTTATATTAACTATTTTATAGCTAACTGTCACTATACCTGCTATTCTACAGTTCACATTCACTGTGTTTGCTAATATATAGTTTGCTACTTTATTACGTTAATTTATATCCCATTTGAAAATTCCGTTTTTTTTTCGGTTAATGAAATACGTATACATATGTCAGTGTTATATTAGCATTTTATACACACCTTTTACTATACACATATGATGCACTTCTTCTGAAATTGTAAACTAAACAAAATTATATTTTTGTATTATTGAAAGTAAAATCCTGAGTTCGAAGGAAATCCAAAAGTCTATTTCTGATTTTGTTACACATTATTGTTCTTTATCAAAAAATGCCCTTATTTTCCTCCCATGTTTAACTTTCATAAATCATGACATAGTGAACACATGAAAAAGAAACTTGTCCGGAAAATCCTGAGTTGGATGGGGAAATATTATATATTTCCCTGAAAACTGTCATGACATTTTTATTGTAACACAATCTTACATAAACATGACATAGTGTTCGAGTTTAAGTACACATTGTTATTTTGTATTAATACATTTTTTTTTAAAAACTTTCCTTCTCTTTCCATGTCGATTTACGTTTGACATGTAAATTTTAATAATTTTGATTACAATATACATTTTGTAGCTTCCGTTTCCTGTGTTTCTGATCTAATTTCATTACACCTTATTTACTATCTTCCTGAAAATGTTTCTTTCTTATGAAATAGGTAGAAGAAAATTGCGATATATCTGGATGTGTCTTCTGTTGGTTTAAGCAACTAAACATTAATTTATTAGATAACATTGCTTACTATAGAAACAATACAAAGTTTGCGAAAAAGGAAAATTATCAGTGTCATATAACGTAGATCCCATCTATAGTGATGAAATGAGAAATATCTAGACGAGCACGAGTAATCATAATGATATGATATTTTCATTGGCGAATAGAACGATGCTTTCTATTTGTTGCTTTGAAATAAGCCAATCAGATGCGAATGAAGCTTTTCTTTTACTTTACAATCAATGCATAAGCTACAAAGGTCATATATTTATGCATAGTTGATAACTTTTGTAAGCAATTTCTGGAAGATCACAACGGAACACTAGAAAAAATCACATAGAAAAGTCCGTTTCCAAATTGTACTGTAATGATGTCGTGATAACATGATGTCATAATGTCGTGATGTCGTGGTGACATGTTGTCGTGAAGTCATGATGGCGTGGTGACGTGATGGCTTGGTGACGTGATGTCGTGATGTCATGCTATCGTGATGTCGTAATGGCGTGATGAAGTGATGTCGTGAAGTCGTGATGTGGTAATGTCATGCTGCCGTTTTGTCGTGATATCTTGGTGTCGTGATGTCGTGATGTCATGCTATCGTGATGTCATGGTGACGTGATGTCGTGATGTCATGCTGTCGTGATAGCGTGGCGACGTGATGTCATGCTGGCGTGATTTCGTGATGTCGTGATGCCATGCTGTCGTGATGGCGTGGTGACGTGATGTTGTGATGTCATGCTGTCGTGATGGCGTGGTGACGTGATGTCGTGATGGCGTGGTGACGTGATGTCATGCTGTCGTTATGTCGTGATGGCGTGGTGACGTGATGTCGTGATGTCATGCTGTCGTTATGTCGTGATGGCGTGGTGACGTGATGTGATGTCATGCTGTCGTGATGTCATGCTGTCGTTATGTCGTGATGGCGCGGTGACGTGATGTGATGTCATGCTGTCGTGATGGCGTAGTGACGTGATGAGATGTCATGCTGTCGTGTGGCGTGTTGACGTGATGTTAATCGCAATGATATGTATCACGATTATAATTTTTTACTTCTGCGCTGTTCGTTTAGCTATTTTTTCTTTTCAATCTTTTCAATGAAAATGATAAATATATTAGTAAATGCTTAAAAAAAAAGTAAATGCTTCCAATGAAGAGTAATATTACGTTTCCGTTATGTTTGGGTATATACCGGAATTTAAACCCGTACTTCAAACTCGTGAAAAATATCGATTTCCTGACAAACTATGTATCTAAGTATTCTCCATACAATAAATTATGTAAATACCAAGAAAGAAATATAATGTGTAAACAAGATTCATTGACCAAAATGACAAAAACCTTTGGTTGCTGAACATGTTTTATTTTTATTGAAGATCCACAATTTTCCCTTTCAGATACTCTTACACAAATATGATATAATTATACACATTATATACAAAACTATTGAAAATAATAATAAAAAAGTTATATTCAATTATTTTTGTGTTGTTTACTTTGTATGAATTATCATCATCATCAACATCATCATCATCATCATCATCATCATCATCATCATCATCATCATCGTCGTCGTCGTCTTTACGTATTTGTTGATTGTCGACTTTGGAGCCGCTCCAGAGACACCTGGAATCTTGTGCCTCCTATCTTTGCTGTATATATCCTGACATGCTATGGCAAATCCATTCTATCCAAAATTCGACTCCGATATATTCATTGTTTGTCGTCAACAATACACAGTCGAACCTCGTTATCTCATATTACTTGTCCGGAATAGTCTGGTAGTAGACACCATCGGGCGTGCATCGCGGTACAAAGTTTTTTTGCTGTTTCTATATCTCTGATATGTGCTCTTTCAAAATCTGTATGGTGCCACTCTGTCATCCTTGGGCAATCCGAACAATATGCAAATGAAGGCCGCCATTACTGAAAATCTTGTTTTTATCAATTTCTCAGTAACAATGAATGGTATCGAAATGATTTTGGGTGTCTATCCCCATGTTTTGAGGTTTTAAGAATCAGAATAAGTCATTTCAGTGAAGAACGCACCAATCACTGTATGGTGAATAAACATATTGAGGCGGCCATTGCTGAAAATCTTGTTTTTGTCAATATCTCAATAATAACACGTGGTATCAAAATAATGTTTGTGTTCATACCTATGTTCTTAGGGGTAAAGCATCGGATTAGGCCATTCCGGTATTTTCTGCAAAGAATGGACAATCAACTCTAGCATGTATGTGAATCGTCAAAGAACATTCCATTTACCTGTGTTGATGCATGTTGTCAGTCACCAAACAAGTCAGAAACATTGTCGAAGTCATCAACACGTCTGGTGTGCTCATTCTGGCAGTGTACTGCCCTATTGAATAAACAAAACATTGTGGACGGCAGGTGAGCTTTGTAGTATCAACACATTGTTGTCGAACAGGGATTATCCGTAGCATAACCACACCTTATCATTTCCAGCACCTCCAGTGGAGCAACACTGACGTCTGGTTGCTCTGTTACTTGGGTCAAGCATCGGATATGGTCGTCACGTTCCAATCCGAACTAGAAAAGATCCAATGCTGGAAGTTCTGAATCAAGAGCAGACTTTCAAATGGCAGTTTGAATGTGCGCCCGCTTTACATTCTCTTTGAATGCCTCTTGGTAAGGTAGGAGTGACTTATGCTCTGGAGCCTTTGTTACGTTTTTCCTGCCCATCCTTCTTGACCAGAACTCACCCCGGGCCTCAGACATGTTCGACCGAGCCTTTGACCCCGTAGCATGTAGCCATGAATACTGTTGCTTTTTGAATGATGTTACCCATGTCCTCAGACATACCACTATGCTATACCACTCTTGAGAACATTGATAACTGTGCTTTTTCCTATTCCGGAGCACTGAGCGACAGTGTGACAGCTAGAAAGGGCATGAGCCGCGGGCAGTTGTGAGAGCAAGTGTCCAATTTCATTTGCAGTGACCTCAATGTCTTTAGTAATTCGTTCAGCGCTTGGTCCTTCCATTGTAAGACAACAAGTCAAGTTCAATCTTGAGGGTTGAGAATCTAACGCTTTTGGCATTTGTAACAATGTTTCCGTTGGGAGGGACTGGTAAAGTGTGGTCCAACTTTTATGGAAAGCTTTGATAGCAATGATCACAAAGTGGCACTGACACAATCAAGGGCAATGTCCATATTGACTCTGGCTTCTTGTCATCAACTAATGATTCTTTTTTTATCATGGACAATCTTGTTGACATGTTTTTCCAGTCCTATCTCAACATCATCTTCATCACTGCTAGGCGTCATAGAAAAGGCAATGCTGCCTGAAGTTGAAAGTTTGTCTATCCGGACCGACGCAGATGTCTCTTCGGAACAATTTAATGAGATGAGCTTATTCAAGTGCCTATTGATGTGAGTCTTGGATGTATATGTAGATACACAGTCTCTATGACAAAGGAACTCTAAATGTTTGTCTGCGGAAGGTCTAATTTCGAGATCATCATGGAGAAAATCACATCCCCGTTTACTTGATTCAATGATAGTCTGTATCCTATCATCGCTTGCTACGCTAAGTTCCTTTTTGCTTCCATCTTCATTACAGAAGAAGCAACACTCTTCCATATCTAAACTCTACCTTGAAGATATATTTTTGTTTTCATTCTGATAAATGTTTGCTGATCAATTACTGAAGGTGAAACAAAGGAGTCTGAACTCAAGTTCTCTAACACATCTCTTAATACGATGTCCAAGTTCCACATACTATCTGAACAACCTGTTTCTCCACCTTCAGTTTATGTAGCTGGGATGACCCTGTCAGCTTGGGTGACTCTGTACACATTGGTGCTGCACACGTGGGCATAGTTTAACATAGCACCCAAACAATGGTGCTGAAGTTCGTCTGCTCCTTTACCTTCAAATAGGTTTTTTCAGTTATGTAGACCCTGTCAAAGCTTGGATAACTCTGTACAAGTGTACTCGGTTTAATGTCTCATCCGAACGACGGTGCTGCGGTTCGTCTGTTCCTTCACTTTCATATTAGTTCAGGCGCTTAACTATCAGAACAATTTACATGGTCGTTACAGCCGTGATGGAGGTCCTCATTGCACATTTCGCGGAAAACAGTTGTGTGGTTTTTAATGGAATGGCCTAATCCCATTCTGTGCCCCTCAAAACATAGGGTTGAACGTCCATTTGTTTTCTTGATACCATGTGATCCTTACTATATGACTTAATCCGATTCTTTGCCCGTCATAACATAAGGGTTGTCACCAAAATCGTTTTGACACCATTTATAGTTACTGAGATATTGATGAAAACAAGATTTTCAGTAATGGCGGACTTCATTTGCATACTGTAAGGAATGTCCAAGGATGACAGAGTGACATCATACAGATTCTTTAAGCTCACACTTCAGAGGAAAGGAAAAGGCAAAACAACTTTGTACGGACCGCATTGCAAGGTTCTCCAAAAATCTTTGGTTTGGCAACCGGACTACAAATCTCGGCTAAAATACCAGGATGATGCACACTTAACGTAAGAAAATTGTATTAAGGAGCGTCATGTGTATGATAAAGGCTTTAGACATTGAAGGTATCAGAATACAAGTGAGACATCCGGCAGCTGTGGTCAGAATTGAAACTGATATGCCACCAGGTCACATCAGTTCTCTCATTCTTTTGTTACGGAAACTTTAAATGTATTTATATACATTAATGTGTGTGTGAGAGTTACGGGATAATTACATGATACCCTGGAGGTGATCAAAAACATGAATAAAAATTAAAATGACTGTAATGAAAATAGAGAAGGATAGTCCCGTATCATTCGCTTTTAATCACAGTACTGTTTTGGCAATAAACCATGGGAAAAGGAAATGTTATATCAAAGTATCATATCAAGTTTCACTAAGGCTACATGTCCATATTACAATATATATAGATGTGTCATGACGATTGATCCTACAACAGGAAAATGATGTCTTGTTTTATTGGATATCGTATAGTTGTGGTATCACAGTCTCAGAATTCGATTGAAGCAGTTTAAGATTAGTAATATGGAGTATTATGAAACTTCCATAATTTAGAATTTACGATATCAAAAGTAAACGAATCTTTAATATGAATATTGGAAACTCCAGGTTACATTCCAGTGTTTTCCATTAACATTTAGAAAACTGCAACATCATAACGAAAGTGGGATAATGTATGTAAAGTGATACCTTGATTTCATATCACACCGGGTTTTAAATGTCACTGTTCCTATCACAATGAGGACTTAAATAATAACACAGACACTTGTATTTCTATTTCAATTTTATTATAGAAAAAGGTTGTGTTTGTTAAGGCAGTGCAAACAAGCAATTCTCTATATTTTAGTTGACAAACAATGGCGTGTTTTAATAGGTATTTAATATTCGTGGTATGATTTAACAAAGATTTGACATAACTGAACAAGAACATTTTCAGTTCAAAAGTTTTTTTCAAACATAAGATATTAATATTTCAAAAATCAAATCTTCTTTAAATATGAAGCAATATTACATTGCTGATCGGTTAAGGCAACCACAGGAGAATTAGATTCAGATAATTAGATAGCCACACATGGGATTTCCATAAAACGATTCGGCAGCATATTTCAGTTATCTGTCTGGGTTCCTATTTCCGTCCTTACAACTTTCGCTTTAATTTCATCTTAAACTCGAAATGTATTTACATAAAAACTATAATGTTACTGTGTCATACACCAGATTTGTATGTATCTACCTGTTACGGAAAAATATCAGTAAGTAATAATAACTTCCATTTGTATTTTTTGCAATTAAATTTAAACTAAGTTGTATTATTTATTCGTTTCATCATAATATTTATGTAAACAGCTGGTTTTATACCGAAGTTCAATAACACATTGATGCACTACATAATGGAATAATATTGCTGGTATTTCGATGCCCTTACTTACAATGTAAGGAATATCATAATTTGCCATATACTCTATACTTCAAACATTTGTAAACTTTTTGTTTGAAAGAGGTGCATATATTGTACCTCTTACAAGACGCCAGTTTTTGGATGTATATCCATTAGATTAAAAAAAAAAAACAATTTTGTTAAAATATAATTCAAACGATCTAAATATTTTTTTCTTCAAAATTACACACTGACATCATCTAAAGACATAATTTAATACTTTCTTATATCTTGGTGGAACATTACTCAACCGTGTAATAGGATAAAAATGAATTCACAAAATTTCCCATGGTCTCGAATAGGATTCACCTGTGTCAGGTAAAATATCTATAGCTCACTCAGGAGCAGTGTCTAAAATTTTAAAAATTTGAATTATGATACATTTGTACATTGTGTCAAATATGACAGGAATGTGAATAGATTTTTAAAGCACAGCTGCCGCGATCGGGTTACAACAACAGGTCGCATTCAGGTTACTCTTGTTTGTAATAATCAGAAACATGATTCCTACATAAAGGCTCGATGGTATGTAGATTGTACAAACCTTACACGCGACTTTAAATGTTCACAAGTAGTATCTACCACCTGTATGTTTGAAGACTATGACACACATCACTAAGAATCTACCACCTGTATGTTTGAAGACTATGACACACATCACTAAGTATCTACCACCTGTATGTTTGAAGACTATGAAACATCACTAAGTCTCTACCACCTGTATGTTTGAAGACTATGAAACACATCACTAAGTATCTACCATCTGTATGTTTGAAGACTATGAAACACATCACTAAGTATCTACCACCTGTATGTTTGAAGACTATGACACACATCACTAAGTATCTACCACCTGTATGTTTGAAGACTATGACACACATCACTAACTTTTGTTATGAAGATATGTCAAGATTTAATCTAGATTATTTCACAAAACAATTTTTATCAATTAATGCAAGTTCCACATTTTAAAGACATTTGATGTCAATTACTACATGTAGAAAACACAACCTAGATTGTGTTTTCTTTACGTGTATGTTTGACATTCTAAACAAAAAGCATAAAGCAATCTACTTTATAATTTATAATTAGAAAGATAACATTAATAATTTAAATCCATAATACCACTATGATTTACAAATATGTTACCTTAGAATAATATACTAGTAAATATATATGTCAATTTGATTTACATATTTAAGAAAAAATATATGACGTAACTATTTTACAATTAAATAAGTATCCGCGGTTACCCTTTTTCAGAAAATGTTAGATCTGAACAATTGATCTCTTTAGAGTTATTTTTGTAATGTGACAAAGGAAAAATTGTTTCACGCTAACACAACTTTTATCTTTAAATTTTGTAAGTGACCGCCTAGAGTCACCAGCATCATAAAGAGAAAAACATTAGGATTTCACAACATTAAGCAACTCCAAACGAAAAATCAAGTTTCAAGTAAAAGACAGGATTTCACTAGGAGACACAAACATAAACATGAATGAGACGAATTATTCGTAACCATGGTTCTCTGAGGTCAATGGGGGAATGAAGCTTTGGGGTGTAATTGTTTCTATGTCTTTTGTCCGTCTGAGTAACAAGGTGTTTTTCCTATTAATAAACTTATCTAATCTTAAATGCAGGTCACACTGATAGTCCACTGTATCTGTCTGTGTAACATGAATATGTCTGATTGTCAGAGGAAAAGTCTGCACGTCACACGTAGAAGCACAACCGTTTTTCATTTTCCGAATTGTAATGATTATCGTATGCTCACTCCATCAAAAACAGCTTATGAAATTAAAGCTTTGTTTATGAAAATTTAATCCAATTAAAAAAAGGTATTACACACAATTTTTTCTGTCTGAACATTCTTTTCTATTATGAAAACATACTTTTGAAAGACCCAATGACCCTGAATAAATGAACCATTACTTGCATTTGTTGTGTTATAATTTTGTGCCTTTTGAAGGACAGGAAAACAATTAGAACTCCAAGCCTCAATCCTAGGATCTGCCGTTTAAATTTACACTACCATAGCCAAGCGATCAGCGGGCAACAAAACACATTTCACAGGATTTTAGATTCAGACAAAAAGGTATTTTGATGCATGAACAAAATAAAACTTTGAGACAAGTTTCATCTCATAAAAAGTTATATTTTGTCAGGTTTTGATTTCAAAATATGAGGACAAAATCAATCAGAAGACGCTGGCAATTTTTTTGCACCATTGTCAAGTTAAAGACCGTATTACGACAATAGATTTCTGATTGGCGCAGCTAATGGAAAACGCCCCTTAGGACAATCAAGGTTTATAGTGCATCTCACCAAACTGTCATCTTATACGAATAATAAAAAACAACGTTTGAACTACATTGTATTTTTTTAAAAAGAAAATAAACAAATTATGCTCATAAATGTGATCTTCCTGTATGAAATATGGTGAATTTTACCCCTTCCCTTGGCGGGAAATGTGAGAACCTTGGGGTCATAAGACACTTCCATCCAAGAAGCGTATTTAGGTTGACATTATTGGGGTATTTAGAAGAAGACTTTTGAAATTTCAGTCAATTTGACCCATTTTTGACCTAGTCCAACAGCCCCTGGAGGTCAGCCGCGGTCAATAAGTGTATCTCATTAAACTGTCATCTTAAACTAATAATTTAATCAGGTTTCAAGTATTTCCAAAAGAAAACAAATAATGTTCAAGAATGTATTTTTTCTATATACACTATAGTAAATTTCATCCCCTGGGTTAATGAAATCTACAATTTTGGTTAAACATCTCATTGACTTTCCATCTATGAAGAATATTTGATTCCATCATACCTGGGAGTTTAGAGGAAGATTTTTGAAATTGCAATCAATTTATCCCTTTTTGGCCCCGCTTCTCATGCCCCTGGGTGTTGGGATCATATAATTTACAATTCTGTAGCGCCTTCTGCTATAGAAGCTGTTTGTAAAATTTCATTGAAATCGGTAAAGGAGCTTTCCAGAAGAAGTCGAAAATGTTTAAAAATTTACGACGACGCTGAACAAAACGGGATAAAAAACCCCAAGACCATATGAAGCGGAAATAAAATTTAACCCTTTTAATAAAGTTTTCACTTATTTGATAGATATCATATATGTAGATTACATGTTGATTTGAATTTTGTTATAAAAATATACAATAAGTATCTTAAAATATATGTAGTTGTAAAAAAGAAAAAAATGCAACAAACAGCGTGAAAACTATCTGCTTGCAAACTTGTTTTAAATACCTGCAAGGTGATAAATAACACACGTGAACATGGATCTGATTCATGCAAATTATAAAATGTGTTCTTATAATCTACCGTAATACAGTGTCTATCATTTACATATTCCGCTTGTTCCTGTGGTACACTATTGAAAATAAAAACATTTCATGATATATATATATATATATAAATATGTATTATAATATTAGATGGGTATCTTACAATTCGCATTTAAAAGCATAGGGGACATAGATTAGATATTTTTGATTGAATTAACTGCAATAACACATGAATTATTCAATGTTTGTAAGCGTACTCTGCCGATGTTTCAATCACGCTACAGACATACCAGCATCATTACAAAAGATGGTTCAAATATCTTAGTTGGCATTACGTGTACATATCATATAATTACTTTTTATATATACTGTTAAATCAGTATTTTTTGTGGGATCTATAATTACTATTTATATATACCGTTAAATCATTAATTTTCGTGGTATCTATAATTACTATTTATATATACTGTTAAATCAGTAATTTTCTTGGGATCTATAATTACTATTAATATATACTGTTAAATCTTTTAAAAGCAATACTATACAGATCAAAATGTCTCGTAAAATGTGAACATTGTAACAGTAGGCATCGTACAAATTTATCTATGCCATGTGCTGTTAAAATGTGTATAATAACAAACACATTCAAAATGTTTAAATGTGTTTTCGTTTGGTTTTGTAATTTAACATTTAAATTGAGGGTTATTTCTTTGTTGCTTCTCTTCACTGGGATTTAGTTATAAATTATGTGACAACGCGTCGTGTGTATTACATCTGGGAAGGAAAAACAAACTATTTTCGCATTATAAGTTACTGTACGAGATACCTACTCAAAAATTGCACATTTAGATACATTTTTATTTCGGAACAGACATTTATTTTTTGAGGAAACTGTGCACTTTTCGTTTTATTTGCCGAAATTTCTTATACATGGACAAGTCCTCGTGTAATGAATGGCACGTTATCAACACTAAACACAGTCATTAACTATAAATATTTATCAATTCCACACTATCTATAATCCAGCGGATTCTTTCATCCTTCTTTACATTTATAGCTTTGTATTCAACCTTTTCACTCGATCTCTCAAACAAAAACAAATCGCCACAAAACGTTTCTATCCAATCCATAGCCATTGTTCAAACAAACAATCACCAAAAATATCTATAATGTTCGTGTTAATAAATATATTTTCAGGAGGTAACGCGATTGATGTTGTGACTACTGACGTCATTATGTATAAAGATTAACATACAGGTATTGTATAGAGGTATTGTTAGTATTTTGACCGAGCATTAGGCAAAGTTGATATATGAAGTAAGCTTAACTACCTGTTTATTCAGTTACTTATGTTAATTGACTTTAACACGGGAATATATATCGCCTTGCCATGTATAAAAAGATAAAACTAAAAAACGTTTTGACATAAAATTTTCAAGGATGCTTGGTTTATTTAATTCAAAGTTTTCGGCAAGGACACGGTCAATGGACCAGTTCATCATTGAAGAATTGAGTGAACAGAGTCGTTTCACTCCATTAAAATAACACTACAATTTTACTTGTGTGGGTATTAATATGTTATGCTTGTACATTAAAAGTGGTTGATACGAGTCATTGCAAAGGTGAAAAATACTTATCATTTATGATAAACACCAAGTAAGAATCGTTTTGTTGTTTGTTTGATCGTTTGAACAGCTGCTTTTCCCGATGTTTTCCGAAAGGGAAATTAAAACGGAGAGCTTTCTACCAAGCAATTTGATAAACGATATGCTTTCAAATTTCCTTTCTTGAATCCTCATTCTCTGCATAGCAACATATCTGCTTCCAAACCCTATGTCGTTTATATGTAAAAAGTATTCGATATTCAAATGATTGTTTAAAATGTCTTGTATTCATGTAAGGTGTCGGCAGCTGACAGATAAATTCACAAATCTGAGCTTCGAGAAATAAACTTAAAATATTATGTTTTATTAAGTTTTATGGTAATAATGATTTCTTTTTGCTGGTGTTAAGTTGGACGTGTTGGATGATCATTGGTACTGGCGGTTCCTTTATTACCTTGGTATCATTTGAGAATGTGATATTACTTTTATTAACCAACATTTGCCTGGTAGGTGTTGTTGAAGAACCTATGGACGAATTACCTTTGTCTACTTCTCCTTGTGCTTTATTGATCGCAGAATATTTTTTTTATTTCTTCATGGTTTCATAAAGTATGAGGTTGAATAAAAATTCTGTTGACATGTTGGTAGATATTTTCTTTCTGTTTATTGTTTTTGTGCTGTCTGTTGTCAACTTTGCCTATAACTGTTGCACCGTAATAGGTAGGGCTTTCATATTTGACACGTTTATTCCTTTTGACAAGGCCTTTCCAGTGGCCTCTGATCGACACATGAAACATATTTGGCCATAATTATTTGATCATAAGTGGTTCGGATATCATATTTCATATGTGTTCAAGGCCTTTATTACCATGAAGACATAAGTGTTTCATAAATTGTGTATGCAATTAGCACATGCCTTTCACACTTCAGTTTTAATGTCCCTCTTCAGAATTTGTCGGAACTGGATACAATGTGTTTCATAGATTACACTTTTTTCGGCTTAACAAACTTGAAAACAACACTCACTCATGACACTTAATAAACCTAATAAGAATCCTTCTCAACTATCACTAATTCATTACATATAAAAACATATTCACGTTTTAATCTTTAGGCGGTACCATTATTATGTAAGGAGCTGTGTAAAGGCTTTGTTTACGAGTGTATTCAGAACTTTCGCCAGGGACTTAGCCTATACACTGGTCCTTTATTATAAACACTAGGATTTTGTGTTAAAAGTGTTACGAAAACTAAAACAACAGTCGATATTTTGTTTTTTATATCATTAAACATATAGATAAATCTTTAGTGAGGAAGGAGAGGTTTTAATTACGAGTAGAGGAAGTGTCAGGGACAAAGTACTTACCTGCTGTACTGATGTATGACAACAATGAATATGAATCTCTTATTACATTAATAGGACAGGAGAACTGAAAAACAAACTTTGACAATGTTACAACAGAATTAAGAAACTGATATTCCATTTTCGATGAAAATCAAGGCGAGAAAGAAAAATTAAACTGAGTTTATTTTAAGTACATATCCCTTGTTAAAATAATGATTTATAAAAATAAAGCTGTAAAAAGGCACTGATTACGAGTATATGCCACAGGTACTTTGCGTGGGATCTAATTTTTAACGAATATATAAGGGGAAATCCCAGAGAACTTTTTGAGGGATCTAATCTAAACGGGTATATAAGGAGAAGTCACAAGGAACTTTGTGAGGGATCTTATTTTTACGAATATATAAATAAAAGTAGCACAGGACTGTCTGATAATTAGCTTCCCGAAAAAATACAAACTGTCCTGAGTAGTGATTGTCAAACTTTACATCTCGAATCTTCATCTGAGGCTGAAAAGTCCAATGCTCTCTCGGCTGAGATACCGTGTCCGCTATAGAACTTAGAGTGAAAAGATTAGTCTATGAATAAAGAACGATTTAGGAGAGGACCATCACCTGTCAACAAGGGAATTAAGAGTGAATCTTCGACCCAGACAATCTCAACAACAGCACAGGACTGTCTGATGATCAGCTTCCCGAAAAAATACAAACTGTCCTGAGTAGAGATTGTCAAACTTTACATCTCGAATCTTCATCCGAGACTGCAAAGTCCAATGCTCTCTCGGCTGAGATACCGCGTCCCCTATAGAACTTAGAGTCAAAAGATTAGTCTATGAATACAGAACGATTTAGGAGAGGACCATCACCTGTCAACAAGGGAATTAAGAGTGAATCTTCGACCCAGATAATCTCAACAACAGCACAGGACTGTCTGATGATCAGCTTCCCGAAAAAATACAAACTGTCCTGAGTAGAGATTGTCAAACTTTACATCTCGAATCTTCATCCGAGACTGCAAAGTCCAATGCTCTCTCGGCTGAGATACCGCGTCCCCTATAGAACTTAGAGTCAAAAGATTAGTCTATGAATACAGAACGATTGAGGAGAGGACCATCACCTGTCAACAAGGGAATTAAGAGTGAATCTTCGACCCAGACAATCTCAACAACATCACAGGACTGTCTGATGATCAGCTTACTAAAATAATACAAACTGACCTGAGTAGAGATTGTCAAACTTTACATCTCGAATCTTCATCCGAGACTGCAAAGTCCAATGCTCTCTCGGCTGAGATACCGCGTCCCCTATAGAACTTAGAGTCAAAAGATTAGTCTATGAATAAAGAACGATTGAGGAGAGGACCATCACCTGTCAACAAGGGAATTAAGAGTGAATCTTCGACCCAGACAATCTCAACAACAGCACAGGACTGTCTGATGGTCAGCTTCCCGAAAAAATACAAACTGTCCTGAGTAGAGATTGTCAAACTTTACATCTCGAATCTTCATCCGAGACTGCAAAGTCCAATGCTCTCTCGGCTGAGATACCGCGTCCCCTATAGAACTTAGAGTCAAAAGATTAGTCTATGAATACAGAACGATTTAGGAGAGGACCATCACCTGTCAACAAGGGAATTAAGAGTGAATCTTCGACCCAGATAATCTCAACAACAGCACAGGACTGTCTGATGATCAGCTTCCTAAAAAATACAAACTGTCCTGAGTAGAGATTGTCAAACTTTATATCTCGAATCTTCATCCGAGACTGCAAAGTCCAATGCTCTCTCGGCTCTTATAGAACTTAGAGTCAAAAGATTAGTCTATGAATACAGAACGATTGAGGAGAGGACCATCACCTGTCAACAAGGGAATTAAGAGTGAATCTTTGAGACTCAACAACAGCACAGGACTGTCTGATGCAGCTTCCCGAAAAAATACAAACTGTCCTGAGTATTGTCAAACTCTCTCGGCTGCAAAGTCCAATGCTCTCTCCGCGTCCCCTATAGAACTTAGAGTCAAAAGATTAGTCTATGAATACAGAACGATTTAGGAGAGGACCATCACCTGTCAACAAGGGAATTAAGAGTGAATCTTCGACCCAGATAATCTCAACAACAGCACAGGACTGTCTGATGATCAGCTTCCTGTAAAAATACAAACTGTCCTGAGTAGAGATTGTCAAACTTTACATCTCGAATCTTCATCCGAGACTGCAAAGTCCAATGCTCTCTCGGCTGAGATACCGCGTCCCCTATAGAACTTAGAGTCAAAAGATTAGTCTATGAATACAGAACGATTTAGGAGAGGACCATCACCTGTCAACAAGGGAATTAAGAGTGAATCTTCGACCCAGACAATCTCAACAACATCACAGGACTGTCTGATGATCAGCTTACTAAAATAATACAAACTGACCTGAGCAGAGATTGTCAAACTTTACATCTCGAATCTTCATCCGAGACTGCAAAGTCCAATGCTCTCTCGGCTGAGAAACCGCGTCCCCTATAGAACTTAGAGTCAAAAGATTAGTCTATGAATACAGAACGATTTAGGAGAGGACCATCACCTGTCAACAAGGGAATTAAGAGTGAATCTTCGACCCAGATAATCTGATGATCAGCTTCCTGTAAAAATACAAACTGTCCTGAGTAGAGATCAACAACAGCACAGGACTGTCTGATGATCAGCTTCCTGTAAAAATACAAACTGTCCTGAGTAGAGATTGTCAAACTTTACATCTCGAATCTTCATCCGAGACTGCAAAGTCCAATGCTCTCTCGGCTGAGATACCGCGTCCCCTATAGAACTTAGAGTCAACAGATTAGTCTATGAATACAGAACGATTTAGGAGAGGACCATCACCTGTCAACAAGGGAATTAAGAGTGAATCTTCGACCCAGACAATCTCAACAATAGCACAGGACTGTCTGATGATCAGCTTCCCGAAAAAATACAAACTGTCCTGAGTAGAGATTGTCAAACTTTACATCTCGAATCTTCATCCGAGACTGCAAAGTCCAATGCTCTCTCGGCTGAGATACCGCGTCCCCTATAGAACTTAGAGTCAAAAGATTAGTCTATGAATACAGAACGATTTAGGAGAGGACCATCACCTGTCAACAAGGGAATTAATAGTGAATCTTCGACCCAGATAATCTCAACAACAGCACAGGACTGTCTGATGATCAGCTTCCTGTAAAAATACAAACTGTCCTGAGTAGAGATTGTCAAACTTTACATCTCGAATCTTCATCCGAGACTGCAAAGTCCAATGCTCTCTCGGCTGAGATACCGCGTCCCCTATAGAACTTAGAGTCAAAAGATTAGTCTATGAATACAGAACGATTTAGGAGAGGACCATCACCTGTCAACAAGGGAATTAAGAGTGAATCTTCGACCCAGACAATCTCAACAACATCACAGGACTGTCTGATGATCAGCTTACTAAAATAATACAAACTGACCTGAGTAGAGATTGTCAAACTTTATATCTCGAATCTTCATCCGAGACTGCAAAGTCCAACGCTCTCTCGGCTGGTGTTTCGAGTCCCCTATAGAACCTTTTAACAAACGAGTTTCGACTGCAATAGTATATGCGCCAGGGAATTATAACTCTCCTATCTTTTAAAGTATGGCGGAAGTTTGTATATGGTTCTACAAATCACGTTTTGTAAATTCATACAAATTCGAATAAAAGAAATAGATGCAAATTTTGTTATAGCAATGAGGAATATCTATCGCCCAAATTCGACCGATAAGATTCAGTTCTCAACAACTGGTAAATATTTGATCGTGTTATTTGAAGGTAATTTTAATTGTTAGGTGATTTTAGCTTGGTGCAATTCTCTGACAAAACCTTGATCGAAGTAATATTAAATTTCTCCAAAAGCAGCAGAGAGAATACCGACATGTCAACAGAATGTCTATTCGACAAGGGATTCGGCGAAACTAAAGCATCATCTGTAACAGCGGGAATGATACCAAATATTCTAGACAAGTGTCTGTGTGCAATTGCGCAGCATTCACAGTGTAAGGACATCTTTGTTCGCTCTGATCGTTATTTCTATTTATTTTTTATTCAGAATATAAATGAAATCTATTAACTGATGTGTTTATTTCTATCACATAATTAATCTCAGACAAAAGTTTGTAACCTATGTATCTGAAGGGTTTGTTTCTATCACACATATCAGACAAACATGTGTGTGCTACCTAACCAATTTATTTGAAATGATAAAGTTAATGATATTTGTCGGCGAACTTCGCCAATTAACACTTTTATGCAGTACGTCAATAGGTTGAAAGTCAGGAATGATAAAAATGATAACGTAAACCATCATATGTTAATATAGTGTTTTATACAAGTAATATACATTGTGCTAAATCTAATACTTACAACTGCTCACAAAACTTATTGGGACCCCCGATCCCTCCTCTTTGAAATATCAAGATATCGCTCACATTTATTCTCTCTTCATTCATTTATATTGGAAATTTTAATACAATAGACAAAGGAAGACATTGCTTGATTCGTGCTCCACGACACCAAATAGCCTAGTCAAGAAATTAATCAACTGCCTAATAATTGCATCACCGATTTCCAATAGTTTAATATATATCGATATATTTTTCGATATTGACATAATTAATGACACAAGATATTGAAGTTTACGATGGGCATTTGAAATAAGACATTGATGTGACATTAATTAATATTCCTATTTACTCTATTCTTTATGTAAAAGTAACCAAAACATAATATAATATCCATAGAACTGAGCAATAAATTTAACTTTTTCACTCTACTAACATTCTAAAATTTGCATACTAACAAAGCAAACATCTAACTAAATGATTACAAGTTCAACGTGAACTTCATGTCAGTAATCAAAATTTATTTTTCTTGACAAAATTAAGCATCAGCCAATCCTAGGAATTCATTCGTCACAATTAGCTCATTGCGATGGTGTTTATTTGTCTGGTTTTAGGAAATAGCATCTCGTTGCGATGGTTTTTATTTGTTTTTAGGAAATAATATCTCATTGTGATGGTGTTTATTTGTCTGGTTTTAGGAAATAACATCTCATTGTGATGGTTTTTATTTGTTTTTAGGAAATAACATCTCATTGTGATGGTGTTTATTTGTCTGGTTTTAGGAAATAACATCTCATTGTGATGGTGTTTATTTGTCTGTTTTTAGGAAATAATATCTCATTGTGATGGTGTTTATTTGTCTGGTTTTAGGAAATAACATCTCATTGTGATGGTGTTTATTTGTCTGGCTTTAGGAAATAACATCTCATTGTGATGGTGTTTATTTGTCTGGTTTTAGGAAATAATATCTCATTGTGATGGTTTTTATTTGTTTTTAGGAAATAATATCTCATTGCGATGATGTTTATTTGTCTGACTTTAGGAAATAACATCTCATTGTGATGGTGTTTATTTGTCTGTTTTTAGGAAATAATATCTCATTGTGATGGTGTTTATTTGTCTGGTTTTAGGAAATAATATCTCATTGCGATGGTGTTTATTTGTCTGGTTTTAGGAAATAACATCTCATTGTGATGGTGTTTATTTGTCTGGCTTTAGGAAATAACATCTCATTGCGATGGTGTTTATTTGTCTGTTTTTAGGAAATAATATCTCATTGCTATTCAATATGGATTTATTTTTGAAAATCAGAAGTTGGATTTTTTCTTTTGTACTTTTTGGTTAATACTTTGAGCAACCTAGACATGTGTATCATGGGATCCTGATAAGTAAAATGTCAAAAGATTTGATGTCTGCAACACAATAATATCGTGTACATGTGGTGTGAAAGGTGTGTGAAGAAAGAGCCGTTATATACAAAAATTAAATAAGTGTATGTTTCAAGTTAATACATAATGATTGTCTCTCTTGTCTGTATATGTCACCGTTCTCTTACACTAATCTTATATCGACTAGTTTTCTGTATGATCCACTATAAACAATGAACCACTACAACATCACTTGTTACAGTATAAACAATGACCCACTGCTACAACATCACTTGTTACAGTATAAACAATGACCCACTGCTACAAAATCACTTGTTACAGTATAAACAATGACCCACTGCTACAACTTCACTTGTTACAGTATAAACAATGACCCACTACAACATCACTTGTTACAGTATAAACAATGACCCACTGCTACAACATCACTTGTTACAGTATAAACAATGACCCACTGCTACAAAATCACTTGTTACAGTATAAACAATGACCCACTGCTACAACATCACTTGTTACAGTATAAACAATGACCCACTGCTACAACTTCACTTGTTACAGTATAAACAATGACCCACTGCTACAATGACCCACTGCTACAACTTCACTTGTTACAGTATAAACAATGACCCACTGCTACAACATCACTAGTTACAGTATAAACAATGACCCACTGCTACAACATCACTAGTTACAGTATAAACAATGACCCACTGCTACAACATCACTTTACAGTATACAATGTGCTACAAAATCACTTGTTACAGTATAAACAATGACCCACTGCTACAACATCACTTGTTACAGTATAAACAATGACCCACTGCTACAACTTCACTTGTAACAGTATAAACAATGACCCACTGCTACAACATCACTTGTTACAGTATAAACAATGACCCACTGCTACAACTTCACTTGTTACAGTATAAACAATGACCCACTGCTACAACATCACTAGTTACAGTATAAACAATGACCCACTGCTACAACATCACTTGTTACAGTATAAACAATGACCCACTGCTACAACATCACTTGTTACAGTATAAACAATGACCCACTGCTACAACATCACTTGTTACAGTATAAACAATGACCCACTGCTACAAAATCACTAGTTACAGTATAAACAATGAACCACTGCTACAACATCACTTGTTACAGTATAAACAATGAACCACTGCTACAACATCACTTGTTACAGTATAAACAATGACCCACTGCTACAACATCACTTGTTACAGTATAAACAATGACCCACTGCTACAACATCACTTGTTACAGTATAAACAATGACCCACTGCTACAACATCACTTGTTACAGTATAAACAATGACCCACTGCTACAAAATCACTAGTTACAGTATAAACAATGAACCACTGCTACAACATCACTTGTTACAGTATAAACAATGACCCACTGCTACAACATCACTTGTTACAGTATAAACAATGACTCACTGCTACAACTTCCAAATCAATTGTGTTTCATAATTGGAATGTTTTCGGCTACTCAATACGCTTTAATTAAAAAAAACCAGAAAGAAACATTTTGTTGTCTCCTTTCTGAAAAGTCGCATTCACCTTAGTACTTCAATATCCATTCAGTGAAAGTATCATTTTTACTCCATATCTAGCAATACGTTTAAATTTGATGGTGTTTTTGTTTGCATGAGGTTAGTTTTCCACTGTTTGCTGTAGATATTCCAGACGCTGAGAAATCTTAGTGAATTCGAATAAACTAGTATAATTTTTGAAAAATGAACTATTAAAAGTTAATATGTAAGATTAAATTATTCAAAACTGTGCTAGACATAAGTCAGATGTTTCATTCTAATGTATCTGCCTTTGTTAATTTATTACTGACATCTACTGTGAACAATTATGTATTGACCAGTGGCCAGAGGTATTCTGTCGTTACTGATCTACTACACATGTTCATGTATAAATTCGCTTCCTGATAATATAAGGCATTACCTGAATCCTATCTAAGCAGTCTGTATGACGGCCAGCGTAACCTTATCTTTAAACAGCCGAATTTATTGTCATTTATGTGTGCAAGACCATGTCAATAACCGATGTGTAATTCAATCAATGTTTACCTGTTAGCTAATGTGTAATACCAAATCAGTTGTGTTACAGTATAAACAAAGATAAATATTGGGAAGTAAGACACTGTAGCTAAGTCATGGTTCTGTAGTGGATCAATTAAACAGGCAAATTATTACTGGTGATAGTCGAGGAGTGCAGTAGCTCAGGGTTTGTAGAACATGCGGTGTAAATTATACTGTCAGACGGAACGGGCGTAGCTTTCTTGATATTTAAACTTATGCAATTGCCCATTCGGACAGTGACCACTAGGTGTTAGAGTAATCATCAAGGGATATTTCCAACTTTCAAGATGAAATCAATAGAAACCAGATCCTGGGGATAGGAGAGAAGAAGTTTGGACACCCGCCTGCACGGTCATAGATGGCTTAAAGAAGGGGTCTGGACACCCGACTGCACGGTCATACATGGCTTAGAGAAGGGGTCTGGACACCCGACTGCACGGTCATACATGGCTTAGAGAAGGGGTCTGGACACCCGACTGCACGGTCATAGATGGCTTAGAGAAGGGGTTTGGACACCCGACTGCACGGTCATAGATGGCTTAGAGAAGGGGTCTGGACACCCGACTGCACGGTCATAGATGGCTTAGAGAAGGGGTTTGGACATCCGACTGCACGGTCACAGATGGCTTAGAGAAAGGGTTGGGACACCCCAATAGATGGGCCCTAGGTAGCCCACCAGTCCAGCTCACAGACCGGTTATACCATGATGGATAGTATAAGGAGTGGGTATGTTAGTATATACCTAGAAGTACTGTTTTTATACAAGGACAGTTTTGATACATAGACTGTTTTATGAGACACAACGCGAAGTGGAGTGAATATATTTGTATGTTGATGAGATGTTGCCTTTGTACATGATTATTATTTAACATCTAAATAAACCTGACTATTACCAACAGTTATGTGTTGTTACGCCACTGTGTTACAACTGTAAATCACTGTTAACTGTCATATCAGTGAACTGTAAAACACTGATACTTGTCAAGTCAGTGAATTGTTTAATGCAAGGTGTATACAGGCGTCTTTAAAATATCGTTACGTTAATGTCGTCAGTTAAAAAAGCAGGTTAAGTTTCTAAAATGTCGATGTATTCAGTCAACCATGGCTACGTAAGAATATACTTTTATTTCTATACTGTTAGTATCTTAATTGATTTAAAGTATGCAGGAGATCACAGAGGAATCTTGGCGCCGAACATTGTATGATCATTATTGGTTTGGTATTTGGCAAATCCTGGTTGTGAGGGTATTCAAAGTGTAACAGAGATTCAATGTGTTGATGAGAGTCCTAATCATGAGGTCTGTCTTAGGAAAGATCAATGTCAATCGATATTTTCATTTGAAAAATGTCAATATATAGGTTACCAACAGAGTTAATTCTGTTCTCGATTCCGTGGCCCATTAGTGTAATCATAAAAAGCTAAATTGTTGCAATGTCAACATTGCGAAGACTACGCGTTGTTTACATCGGTCGTCTGCAGTCTCCACTGACTGATATGTCTGTATGTTTGGGTGTATTTAAAAAAAAATTCCCTTATTTTGTTTGGTGTCCTTTGTAACGATAAAGTCGAAGCTACCTCATGAATGCAATTTCAGCATAAAAATGCAATACATGGTAAATTTGTTACTAATGTTTTACTGCTCGTGGTGTTCCAACGTCTCGAACAACACCGGCTGTCATTGTTTGAGAGGAATACACGTCTGCATTATAATTAGAGATTATTATCTATTAAGAATCAGGGAAAATATCGTTGAAATAAAGAAAAAAAACCGGTCTTGTTTCTGTAAAACTACAGCGCGTTACAACTGCTCTATATAGTTATTTCCTCTGACTAGGACTCATGAGTGATTGTAAGGACATAAATTCTGAAACCTAGCAGGCGACTGAGGAGAACCAAAATTGATCGAAGAAATGTCAAAACTGAGTAGGGGAGGTGCACTACCCTCATGATTCGATAAATCTAATAATTTTGATTTCTCAGTTATCAATTGATCAATCATATTAACTCTCTGAAAAAAATCAATATAGTTTTAGGTCTAGTAATAGTTCTTCCAGTTAAGCTGATAATGCTTGGTTTTATTTAAACATTATTTGGTATCAGAAGTATCCAATCTCGCATGATCTAGTTTGTCGTGGCCATTTTTGTTCTCATTGATTTTTGTTTCAAATTGTGATTTGGGGTGGACTCCTTGTTCTTATCTGGTCTGCTCTGACCTCATTGCCCAAGTCCAAAGGGTTTAGTGGTATAATTATTTTTGAATGATAGCCATTGATAAATATAAATACATCAAAACGCTCAAAAAAATCACAAAGAAAAAAAATGCTTACGGTTACTTTTATATTAATCTGTTATCTATGAGCTTAGCAGTGCAAGAATACAAACTTTGTCCGAATGATTTTTTCATGTAGGTAAACTTTCATAGAATATAAGTTCTTATAACAAGATCAGTAAAAGAGTTGGGAGTGTGACGTTTTGATGACTACATTGCCATCTTTATCAGACAAATGACAAGTGTGGAACGTACTAGCGTTGACGTCTGTAGTGTACGATATCTTCACTGCCATCTTAACCAGACAATGAAAAGCTGGTCTATTCCTTACCATCTCACACACAAGGCGAGTTACACTTGGCTGTAGGATTTTCAGAATGAAATAGAAATTTATACTGGAGACTGATGGCAGACTCATGAAAATAGGAAACTTTTTAACAAAGGATCTTATGTATCTTATACAGGAGATTGATGACAGACACATGCAAAAAGGGAACTTTTTAACAAAGGATCTTATGTATTCCATACAGGAGATTAATGACAGGCTCATGGAAACAGGGAACTTTTTAACAAGGACCTAATGTATTTTGTACAGGAGATTGATGACAGACTCAAGACAATAGGGGAAAAACCTATCATCTTAAACACTTTAAATGAATACAAAGTTTAAAACTCTCATGACAAGGGCGGGTGTCAAAGACTACAGTTGCACCAAAATGTGTCCTGTGTTAGTTACCATTTAACAAGGGAGTTACTGGTGTGGTATTAATACGACATAAAGATGTAACATGTTGAAAAATTATCACAAAGCTACTTTTCTCCAGTGACTTCAATTATTCCAATTCTAATTCCAATGACTAGTAGGTTGGCTAATCAATAGAACATTTTCACTGAATAATGCTTTGAAATAAAAAAAATACTAAAACTACTATACCACACAAGACTTATGAGGTCAGACCAGACAAATATTTAAGACCAGAACAATGGGAGCAGACCAGACAATTATTTATATAATGCCCTTCTCACGGATGAAATGGGAGACACTTGGGTCAAAAAGATCACAATTCTGATAATGTATCTCAAGACATTTCCATCAATGGAGAGTTGTTTATTCAACTGTTAATACTATTGTATCTGTCAATTTAACCCATTTCGATTCAGCCCGTCACGCCCTAGGGGTAAGGACTATATAATTCACAATATTGTTTCACTTTAGACTATAGATTTCATTATAGTTGGTTCAGGAAGTCGAAATCAAAGGACTAACGAGATACGAAGCACGAAACAAGACGGTGACGACACACAATAGTCATCTTCTCAGATCAAAGCTCACTACAGCGACCTAATATAAACTAGCTTTCTTATTGGCTCGAAGTATTTCCGATCCAAAATTTCAATATAGGAAAATACACAATATAATAATCGATAATACAATATCAAGAATTCGAAGATCCACGTCTTTCATTTCCACACTATTATATCATTGTCGAACGCTCTGAAACGGAAAGCACGCATTTGTGTGAATGTGTTAATCAAATTTTAAGAACACTCAAAGATATTTCTCAAACAATAGTATTCGGTTCCATTCGGAAAAAGGGAAAACAATTTTAAAAATCACTAAATGGTGTCATCCATAAAACTGAATCACTTTTTATAGAAAGTAAATTGTAACTCTACATACCCTGTGATCTATTGAGAAATCAATAGCAGTTGGTTATCATGTGCAGGTATCTGTGTCTCTTCTACACCCAAACTATACCTTTCGTCTGGAGCTGGTGAAGAAACGAAAAACCATGACAATCGTTGCCATGTTTCTTTCAATATGAAATATGATAATGCTAGTTACTTCATTTTCTCAGAAAACATAATGCTTTTAAACAGAATTGTTTGTGAAATAGAGCATGATTTGGCATAAGGAAATACATGTGTATTCACGTATATTGTTTTTTATATATTAAGATACTGTTGTGTTATTGATTTCCCTATGATATGTTCAGGTACTCACGTTCTATTGGTATAATCCGCCGAGAAAGATATATACCATTGTCTTGGTCTGTGAACAAAACAGTGTAAAATATGTTCTCACAATGGAACGTATTTAAAACAGATTCAGAGACAGAATTGCTACGTGAAATTACTATATACATTAATAATATATTAAGGAACGGTAATCCGTCCAATGTCAACGAAATAGAGACTTTTCAGTTAAGCAGGACACCAAAACCGTACCTCTAATTGTGACTGAAAATGTAGGCCACAAGGAAGGTCGGCGTAAAAATAATTAAACCATATACATGACATTGGAAGGACACACCGACATACACTTATAAAAGTGAAACTTACAACAAACTCCCTGAGGAACTTTAATCATGTAATAACAAACCCATTTCTTGTATTTATATAATCTCAACTGATTGAATAAAATATTTTTTTCTAAAATCAACAGTACGTTATATAGTTCTAGTATCCCACCTATATACGACATGAAAATGAACCAAGCTGACCTGCATAAGCTCAAAAACATTCTAAATGCAAGGTTAAAGGAAATATTACAGTCTAAATAGTTTCATTCTTTAAAATTTGATATTGATATTTTATCATCCTCATCAAGATATTCATTAAGATTAATTCAATGTAATCCACTGTCTTCTGAATATGAAATTGTATTTGTTCATTCAAATTTCATCTTGCCTTCCAATAACTTTTCCTTATCTATAACAAGTTTAACAAAATTGTTTATTTCTGGATTTGAGAAAAATATTGAAAGTTTTCCATTTTATTCCACCCATTCACTTTTGATCGTTAAATCCTCACTCTATAATTAAACTTCAGTCTTTATCAATCATTATGATATGTATGTCACTATGTGAACTCCCCCACAATGTTATAAATAAACAATATTTTTGTGATGTCATACAAATACATATTGTCCTTTTTTAAATTTTAGCTATATACGATGTAAAGTGGTCTCTTATATCCAACCATTGATAATATAATTTGAGTTCATTACAATAAGCTTTTCACATTTATTTTCTGAGTTTTTAACTCAAACAAATCCAATTTCAATTGACCTACTTTGATCAATGACGTGTCCACCTTCCCGATCTTGGAGCCGACGTCTGACTGCTAATAAAGAAACCAATATTTTAGATAAGACATTAGTGACATTAGTACAAAGAATGTTGGCGAATTACATAAACAAAATTGTAAAAAGGTAAAAAATTCACCTTGTGCCAGCCAAATGACGGATGGGAACACTATCGCTGTTGTTAAAAGTATAGGGATACTCCATTCGGTGGTTGCCAACTCCAACAGGATGTTTTCCCCACTGACTGGCTTGATAAGGAAGCAAAACGTCGTAGCCTAATAACAGACAACAGAACGTCAATCAGTAGGTAAAACCTTAAATCCAATCAATAATTTTTCAGTAAGAAAACAATTTAGATTTTTTACACTTACAAAAAGGGTTGTGGTAGACATGGAGGATTCCCGGCCATTCTTAACGATCTGCAGAGGTGCTACAGGTACAAACAGTTTTTCGTTCTCACAAACTTCTGTAGTCATATGTTTGGCTACTTTCGCGGTTTTGACTTCTACGTTTGTTCTTTTGAAATATTTTCCAAAATTGGCTGACATCTTCTGGAAACATTTCAACAGCATTTTAGGTTTTTCTTTCAAAGTCTTCACACAGACGTCCCCTAATTTACTTATCTTTTCCTTTACAATTTGGTACTTATTTTTCTTTCTCCCTTTTTGAAGCTGTCCTTGTTTCAGTTCCACGTCATCTTCTGCCGACATTGTTTTCTCTATCAGACCTTTTCGAGCATTAGTCAACAACCTTTCGACTTCACCTGAACTTACGTTCTTTTTCGATCTTACTTTAGATGTTTCTTTCACATTTTGAAATCTTATAGGTATCAATTTTGTAACGTAGGACGAGCGGCGAGAAGCTATCAGGAAAATGAAACACAATACCATTATAAAGATTAACAATTTATTTACAACATGAACGTAAACAAAGCACACTCACACATTCCCTCAGATTCACACAAAAGATTACACTTCAGTATTACACAAAGTCTCTGTTGATCACCCCTCAACGGTCCTTCACACCAGGAATGAAAAGTTCAAGAAAACCCCCAAATACTGGATTCAATGGAGACAGAGGATTCCTATCCAGACAACTGACGAACTACTACCGCAGTAGTACTCTGGCGCTGTGCGTGCCACACAAAATCTCAAGCAGAGTAGAGCTCACAGTTATAGATGCCATATCTGTACCGCTATGCTCCTCGGAACGTGTACCCCAATGCCAAACCTGTAGTTCCCGTGATTGGCTGACCTTACTGTCTGCTAAGGCCCTGGTGCCGACTCTCACTGATAAAACCGTCGTGGCCTTGATGAGGTAGCTGGTGTCGTTGTGACCGGTGGGAAAAGCTTAAAAGAATAGTAACGAAGATTGACTCGCATACAACACTTGCACATTATTATGACACAATCAACTACTATTATAAATGAAATTATCCCCAGAAATACTCATAAATTACACAGTACATGATACATTTCGAAGAGTTATAAAGGTAATAACATAATGAACGACTAATGCAGGCTCAGAATAACATAACGACCATCTAGCAAACAATGTATGAGACATTATACGGCAACTCACGGCTTCCATACTTTTTTCAAACACGCATACGTTCTCACCTGAGTATTCTATACGCTTATAAAATACATATAACTTATAATAACTGGAAGAAGTTATAGAAACAGCTACAATAATAACATTCCTAGCAAATACTAAGATACAATCTAAGAAAGGACACCCTAGTGTAGCCTTATACATAAAAACAACAATGCTACGCATGACTGAGCCGCACAAACAACGAGTGTTTATCAAAGATATTTATTAAGAAAAAGGCTAAGAAAGCAATAATGCGAAGAAAGAGATATTAAGATAGACTTACCACAGTCTGCAATCTGTGCCTGTATATTTTCCTTGTAGTGGTTACATCGGGTAAATAACCCGTAAACAACCCCTGCGGAATTCACGCGACCTCCATGAACTCCCACTCACCTGGTCACACGCACAAGTACGGTCGCTCGACAGGGATAACGAAAATACCGAACGTAGACAACAACATATACATACATACGACGTGACAAATATCCCCCCGTTTCGGAAAAAAGTGTTACACATTTTCTAAACACTTCGGAGTATGGATGGTTCAAATCCGGCTGAGGTAATCAGCACCAACATTGTCCACACCCTTTATCGCTCGGATACGGAATCTGTAGGGCTGAAGTAACAGCGCCCAACGCATTAATCTGGCGTTTGCTGTCCTGGATCTGTTGACATAAGTGAGTGGCTGATGGTCGGTTTCCAGTACAAACTCTCTTCCATACAAGTATGGCTCAAATTTTTGGATCCCCCAGACTATTGCCAAACATTCCCTTTCCACTATGGCATAATTCCGTTCTCTAGGTAGGAGTTTCCTGCTCGCATAGGCAACTGGCAACTTCTGATCTCCGTCCTCTTGCAGGAGAACAGCACCTAAACCAGTGTCGGAAGCATCCGTTCGAAGGATGAAGTCTTCTTCCATATCAGCGAGCTTCAGAACGGGTCCTGCTGTCAGCAACTTCTTCAAAGTATTGAATGCGATGTCATGACTTTCCTCCCACACGACTTTGTTGGGGTTACCCTTCTTAGTCAGGTCTGTCAAGGGAACGCTGATGGCGGCGAAGTTAGGAATAAACTTTCGATAAAATCCAGCCAATCCCAAGAACGATCGCACCTGCTTCTTGCTGGTTGGTGTAGGCGCTTCCGCAATTGCTTTCACTTTCGCCTGCTCCAGTTCTAGTCGTCCTAATCCGACCACATGCCCTAGACACGGTAAGCTTGAAAAAGCTAGCGCGCACTTGTTTGGCTTAGCAGTCAACCCAGCCTCGCGCAGACGTGAAAACAGCTCCTTCAAAACGTCTAAGTGTTCTTCCCATGTGGAGGTGTAAATGAGAATATCATCTATGAAATTCTCAAGATGAGCCATTCCTGCCAATAACTTCCTCATCATGCGACTGAAAGTCGCAGGAGCGTTCACTAGTCCAAACGGCATGACACGGAACTGAAACAATCCCTGTGGCGTTGTGAATGCTGTCATGGGCTTTGCTTTCTCCGTCAACGGCACCTGCCAGTATCCTTTGCTTAGGTCGAGTTTCGAAAAGTAACGAGCACCCGCCAGTCTAGCAAAGATCTCCTCCGTATTCGGCATCGGTTCGGCGTCAAAGACTGTCACTCTGTTTAACTTCCTGAAGTCGATGCAGAAGCGGTTGGTGCCGTCCTTCTTTTTGACGATCACAACAGGTGCTGAATAAGGCGATGAAGAAGGCTCGATGACTCCCATTTTCAACATCTTGTCCACCTCTGCTGTTATGACTTCCGTGGTGTTGAATGGTATTGGATAAGGCTTAACACGCACCGGCTCAGGAGTTGTAGTCGTGATGTCATGTTCGATAAGGACTGTCCTTCCCGGTTGATCTGTAAGCACATCCTTATATCCCTCCAGTAAATCTTTCACCTCCCTTTTCTGTTCTTCAGGTAATTCCTGAGATATGCCTACATCCTGTATTCCCCCTTTTCCTCTGTCACACGGAAGAGTCTCTAACACGTGGCTAAGACCTTCTTCTTTACATTCTTCTTCCTCAATGACCATGGACAGGACACAAGCCAGAACTCCTTCGGACGTCACTGCGTTTGAGTCTTCCCGGCTCTTTTGTTCTTCATACTTCTTCAGAAGGTTGATGTGGAGTACCTTGATCTTTCCATCACGGTCAACACGATAGTCTGACGGACCCACCTTCTCAATCACGTCATAAGGTCCTCTCCACTGCAATAGAAGCTTGTTGGCCTTTGTCGGTAAGAGTACCAAAACCTTGTCACCCGCTTTCAGGTTTCTTTGTCTCGCTCTTCGGTTGAAGTGCCTCTTCTGTTTGACTTTTGCATCTTTAAGTTGCTCCGATGCCAGTCGACAAGTTTCCTCCACTCTCTCTCGTAAATCCATCACGTACTGATAGGTAGTTTTCACTTCCTCATCTGGAATATCCTTGGTCATCAGTTCTCTCAGAATCATCATAGGCCCTCTTACTGCTCTCCCGTACAGCAACTCAAAGGGTGAAAATCCAAGTGATTCTTGAGGAACCTCTCGATAGGCGAATAGCAGAGGGTTGATAAACCGATCCCAATCCTTCGGCCGTTCAGCAGTGATCTTGCGCAACATTTGCTTCAGGGTACCATTAAACCTCTCCACCAAGCCGTTGCACATGGGATGATACGGCGTAGTAGTCAGTTGTCTGATAGACAACAGCCGGCTTACCTCTCTCATCATCTCCGATGTAAACTGCGCCCCCTGGTCACTGAGCATCTCTGAAGGAATCCCTACTCGGCTGAAAATATCGATGAGCGCCTCAGCTACTCTCTCCGTCTCAATGCTCTTCAGTGCGACTGCTTCGGGGTATCGAGTGGCATAATCCACGACCGTCAAAATAAATCGGTTCCCTCGGTCTGTAGCCGGTTCCAGTGGTCCAATAAGATCCACAGCGATCCTCTTAAATGGAGTGTCAATAAGAGGCATGTCACCAAGTGGAGCCTTCGGCACCCTCCCCTTCGGAAATGTTCTCTGGCATATGTCGCAGGATCTACAAAACCGAATAACTTCCGCTTGAATACCAGGCCAGAAGAACTCCGATAGAACTCTGTTGGTAGTCTTCTTAGCTGCCAAGTGTCCCGACATCATGGAGTCATGTGCCAATCTCATCACTATATCGCGATACTTTGCCGGAACAACCAGCTGACGAAAGGTCATACCATTTCTCACCCTTGGGCTATGGAACTTACGGTACATGATCCCTTTCTGATAAAAGATGGTGGAAGATCCTCCATCATCTCGCTCGTATATTTCTCCTTTAGCCGCCAGTTTCCTAAACTTCTCCAAAGACGGATCTTTCTGTTGCTCCTCCTTCAAATCCACAACACTTCCAATGTCTGTAACAAGATCCAGCACCTTCAGTGGTTTGTATGGTTGATCCTTCTTCTTTGACTGCGCACGTGTCACCACCGCTTGAACGTCAGGTTCCCTCATCTTCCAGTTCTGGTCAGGTTGGTTGGGAGGTAATGCTCCAGGAATGTTTCCAATGATAAGATCGTACAGTGGAGTCTCCAGAGCCCAGGCTTCGGTTGTTCCTTTGTAGTACGGGGAATCCACCTCCACTGTAACAACAGGTGTCTGTAATTTCGAACCATCGGCGAACGTACATACTTGAACTCTGTCTGTGAAACATCCTTCGTCAACGAGACATTTCCTTACCACAACACCGCTACATCCAGTGTCACGTAGCACCGTCACGCTGTGGTCCCCAATATATCCTTTCTTCACAGGCATGGCTGTAGGTTGAGAACTCCTCACATCACAAGACACACTCAAAGTCGCAGAATCTTTCTCTTGGCTGGATGACCCTGTTCTTGACTTTCTTCCTTTATTCCTACACTCATCGCTATCCTTCTCTTTCCTATGCTGCTGGTCAACTAGAGCAGCAACCTTACTCCCAGAAGCATTCTTCTTGGCACGGCATTCATAAGATATATGTCCAAGCTTACCACAGTTGTAGCATTTCTTATCCTTCGTTGGAGCTCTTGACACAGGCGCCTCAGTTGTTCCGGAACTATGTGGCTTACTAGTACCCGTCTTCTGGCCTTTAGAAATCACCTGGTTTGCCCTGGTTCCTCTTGCTTCCACGAACTGGTCTGCTAATCTCGCCATGTCGATGATTGATGTTGGTGACCTCTCCTTCAGGAAAAGAGAAAGATCCTGTCCACAGCAGTGGATGAATTGGTCCCTCAGCATAAGATCTCTCAACTGTTCGTATGTCTTACCAGTCTTACTCAATTCCACCCAGCGTTCAACATAATTCTGTAAGCGTGAGGCAAACTGCGAGAATGTCTCTCCTCCTTCAGGTCTGGCTGTCCGGAATAATTTCCTGAAACCTTCTTCGGTCTTTTCGAACCTTTGCAAAAGTGCCTTCCCCAACTCCTCATAGTCTAAAGCCTTGTCAACCGGTAGACGCGAAAACACTTCCAGAGCTTTTCCCTTCAACAATGCACTGAGGTTCGCTCCCCACTGGCTATGTTCCCACTTCTGCGCCCTAGCATAGAGTTCAAACCTCTGGAGGTAGGCGTCCATATTATCTCGTGTCTCATCGAATGCTGGCAATTTCGGACCTCTTCGAACAGCAGTTTCCCTGTCGGAATGGACACTTGTGTTCTCGCCACCTTCTGCTCGTAGGAGTTCCAATTTCCTCTGGTGTTCTTTCTCTTGCTGAACTTCCGCTCTCGCATCCCTCTCTGCTTCAAGCTTAGCCTGTTCCAGAATGACGTTCTTCTGCTCTAATTCCATCCGAAAAGCACGTTCTTTCTCCCGTTCCTCTCTGGCTTGGGCTTGCTGATCTCGGACAAAGTCCTGTAACTGCTCCCCTTCATAGTGCAAGTCCTTTCCAAAAGCAATAAGTTCTTGCAATGTAGACATACTGAAAGATAAATGAGCTACAAACACACCTGCAAAACAGATTCCAAATAACAAGACAACACAAATAACACAGGAAACAAAACAAGGAGACACCATGCATATATACTCACCACGGCTTGAGATCAGTCCACATGCTGTTGTTCATCTGGAATTTCCCCTGGTTGCTTACCTGTGCGATCCATCTGAAACGTTCTTGTGACGAAAGAAAACGGATAAGAAACAAGAAAAGAGTAAAAGAGACGCAAACAGAAACAGGTCAGAAAAATAAATATCTGATAAACTACCTCACCTGAAATACCTGTTTACAACCTTAAATTCAATTCCCAAATAGCAACACGTCAGTCATCCCACCGCTGCCACCAAATTTGTAACGTAGGACGAGCGGCGAGAAGCTATCAGGAAAATGAAACACAATACCATTATAAAGATTAACAATTTATTTACAACATGAACGTAAACAAAGCACACTCACACATTCCCTCAGATTCACACAAAAGATTACAGTTCAGTGTTACACAAAGTCTCTGTTGATCACCCCTCAACGGTCCTTCACACCAGGAATGAAAAGTTCAAGAAAACCCCCAAATCCTGGATTCAATGGAGACAGAGGATTCCTATCCAGACAACTGACGAACTACTACCGCAGTAGTACTCTGGCGCTGTGCGTGCCACACAAAATCTCAAGCAGAGTAGAGCTCACAGTTATAGATGCCATATCTGTACCGCTATGCTCCTAGGGACGTGTACCCCAATGCCAAACCTGTAGTTCCCGTGATTGGCTGACCTTACTGTCTGCTAAGGCCCTGGTGCCGACTCTCACTGATAAAACCGTCGTGGCCTTGATGAGGTAGCTGGTGTCGTTGTGACCGGTGGGAAAAGCTTAAAAGAATAGTAACGAAGATTGACTCGCATACAACACTTGCACATTATTATGACACAATCAACTACTATTATAAATGAAATTATCCCCAGAAATACTCATAAATTACACAGTACATGATACATTTCGAAGAGTTATAAAGGTAATAACATAATGAACGACTAATGCAGGCTCAGAATAACATAACGACCATCTAGCAAACAATGTATGAGACATTATACGGCAACTCACGGCTTCCATACTTTTTTCAAACACGCATACGTTCTCACCTGAGTATTCTATACGCTTATAAAATACATATAACTTATAATAACTGGAAGAAGTTATAGAAACAGCTACAATAATAACATTCCTAGCAAATACTAAGATACAATTTAAGAAAGGACACCCTAGTGTAGCCTTAGACATAAAAACAACAATGCTACGCATGACTGAGCCGCACAAACAATGAGTGTTTATCAAAGATATTTATTAAGAAAAAGGCTAAGAAAGCAATAATGCAAAGAAAGAGATATTAAGATAGACTTACCACAGTCTGCAATCTGTGCCTGTATATTTTCCTTGTAGTGGTTACATCGGGTAAATAACCCGTAAACAACCCCTGCGGAATTCACGCGACCTCCATGAACTCCCACTCACCTGGTCACACGCACAAGTACAGTCGCTCGACAGGGATAACGAAAATACCGAACGTAGACAACAACATATACATACATACGACGTGAGATTACTCTGTCTCTTGGATCAGCCGCGTCGTATTTTCGTTTTTCAACGTTTTCTTTAGGTTCAACAATGTTATCCTTAGCATTAAATTTAACACCTCTTCCAGCTTGTGTATCGATTTTGTCATCAAAGTTTGACACGTCGTTCTCAGGTTCCTTCAATTGGTCATCTATGTCTTTGGCATTAGGCTTATTAACTTTGTTTTCCATAGCTTTGTCCTTTGATTTAATAGCACCGTCTGATTTCCATGCTGATCCAGTCTTTTCAATGGCACCGTTTTCAGATTCGATCAGTGGTTCCTTGGTTTCAGGAACATCATTTTCTGGTTTCATCCAGTCGTTTGATTCAGTAACGACCTCTTCGTCTTCGGTTTCTTCGGATTTTCCCTCGGTTCCACCAACATCGTCATCTGATCTTGCTCGATCGCCTTCGGGCTTTCTTTCTTCCCGATAGGGCAGAATAAGATCGCCTTGATAGTCGACAAGCTTTTTCTCGAGTGTAGCAACATCATTTCCAGTTTCCATGGCAACATCTACCCCGCCCTTCCCTACAACACTGGTATTCACAGGTGGGATGTATTTGATTAAAGGCTGTCCGACGTTATCCTTTCTCTCTTCGTTCTGGGTAGAATCCCCGAAAAATTGGAGGCTAATACCATCTACTTGAAGCACGGCGTCTACGTCAAAGGGAAGCTCCATAAAGTCGATGTCATTCAACAGCCGATCGAATGTCCATACCTTCCTATCATAGACAGTTGATGGCACTGTCACAAGTTGATTACCTATTCAAGGAATGCAAAAGGCATGTTCAGTATTTGCCAAATGGAATGTTTATCACTTTTTTGATTTAATAAATGATATTTTATTTGAAATGTCATTTAATGCCGCTAGTGTTAACAACATTATGAATAAGTTAATACAAGATGCCATTGATGTTTCACAGATTTAATATTATTTTAACAAAGGAGTATACATGTACAGTTTCTCAAACATCAGTGAAATTATATGTAAATTTGGTCGAACGATGACAATTCATAACAGAAATAGAAATATATTAATGAAAAATTTCCAAAAAACAAAACTAAAACAAAAATATTTGACCTTCTTCTCTTTGAACGACGTCCTCAAAAGTGTCTTCGGACATCTTATCAGTATAGGTCGGGTTACTTTCCTAAAAGCCACAAAAAGTGAAGTACAGTTTATATTGCTAGAGATTTCCTGAAAGCGCTAGCCTCAAAGAAAATATAAAGATTTTAGTAAAAATAAAACAAAACCACTGATATACAGTTAATACATAATTACAACAGAGATGACGAATACCCAGGTATTAGTAGGTAATGTACTGATAAAAGATGCAGTTTTGTTTCAATATTCGTTTTTTATGACACAGACATTTAATGACAATAGGTCCATAGGGTCTGAATCACTCACCAAGATATTAAAACAGCAATGGTATACATGCCTGTAGGATGGTTAGACAAGATCAGTGGGATGAATTTTATATCATGACTGTCCTTTTTTGATGCCAGTAAGAATTTATATGGGTCTAGATTTCAATATTATGGCCAATAAATTAAGACCCAGGAGGCGTGCCTCATCCAAGGATCAATTGTTACACCATGAATGGTTTTATATCCCCCTAACTCTATATAGTTAAGCGGTTGGGGTCTCAGTTGTTTCAAAGATATAGCCACACCACTGGGCCAATTTTCACATTATGAATGTGTTTATCTCTTGATCCCCAGTATTGCTATATATGGTTTAGATGAGAGTCTCTCGATTGCTTCAGAGATGTGAAAGAGAAATTAAATCCCATGGTCAATTCTTACACCAAGATTGCTTTTATTTCTTCATGCTCAGCAATGCTTTAAATGGTGATGAGATGGGGATCTCAACTGTTTTAAAAATAAATCCCATTTCCCCTATTGAGCTCCCTCTGCCCAAGGACCATGACCCACCGTTTATACGAACTTAATTTCTCTTCACCAAGTTATTCTTCAGACCAAATTCGGACAAAGTCCATTCAGTCATACAGGAGGAGTAAGATTTTAAAGATGATTTAGACCAAATCCGGACTATATACAAACATTCCTACAAATTTTAAAGATTTGTTAAATTTCCCTTTTCGGGACCAGCCCCTCATATCCTGTCAGGGAAGGATAAACCGTTTAATACAAAATGAAGTTTTCATTCACTGAGGATAATTCTGATAAAATTTACTTAAATCCGCACAGTCGTTCATGACTAATAGTGATTTTTAGAACAAAAATGACGGAAAGACCCGCATGTCACGCCATGACATAGAATGATCGGTTCTTCGGACTAGGTGGTCTCAAAATTAGAACTTACCATCTTCTCAACCACAGACGTTGATGTTTTGTTTGATTGTCGTGTCATTTCTATGGATAGAGACAACTTCAAGATTAATTAACTGTTCATTTAATGAAGACATTTCTGTTTATCTGTACAAATATCAGTAATATAACCAAATTCAAGGTGCATTAGGATTTAGTTGCTAGTCATTATAGGTACAGGTATATTTTCTTCTGATAATAACAAAGTACATATATTTCAATTTTAAGTAAAGTTTTAAAAATCGTCTTTCTTACCTACTGCAGCCTTAAAGTCATCGTATAGAGTTTTCTCCATACTGAACTGTAAAGTAATATTGTAAATACAAAAATGATGTGGAAAATGAATTTTTATAGTGAACGTATTTTTAAAAGAAAGATAACATTGCTATTTTCCCTAGTATATAGACAATACGAATTTCCTGAATTATGTAAGTTATGTAAATTTCACAGAAGCAAATATACTGCTAGTTTTGACGTGTACTTTGGATGATTTTACCTTGTGTGTTTTATTTCCCGTTTTGACGATAACACTGCAGTCTTTGTCTAAATCTAGACATGTAGGTGATGATAAATCAATTTCCATTTTCACTTTGGTTCCATCCATAATTGTAACCTTTTTAGATTTCAGAAACAAAGTTCTGGTTTTGCTGATTGGCAGTGAGAATATTCCTGAAATGTACGTTAATATTGATTTGATATTCATGACGCAGCCAATAAGATTGTTTTGTATTACTGCCAATAATCAGTAAACACAGACACTATGAACAGGACATTGGTAAATCTTATTTAAAAAAACTACCTGTCCGTTTCTTAGCAACCCATGTCCGACGCTCATCTCCTGATGTAATTTGATCGACAAGACATGACATATGCGCATCTGTAAAGTAAATTAAACGGGTTTTTTACGCTTAAATGTATATCAAAACGACTTTACAAAAACTATTACAATGCGTGACAGAAAACATGTATCACGATTATATTATCAAAATGAAAACTAGCAAGATAAATACATAGAAGGGTGTAGAATTATCTTCATATGTAAAATATGTGATACCTACCATTTCTGAAAACAGGGACCTCATACTCTTTGTCACGGTTTGGAACGACCTGAATATATAAAAAAATATTTTCAAAAACCTCGTTTTAGATAATAAATGAATAAATAAATAAATAAAAATTCCAACACAAGCATGGATCACATTGACAAACCCTAATGGAAAGGTTTCCAACTGTATATACAAATCAGAGAAAATTTTAAATGTAGACATAAAATACTTACCTGATTAACTTTTTGTTCATTCCTTCTGTGTATACCATCCAGTTTGGCAACATCCATTTGTTTTTCTTCCTCCTTTGTCCTCTTTGAACCTCGTTTTTGTTCGACTTTTTCTTCCTCATCATTGTCCATCTTGTATGTATCCTGTTGACTGTCATCTTGTACAGGTGAATGCTCAAAGCATAACCCGGATTTCCGCAGGCGTTTAATCAACTTCACTGTTAAAAAAATCAGTTAAAACTAAAACGCTTTGCAGTTAGTAGATACGAATGTCTGTGATATAACAAAAATGATTATTTTTTCACTGCTTCCGCTACGAATGGAAGCCAGGACCTTCGTTTATTTATATTTTACGCTGAAATACTCAAGCTATAGAACATGTTTGCGTAACCAACGGTTAAAGATGACTAATAATTACCCAGGATACATATTTGTTTTAAATAAAGAAACATTATAAAAATAAAAATGCGATATCAGATATTGATCCATACATTACGTGTATTGGAAGATTAATAAAACACATAACGTTTCCGACTTATGAGGAACATACATACCTAAGGCATGTTTGATATCCCTGAATTGGTCTCCCGAGTCTGCTTGCAGCTGTACCAAAGTAAACCAAACTCGTAAACACCAAGTTAACAGGTGATATAAAGAGATCCCAGAGGAAGTATGGCATCCACAATGATAGTTAACATGTTATACAAAATAGCCCAAGAGGGATTTTGGCATCCACAATGATAGTTAACATGTGATACAGAGAGATCCCAGAGAGATTTTGTCATCCAGAATGATAGTTAACATGTTATACAAAGAGATCTCAGAGGGATTTTGGCATCTACAATGATAGTTAACATGTTATACAAAATGGCCCAAGAGGGATTTTGGCATCCACAATGATAGTTAACATGTGATACAGAGAGATCCCAGAGGGATTTTGGCATCCACAATGATAGTTAATATCTTGTACAAAATGGCCCAAGAGGGATTTTGGCATCCACAATGATAGTTAACATGTGATACAGAGAGATCCCAGAGAGATTTTGGCATCCACAATGATAGTTAACATGTTACACGAAATGGCCCAAGAGGGATTTTGGCATCCACAATGATAGTTAACATGTGATACAGAGAGATCCCAGAGGGATTTTGGCAACCACAATGATAGTTAACATGTTATACAAAATGGCCCCAGAGGGATTTTGTCATCCACAATGATAGTTAACATGTTATACAAAGAGATCTCAGAGGGATTTTGGCATCTATAATGATAGTTAACATGAGATACAAAGAGATCCAAGAGGGATTTTGGCATCCACAATGATAGTCAACATGTTATACAAAGAGATCTCAGAGAGGGATTCCACAATGATAGTTAACATTGGCATCCACAATGATAGTTAACATGTTATACAAAGAGATCTCAGAGGGATTTTGGCATATACAATGATAGTTAACATGTTATACAAAGGATTTTTGGCATCATGAATGATAGTTAACATGTTATAGAGATCCAAGAGGGATGTTGGCAACCACAATGATAGTTAACATGTTATACAAAGAGATCCTAGAGAGATTTTGGCATCCACAATGATAGTTAATATGTTGTACAAAATCGCCCCAGAGGGATTTTGTCATCCACAATGATAGTTAACATGTGATACAAAGAGATCTAAGAGAGATGTTGGCATCCACAATGATAGTTAACATGTTATACAAAGAGATCCCAGAGAGATGTTGGCATCTACAATGATAGTTAACATGTGATACAAAGAGATCCAAGAGGGATGTAGGCATCCACAATGATAGTTAACATGTTATACAAAGAGATCTAAGAGAGATGTTGGCATCCACAATGATAGTTAACATGTTATACGAAATGGCCCCAGAGGGATTTTGGCATCCACAATGATAGTTAACATGTGATACAAAGCGATCCAAGAGGGATGTAGGCATCCACAATGATAGTTAACATGTTATACAAAGAGATCTCAGAGAGATGTTGGCATCCACAATGATAGTTAACATGTTACACGAAATGGCCCCAGAGGAATTTTGGCATCCACAATGATAGTTAACATGTTACACGAAATGGCCCCAGAGGAATTTTGGCATCCACAATGATAGTTAACATGTGATACAAAGCGATCCAAGAGGGATGTAGGCATCCACAATGATAGTTAACATGTTATACAAAGAGATCTCAGAGAGATGTTGGCATCCACAATGATAGTTAACATGTTACACGAAATGGCCCCAGAGGGATTTTGGCATCCACAATGATAGTTAACATGTGATACAGAGAGATCCCAGAGGGATTTTGGCAACCACAATGATAGTTAACATGTTATACAAAGAGATCCCAGAGAGATTTTGGCATCCACAATGATAGTTAACATGTTATACAAAATTCCCCCAGAGTGATTTTGTCATCCAGAATGATAGTTAACATGTTATACAAAGAGATCTCAGAGGGATTTTGGCATCTACAATGATAGTTAACATGAGATACAAAGAGATCCAAGAGGGATGTAGGCAACCACAATGACAGTTAACATGTTATACAAAATGGCCCCAGAGGGATTTTGTCATCCACAATGATAGTTAACATGTTATACAAAGAGATCCCAGAGAGATTTTGGCATCCACAATGATAGTTAACATGTTACACGAAATGGCCCAAGAGGGATTTTGGCATCCACAATGATAGTTAACATGTGATACAGAGAGATCCCAGAGGGATTTTGGCATCCACAATGATAGTTGATATGTTATACAAAATGGCCCCAGAGGGATTTTGTCATCCACAATGATAGTCAACATGTTATACAAAGAGATCTCAGAGGGTTTTTGGCATCTACAATGATAGTTAACATGAGATACAAAGAGATCCAAGAGGGATTTTGTCATCCACAATGATAGTTAACATGTTATACAAAGAGATCGCAGAGGGATTTTGGCATCTGCAATGATAGTTAACATGAGATACAAAGAGATCCAAGAGGGTTGTAGGCAACCACAATGATAGTTAACATGTTATACAAAATGGCCCCAGAGGAATTTTGGCATCCACAATGATAGTTAACATGTGATACAAAGCGATCCCAGAGGGATTTTGGCAAAAACAATGATAGTTAACATGTTATACAAAATGGCCCCAGAGGGATTTTGGCAACCACAATGATAGTTAACATGTTATAGAAAATGGCCCCAGAGAGATTTTGGCATCCGCAATTATAGTTAACATGTTATACAAAGAGATCCCAGAGGGAATTTGGCATCTACAATGATAGTTAACATGTTATACAAAATGGCCCAAGAGGGATTTTGGCATCCACAATGATAGTTAACATGTGATACAAAGAGATCCCAGAGGGATTTTGGCAACCACAATGATAGTTAACATGTTATACAAAATCGCCCCAGAGGGATTTTGGCATCCACAATGATAGTTAACAAGTTATATAAAAAGAGATCCCAGAGGGAATTTGGCGTCCACAATGATATGAACTATGTTGGTTCTTAATCTTTTGGATATGTTGTAGAAAGAGATCCCAGAGGGATTTTGACAGGTTTTTCTGTGGTGAGGATCTAAGTTTGCTTTACGTAAGTTAATCAACATTGGAATCTTTTCGTAAATGATATATGCAGAACATACAAGCGTAAACATTTCATGCTTCATACCTTTAAGTTTGATGACTTTTTTGTGCCAATATAAAATTTTAGTTTCTCCTTTTTCCACTTTATGCGTTTAATCCCTTTGGTGTCTGGTGTTAGATATATATGATCTTGGTTTTCATTCTGCTGCGCACACGGAATGTCTTTTTCATCGACAGTCAACCGCACCCTGGAGTCCTTCTTGAATATTCCTGCAAATTGAAAAATTTTGACATTTCCTAAAGGCTTTACCCAAACATAAACCCCCGAAACAACATATCAAAAGGATATTTACTACGACACAGCAAAGAAATCAAAATTAATATGTTCATTATAACTTCATTCCATTTGATGGCAGATGCGTTAGGCTATCCATTTAACTAAATTTTCAAAAAACTATCTTCTCTATAATGATAGACGCATTAAAATATCTATCTGATAAAATTTTCAAAACACAATCTTGTGTATAATAATAGACGCGTTAAACTATCTATCTGATATTTTTTTTCAAAATACAATCTTTTGTGTTTGGTCTCATAAACATTCTTTAGCATTAACTAGTTAATTGTACTTTCAATGTAATCACTTACTCCTTTTGGTTACGGTCCACATTTGACTGTTTTGTGCTCGATCCATTGTTCCTTCAAAAGTTAATCATATCTCTTTCAAATACATAAGCTGTAAGCTTTATGTATGAATACTTTAGTACATATTCAGTAACATTTTTGAAACATGGAAAATGACAGAACGCATTCTGATCATATCGAATTAAATCCAGTGGAGCATTTGTTCAGTGTTGGAAATTATTAAATACTCCCATCAAAAGAAAAAAGATGAGAAACACGGCAAAAGAAAAGAAAAGGTTATCTACCAACCTATGAATTTCAACTATTAAGTGGAAAGCTAGTTTGGTTCTCCTTTTCAGAATAACCAAAGACAATAGCATTCAACAGTTCTTTTTCAGACTTTATCAAGAATACTACAACTAGTACTAATTATCTGTAATAAGAACTATGTCATCTATGTCAAGAAAACAGTAAAACGTTAGAACATCCTCTTTTTACACCAATTATACAGAAATTCTGGCAGGACGAACACAGATGGGTTCGTTTGAAAACTGTTCAGCCCTTTGAAAATTAAGGAAGATTTTTTTGACAAAACTTTTGATTTTCAAAAATCTAATTTTGTTAATGCTATTTTGATTCATGCTTAATTTTTATGTACTTTAGCTCAAGACATAAAAAAATCCCAGTGAGATTGAATTGAATAAGTCCCTATATAATATACAAGAAGTTGATGATGTTTTAGCTTAAGGGAAGGGCGAAACTGGAAAAAAACTATATACATAGTGATTGTAAATGTAATTTGTATGTTGTTGTTCTACAGAAAAGTAATAAAGGTGTTAGGCATAATCTAGACAAAAAAACGTATTAAGCAATTTTTAAAGAAAAAAAGGAGGTCCAGACATATAATGTGATTAAACGAGAAGGTATTGGAGATAAGAGGCATCATATCAAGGTCTAACTGTATAGTTACAACAGGTTGTATATGATGTATGTATGTATGTATGTATGTATGGTATGTATGTATGTATGGAACTGAATTGAATTGAATTAAATATATCTTTATTTCCTCCAATGCATGAAGATTAATTCAACAGATAATGTAAAGAAAGAATTTAAATATACATTGACATTGTTTTAGATGTCATTATCTTTTTTTTAAAAAAAGAAAGAAAAAAAAGAAAGGATATTTTCCTTTGTCAATTAACTGTTCATTTCTTAGAGTTCATAAATTTTACAATATGTGTTAAATATGGCTGAATTACACTACAGGTGGTGCAGCCAATGCACTAGCGCTGGTTTCATTTTATAGAATGTCCTTGCGGATTCCACCATTAGCATCTTCCAGTGTTCAGTACTAACTTCCAACATATCATCATCATCCCCTCCAAGAAGGAAGTTTATAAGCCTGTCATCATCATTCAAAATACTGACACTCTGTACAACCGGAAGTAGATTCACAATAGTTGTTTGTAATCTCTTTCGTCAAAATATATACAACAGTCAATTACTAAATGTTTCACAATATCATCAGTATTTTGCTTACACGAGTAAGATACACTTTGTTATAGGTAGTGCTCCAAGTTTCACAAGAAATCCAAATTCTCTGCACATGTCATGTAAGTCCAAACACATTAACCACAGTTTGTGCGGAGCGATTCTTGGATGTTTGGTTTGGAAACGAGTAAGATCTGGGCGCCTTAGTATACGCTGTTTCCATTCAAGTTCAGACGTCTCTGATACTGCATTGTTTACAATATATTTCCAAGCGATTTTAGCAGGAAAGCAGTCGTATTTAATAAAACTATTCAGATATTCTTCAAGACCATATTTATAAACCGTAGTAATCAGTGTTCGAAAGATGTCCGTGCATTCGAATGATCCAAAAATGAGAAACATTCCTTTGTTGAAATTAAACTGTTGATGTATTTTGGTGATATCTGTCAAACACAGTCTTCCAAAAAACAGTAATCGGTACTTATCTTACTACAAATTCCAAGAGTTTCAATGGTACTCTCTGACGGGGAATTTTTGTCAAATCCTTGTCAACTTCCGTTGGGTTACCTCAAGTTTGTCCAAACTTCTGTCGCACGCTACTCCCCACGTCTCACACACATACATTCCGGCGGATAAAATGACGCGTTTCCAGATATGAGAAGACGCTATCGCAGTAATTTCTCCAAATCGAAGACCGATATCTCGAAGAGAATGAAATGATCTTTGTAGTTTTTGGCAAGCCCTGTCCAGGCATTTATTTACAGGATTAATGTTGGATATCACAGTTCCTGCGTATATCACACTTTCCTTTGTTTCTATTCTATTTTCTCCCATTGAGAAATCATATTTTCAGATTGGTTTCTGTTGTTAAACATGATTATAGCACTCTTGGACGCGTTATATTTCAATAGCCATTTGAAGGCATACATTCTTGATGTTTCAATTAAGTTTTGTAAACCGTTTTTACTAGAAGATATCAGACAGTTGTAATCAGCAAGTAAAATACCAGGTATATGTCTATCCACAATGTTTATGCCACATTTTGTTTCATATATAGCCGTCATCAATCCGTCAATATAGAGTTTAAACATAAAAGCACTGAGAACTTTTCCCTGACCGACACCGCGCGTCAAGTGTACGAATTTGCTTAGTTCTCCCTTTAGTCGAATATATACTTTTGTGTGCATGTAAGAGTTGAAGATAATTTTCCACATCAAGTTCATACATTTTATAAAAGAGACCATTCATCCCTACCCAATCAAACGCCTTCTCGTTATCTAAAAAAGCGATGTAAAGCGAAGATTTCCTTTCGGTATAGAAGGACACTATTTATTTTAACATGAAGATAGCTGGGATCGCTCCCATATTTTTTCTAAATCCAAACTGTAAAGAATGTGGAAAATCAACCTTGTTCTGTATAATCCATTTCTCTATCCTTTCTAGCAGTACTTTTTTCAAATAACTTTCCAATGGAAGATGTCAGTGTTATTCCGCGATAACTAGCTGGGTCGGAAGGATTTTTATTACCACCTTTGAAAACTGGTATCACTATTCCTTCCTTAAACTTTTGTGGAACATATTCACTTGACATTATAATATTGAAAATAATGCACAGTGATTTGACAAGGGTTCTTCCGCCATATTTTATATGTTCATTGCAGATTCCATCAAGCCCTGGGGACTTACCAGTTTTCAGTTTTCTTATTTGAAATTGCAGTTCATCTTCTGATATTTCCCCTTCAAGCACACTGTCTACAATGGTAGAAGATTTTGAACATAAAAGCTCTTGAATTTTGTTATTAACCTCGGCTTTAAAGTGCGTGTCAATTAACTCCTCTGTATCCGCTGACAATAAATTACCGTAATACTGAGCCCATAAACTACACTTTGTCCGATCATCTGTGGCCACCGTGTCTTTGTAGATGAGAGGTTTATCAATAGGCGTCTTGCCACGTTGTTTTCTTACAGTTTTATAAAACTCCTGAATATCTATTTCAGCCGAATTCAACAGTTCATCTTGTTTTTCCTTGTTCCATTTCTTTGTCGCATAGCGTCCTTTTTTCTAAATTCTCGTTTCCTGTCTTTATATATTTGGTACATCACATTTGATTCCGTCCTTGGTTTTCCGTCCGCTATCCATAAGCGTCTCGCTGCCCTCATATTATAATGGTGATAGTTAAGTTGATACTTTTACCAGTACGGTTTTAAACACATCTTAAATTTCCCGACAGGAATGTTCTCTTCAGATGCCGACATCATAATGTTTATTATAATGGTGATAGTTAAGTTGATACTTTTACCAGTACGGTTTTAAACACATCTTAAATTTCCCGACAGGAATGTTCTCTTCAGATGCCGACATCATAATGTTTATTATAATGGTGATAGTTAAGTTGATACTTTTACCAGTACGGTTTTAAACACATCTTAAATTTCCCGACAGGAATGTTCTCTTCAGATGCCGACATCATAATGTTTATTATAATGGTGATAGTTAAGTTGATACTTTTACCAGTACGGTTTTAAACACATCTTAAATTTCCCGACAGGAATGTTCTCTTCAGATGCCGACATCATAATGTTTATTGTATTTTCAAGACATTTTTCTAAGGACATACATTTGATTGAAGACAAATTCAGTTGAAGATTGGTGAGCGACTCTTCCACTTGGGTTGAATACATACCAAGTTGAAAGCATGATGCTTTATTCCACTTAGGGAATCCATTTGCCTTTTATTTCTCTTTTCTAGGGAATGCGGTTTCATCTATCGAGACGAGTATTGGAAGATGGTCAGAAATTTTATACGAACATGTACTGTCAACGTTACACTATCTAATGAAGGTCTCCAAGTATGCTGGAATAGCTATATAATCTATCAGTGTTTTTGATGTGTGGTGCTTATTTGTCCATGTGTATGCCGGACCCGTTCGGATAGTCAGATCTGTAACTGTTGGATGACACGTCCGCGTTAAGATCGCCACACACGATTGATGTACCTTGCTCATAACATTGATCATATAACGCAAATAACTCGTTTATACTGTCACAATACTGCTTTTCCGTTTTGTTACTTGAAGGCAAGAGCACGCCGATCACAAATAGCCGTTCCGATTTTTGACTACTCAAACAAACCGATGTTATATTGTCCGAGTTTTCGGTGACAATTCTACGAATTATCTTAAATTTTGACATTCTTGATAGAATCGCCACACTTCCAGACCCACGTAACTACACATTATCCTGTTTTATAGTTCCAGTGACTTTAAAGTCTTTATCAAAATGTTCTAAAAACTCGAGGTTGTATATGATGTATGTATGTATGTATGTATGTATGTATGTATGTATGTATGTATGTATGTATGTATGTATGTAAGTATGTATGTATGTATGTATGTATGTATGTATGTATGTATGTATGTATGTATGTATGTATGTATGTATGTATGTATGTATGTATTTTTGTATGTTTGTATGTATGTATGTATGTATGTATATATGTTTGTATGTATGTATGTATGTATGTATGTATGTATGTATGTATGTATGTATGTATGTATGTATGTATGTATGTATTTTTGTATGTATGGTGTTGGGGCATTTATTTATACCTTTCTAAATTTTCATTAGTCGCCTCCAAAAAGTTCTAAAAGGATGAAACTCTGGTATGAACATTTCAATTTTCGGTCAGCTGTACTTTTATTTAGGTCTAATTTTGTATTGAAACCATTTTAGAATAAGATCGAAAATAATGTCCCATTTAAAACTAGAAATAAGAGAATATTAGGATTTGTCCTCAGCGATGGCCAGGAAATATCTCCTTGTAAAAATATTGTCTTGTTATAAATAAAAACGCAAGGATAATTCGTAAATACATTAATTAAGAAAATCGTTGTAAGGAGCTTAAAAAGAATTAATCTTAACAAAAGCATTTTTAAGATTGTACAAAAGCCACACAAGAGTAACACATTTTCATAATTTAGAGCGAGATACAGCAGGGCCAAGCAATTTATTAACGGCACCATACAGCTTTTTCGTCCTCCTAAGACTCGTCAGTAATGATAAGGACCCGAATTTTGATGCCTAGTAGGCGACTACGGAAAACCCAAAGTGATCAAAAGAAAAGTGACACTTGGAATTTAATTTCAGGATAAACTGATCATTTTTTAATCATTACATACAAATTACAAACTAAGTGACATGTAAACAACTGCAAAACATTACATTTAGTCACGATTAATGATAAACAAAGATTTTAGATATCGAAGATTAATGTTGTGGCATGAGTTTTTGATAACGGCAGGTCGGTAAAATTTAAACCTGTTAAGAGGTAACAGGATATGTTGGTAAATCTGTATTGACACTTTTACAATCCTTATAACAATTTCTTGAACAATCCTCATTTCAAGCAAAAAATCAATATTTATCCATCGATTTTTTTTTTTATTTATGAAAGAATATGTAGATGTAATAGAATAAAACCAATATTTAAAAAATATATTGTAATGCCTCTCCAGAAAGTATATTTATATTTCAATAAAGACTACAAAATATTTCTTGTTTACCTACATATATAATAACCGCCTAATAACGAGTGTGATGATAAAATAGATAAGAAATTATGTAAAGAATCATTTGAAAAGAATAAAATCAACATGACAAATGTATTAGCGGATTACATTTGTCTTGTTGATTTTGTCCTTTTCAAATATTTTATCGATACACAAAGCATATTTTAGTTACATTTATACAGAAATATTTACACATTTATTCTGGAATGTTTATAAAATGTAAATATTCTACACATTGAGATTGAAGGTGGTAGACAATGATGGTGAACATTTAGTCCCCGAGGTTTACATAACCTGCATGCCACATATTAATTCATTCGAATTATGACACGGTTCAGAAGAGAGCACCTAGTGCACCGCCCTAATTAGATTTCAACATTTCTTGAAATCATTTTGGATTTTCTCATCTCGCCATCACATTTAGGCCCTTAGCATCACTGACGAGTCCCAGAAAGGCAGAACGGCCATGTGATGCCGTTTAATTCATTGATTGGTTGAATTTGTAATATAAGGTGCTATTCACTTGTGTGTGTTTAAAACAATATTCAAGTCAGACTGCAGAAGTTCAATGATATATTAATAAAATCTTTTACATATTTATTGTGTGGTGACAAGAGGTTTTTATTATATCTTGAATCTGTACCGGCTGGTTTGCCGAATATAGTTGCAATTGCCTTTCTACACACGAGCAATACACATTTATAAACCTATTTTAATTATCTTCCCTGTGATATATTTTTAATTGAATGAAGATGGAAGAAAATCATTGAAAAACAACAAAGGTTGGCGTCAATGTAAAATTTTGAGTAAAACGTCATTAATATTGATTTTTCTACGGTTATAACATGAATCATTATTTCCCAGGTTTTCCAATGTTTTCCTTTACTTTGATAAAGATTTAATATCATATGTACTTCACATTTAAATGAAAATCAAACCCATCTTTTTCCATGTTACTTCTATATGTTTGATTTGAATGAAATGATAGCATTTAAAATTTTGAAAAGCTTTGTATGTGTTTAATTCAGGAACAGTTTTACTTGTCTTACAATCGTCCATATACAAGTTGATATGATACGTTATGTAGGCAGCCTCTATATTCGTATATACCATATATGATTTGATATAATACGGTATGTAGGCAGCCTCTATATTCGTACATACAACAATGTCTTACACTGCAATATACTTCCTGTGTCAGTATATAAACTAAGACTTAAAAGCAGAAGATGAACAAGACCCTGAGGAAGACTGTTTAATATGTCATCACCAGGGAAGGAAACCACTTTTGCCTAGCATCAAGATGATAATGTCCTTTTTTCAAAAATAGGTTGAGTGGATGTCTTCTTGTTTTACTACTAATGTCGAGCTTAAACATGCTTTCAGCCACTCTTTGATCATAAGAATTTCTCACAATCCGAGACAATTAGAATTAACACCGGTTTGTAATGACATGATAACAGCATTTCAAGAGGAATACAAAAAAAGAGTGTGATGTATTTCTTAGCATGATTTGCTTATATGATTGGCGGCTCAAAAACAGAAATTACAGTGTTGTGATCGTCTACACATGTTACTGTACTAAATAATGATTAAATAGCTTAGTTTTATGTTTATCTCCTGTCACGTTGTAATTCAAAGTTTTAAAGGACTAATATACATTATGTATGCGATAAGGATTTAAAACCTGATGAGGTGAGATGTACGTCTTTTGTGTATTCATATCAAAATACCCAGCTACCATTTACAAGATACTAATGTTTTGGAATCTTTCAGAGATTTCAGTGAACATCTTCTGAATTAGATGATCGATTTCAATATCGATTTAATTTTTGTCAAACACAATAGCCTCATTAGATTTATTTGTCATTGATACGAATTATCATGTTTGTCGCGTATAATCTGGTTATATAAAATAAAATTGACAATGAATATCAAATTAATATAAAACCTGCATACATTATTCAAATAATACGGAGCATAATGTTTCTGATACATTGGTGGTAGCTTTATAATTTAGAAAAATCAAATCTGTAATAAATCAATTTTGTTTGAAATACTGCTAACAATGTATTATAGTAAAAGTGATAAAATGAAGTAAGACTGCTTACCTTCTCTAAACAACTTGTTATTAATTTCCTAATCCGATTAAAGCTTGTGGATCAAAAGAATGCTGATCGTTTGTTAGTCGACGTGACATGAAATGACGGGAAATCCTAATGTTTATCTGTGTATAGCTTATACTAACACACTGTGTTAAATTACCTGTTTCTTTTTATAGAATTCATTCATAGACAATTTGTTGTGGTCTATAGTGAAGCCTTGGTGTGTGTTAGATAATTTTCTATGTAAAAAAGTCATTATTACAGGAGTAAGAACATTGTTTATGGAATGAAGTGTTTTATGGTTTAGTTGTAAGACAGAATTAATCTGTAATATTCTGGTAACCTCACATGATCATCACACCCATAAACACTCACTATATATAGAATTTTTAAACTGGAGGAGAATGAATATTCGTCCTGTAATGACGATGGTCCATATTTATGCTATTGTACAAGTGCCATGTGCCATCATCATCCTTTTACATGCCTTCTGATGTGAAATGCAACCTACATATATATTAACCAACATCAATGACTGTGATCCTTGATACCCCATGTAATACAATTCTTAGTTATTGAACCTCTATATCAAGGCCATCTGTCTATAAAGGTCACTTTTTCGGTTCCCTATTTAATACAATTCTTAGTTATTGAACCTCTATATCAAGGCCATCTGTCTATAAAAGTCACTTTTTAGGTTCCCTATGTAATACATTTTTTAGTTATTGAACCTCTATATCAAGGCCATCTGTCTATAAAGGTCACTTTTTTGGTTCCCTATTCAATATAATTCTTAGTTATTGAACCTCTATACAAAGGTCATCTGTCTATTTTTTCGGTTCTCTATATAACACAATTCTTAGTGATGGAACCTCTATAAAAAGGCTATCTGTCTATTAAGGAAACTTTCGGTTTCCTATTTAATACAAATTGTAGTTACTGAACCTCTGTACAAAGGCCATCTGTCAATAAAGGTCACTTTTTTGTTCCCTATGTAATTCAATTCTTAGTTATTGAACCTTTATATAAAGGCCATCAGTCTACAAAGGTCACTTTTTCGGTTCCCTCTGTAATACAATTCTTAGTTATTGAACCTCTACATAAAGGCCATCTGTTTATTATGGTCACTCTTTTGGTTTCCTCTGTAATATAATTCTTAGTTATTGAACCTCTATATAAAGGCCATCTGTCTTTTTTTTGGTTCCCTATATAATACAATTCTTAGTTATTGAACCTCTTTATCAAGGCAATCTATCATTTTTTCGGTTCCATATATAATACAGTTCCTAGTTATTGAACCTCTATATAAAAGCCACCTGTCTGTAAAGGTCACTTTTTCGGTTCCCTATATAATACAGTTCCGAGTTATTGAACCTCTATATAAAGGCCATCTGTCTGTAAAGGTAACTTTTTCGGTTCCCTATATAATACAGTTCCCAGTTATTGAACCTCTATATAAAAGCCATCTGTCTGTAAAGGTAACTTTTTCGGTTCCCTATATAATACAGTTCCTAGTTATTGAACCTCTATATAAAGGCCATCTGTCTGTAAAGGTCACTTTTTCGGTTCCCTATATAATACAGTTCCTAGTTGTTGAACCTCTGTTTAAAGGCCATCTGTGTTTTAAAAAGGAATCAAAAGCTGCCAAAGATATATCCAATAGGTGATATTTCCGATGTATTTTTATTGCATTAAATCTGTAACGTTTACTCAATGAAGACCATTGAAAATGAGTATTTAAATCACCACATAACTGTTCTGTACAGTACAGCGAACATAGGGTGTGTGCCCAGTAAACACTCAAATACATGATGGTAGGTTTACATAGCGTGTGTATTTATTTACATTTGGAAATTTACAGACGTTTCATCTGATAAAAAAAACGTCCTGGAATGAATAAGAACCTATAACTCTAGAGTAGTCAGAGGTCATAACTTGCATTAATATGGTATTGTAAAATTGGTGTAAAAATCTCCCTATATTCAATAGAATATTTCTATAATACTCCGTCAAATTCTGATGTCTTGCCCCTAAGTAACCCCTTAATTAAAACAAGCTTCCGGGACATAATGAAGCCGACTTGTTGGTGAGATATATAGGATATTTAATAGTGTCTTCAGTAGTAACAAATATATTTCACACTTCGCACTCGTGAAAGATACCAAAATATTAGCCACAGGAGTGAAATATATTTGTTATTACTGAAGACACTATTAAATATTCTGTTTATTACATTTTCATCGCAAAAATAAACCAAAACAATGGCAAACTTACGATAACTATAAAAAGGGTAAGTTGACCATGCTTTTTCCAGACACTACTCACTCATTATACAACGATGTTGTGCGCGGCAAAAAATAGTCCATTTTATGAAAAATCAGTAAAAATATACAGACTCATAAATAAATCATAATGAATGTTTATTTGTATTTGGACATGGATTTTATAATTTATTGATGTCACTTACACACAATAAAATGGTTTAAACGTTAACTGAAAAAATAAAAACAATGTTTGATAAATTCTTCCGCGCATGAAAAAGTATGGCGCCATCCTAGTCGCTGTCACTATCAATGACACGGATTTTTTTTAAATGCCTTGGTCCACACTCAAGACTCTCAGATCGGGAATGGTTTTGACCACTGATAACATAGTTAGAGTTACTGGCTTGCATCGTCTGCTGACTGCCATGAAAATGGAAATTTAAAGTGGAGTTGAAGGTTGTGTTCCCAGTGAACAAACCTCCGACAGTATCGGACTCTCTGATTGGTCAATCCTCAAAGTGATACTAGTGAAAAATATAAAAAAAAAAGTGACATTTTTCACTAGTGAAGAATATCACTTTTATCAGTTTGAGATATCACAATATTTCACTGCTAAAAATGTAATAAAGTGTTATATCAACCCTAGATGTTTAAGTAGGAAAACACTCTGAAATCCTCGTTGTGTAATTATCTTTCCCATAGGCAGGTTGTGTAGATATATTGTTACAAAATGTGGTTTCGAAATTTGTGTAACTCACATACATAAGTCAATAATCTTTGACTGACTGGTTGATTAATTTTATCAATACGTAATATCTGGTAGACTGGGTGTGAATAATGAATGTACAGTGGACAGCACTGATATCTTCTGATCCTAGTCTATTCCATTGACAAATTGCTCACTATATGAACAACGTGTAGTGACCATTAATGCGTGTAGTGCCAAACACCCCCAGGGAGTTGACTCGGTAAACATGGCTGAAATAAGTGTACCTGAAAGCAATCGCGGTGAAATTCGAAAGTACCTCTTTCACGAACAATGGAATTTTGCCCACGACCCGACCTAATCCGAACCATATGGTATTTACAGCACCCCAATACACTCCCCTGAAATGGCCCCATAACAAGGCAAGGGCTTCTTATAACCACTTATTTTGTTCGTTGGAATCTATTTGTCATTTTAAGCAAATATTAATTGTCAAATTTGGCATAAGATAAAAATTTATGACCAATTAAATAAAGAAAAATGTGATTTTTTTCTTGATTTTTAGAACAAAGTTTGATCTCAGGACGAGTGTTTCAAACTCTGCCGGTTTCGGTGCACCCAAGCGCTTTTAATATAAATTGGCTATTTATAATTGCTGTTCTCAGCCAAAAACTTGAAAAAAAATTCGTGTCCGGTAAATTTATCAATTAGCAGCTTAATTGCGTGGAGTCAGAATCTCGAAAGTGACGTCATGTGATTGATATGATGTTTTGACATATTTCTTATCTTTGTTTTTATTCTTCAAAATATGAAACAGAGATAAAGGAAGTTTGGAGATGACATTGGATAAAAAAAATCTTTGCAAGTCAAGTAAGAGGCCTGGAGGGCCCATGTCAGTTCTTTAAGATACACCATTTTCATAGGCATCGCCGCGTTTAACTACAGGAATAAGGCTATACCAACCTGGCTCAAGTGGATGGCTGATTTACAATACAGATTCATTGAATTTACGACTGGCAGACTGGAGGATTTTAGGATTTGTCTGATGGCTATAATAGCCAAGGTAGTATAACATTGATGCAACATGTGCACACATGCCGGACGTTCTTTTCCCTGCAGGGCAAACACAGTAATATGCATTGATAGGATCATCTGAATCAGTTGTTTCAAACTGGATCCAAACATAGTACTTTGTTTGTGACTTGTGGAGTGAATGAATCTGTCCTAGAATGAGATCATCCGCAAGCTGGTATACCCAGATCTCATAGCCACCTTCAGTTGACTGGTGCTCAACAATATAACCAGGGGACAGTTTGATCTAGTATATACCACATGCTAATGTTTCAAGGTACTCAAGATTCCAATGAGGAAAGGAAACATTGGATGCTTCTAGTTCTAGAGCTGCAATTTGTTTGTCTCTCTGCTCACGCTGGGGGTCTGAAACGTATATTGGCCCTCTGAAACCATTCAGGCTTGCGGTTACTATACGTAAGTTTCTCAATGATTGTAATCAGATGATTTGAAGTGAGTGTATCTTTAAACAGTACCCATTATTTCAATTTTCCATGGTAAGACTCCACAACCCAACGTACCTTGGTACAGCAACGATTATCATTAGCTTGTTGGGAATCCAGTTGAGTCTTACCAGGAGGCAGGAAAGATGGCATTTTTCCATCATAACCCAACTGGGCAAGGAGATCAAGTACATCCCTGAAACCACGGTCTACAGTCATATTGTCATTTTCACGTAACCATGATCTTAGAAGATCAAAATTACCCATGATCTTTTTTGTAATGCTTGCATCATTGATGCTGCCATAGTATGGTTCTATTGTGTCTAACACGTATCCATCAGGTAACACAAATGACATGACACGATAAGACGCCAATTGAAACTCATGATGGCTGCTTTTGTTTAGATAAATATATGTTCCATCCAATATGAGATTTACATTGTCACCATAGAATGTCTTTGCAAAAACTGTATTGTAGGATATGGCTTCATCACGAGAACGATGTCCTGTTCCAAGATATTTTGGCACAAGTGTTGTGTTCAAAACATCAACTACGTTGTGAAAATATCTGTAGAGGTTCTCGATTACTCAAAGGTACCTCAGTATCCGGATGCAAGTAAGTGCCAATAAGGTGTTGCGGGCAGATCTGGAGGGCACCATAGGCATTTTTCAATCAGCAAAATATGGCGGACAGACTTAGGTATAGCAACACATAAATCATTATACTGCAAACGTATGGAACATTTGCGATGTGAAGATGAAGCATACTTAATATCAGTGATATTAAGGAATGTCGGCATCGGAGATATACTTGTGTGATTTTGCAAATTCGCATCAATTCAATTCACTGAAGAAATATTGGACTGCGATTCCTGACTACACTCCTCCTCCTCCTCCTCCTCCTCCTCCTCAGGATAGGGTCTTTTCCTTAGATACTGTGTCTAACATCTCTTACAAATATTACTGCCAACTTCTACAATCACCCCATCTCTCAGCCAACGGTTTTGTGGGGAATCTAGGCTCCTTGATGATTTTCTAGCCTTACCACAATCCTTAAATCGAATCTTGCAGCTTGGATTTATGCATACATCTCCCATAGTTGCCACAAAATCAATGAAGAAATTCAAGAATTCGTTGGTTCAAATGTTACAAGTATTCAAATGCGATATATAGATAGCAAGGTGTTTGCCTGTAAACACAGAATCATATAATGACTATGACAGCCAACAATGATACATTTTGGACTTAATTTAATTTTTACAGAGGTGTTTCTTCAAGGAGGCTTATTTGTATCATGTAATTACTGCCATTTTCATACTTATTACTAAGAGCATTCAATTCCCACAATTAATTCAATGTTTAAGTTTTACAAACTCTTTTTACAGGATTTTTATTATCAAAAAATGAGTTTCTGAGAAAATATTTTGCTAATTCAGCATGGTGACTTAGGTATGAATTAAAAAAGTATGACAATTTGCTTAATATCATTAATCATTTTCCACAATTGTATGGATTTCAAATCAACAGTATAACCATTTTCATCCTGCAACTGCATGGGCCTCCGTAAACGAAATACAGCTGCTACGTATACTTTTGCTGTATTCTGGCCGTGCGGAGATAAACTGTATGGATTTGCGTGCGTCGGAACTTTATTATCATTTATACAGGGAATTTTATACATACATTCAGATCTTTAACAAACCTTCAGTTTTAATGTCTATCTTATGTTCCCTTTTATTGTTGTAAAATAAAGAAAACAAAGGTTTTAGTAGAAAACATTGCAACTATATTTGGTACCGAGTACATTAAACTGCCAGACATGTAATTGTTATGCTCTCCGACCCACTTCAACAGCTGATAATATATTCATGCATCAAAAGATGACTGTCAAAAGATACACTTTTCAAATACAGCTTACATTCTCAGACTCTGACCATGTATTACAAATAGTATTACTGGTTACAGTTTTTTATAACTACAAATTTACCAGATATATCTAATGAAATAAAGTCAAATGGAATGAGGTGCACACAAGTAAATAGTGTGTTATTCTACTTGATGTTCATAACGAAATGTGTAACTTTACTGTGCATACTGAATATGTTTTCTAAAAGACTTGATCTAAAGAACTGATGCGGGCCCTCCAGGTCTCTTACTTTACTCGCAAAGATGTATTTATTCAATGTCATCTCTAAACTTTCTTTATCTCTGCTTCAGAACAAAAAAAAAAAAAAAAAGATAAGAAATACATCAACATCATATCAAGTTTGATATAGGTAGTTATAACATTGTTTGATATAGGTAGTTATAACATTATTTATATGGGTAGTTATAACATTGTTTGGTATAAATAGTTAAAACATTGTTTGATATAAGCAGTTATAACATTGTTTGATATAGAAAGTTACAACATTGTTTGATATGGATAGTTATAACATTGTTTGATATAGGTAGTTATAACATTGTTTGATATAGATAGTTATAACATTGTTTGATATAGGTAGTTATAACATTGTTTGATATAGGTAGTTATAACATTGTTTGGAATAGACAGTTATAACATTGTTTGATATAGGTAGTTATAACTTTGTTTGATATAGGTAGTTATAACATTTTTTGATATAGGTAGTTATAACATTGTTTGATATAGGTAGTTATAACTTTGTTTGGAATAGATAGTTATAACATTGTTTGATATAGGTAGTTATAACATTGTTTGATATAGGTAGTTATAACTTTGTTTGATATAGGTAGTTATAATTTTGTTTGATATAGGTAGTTATAACATTGTTTGATATAGGTAGTTATAACTTTGTTTGATATAGGTAGTTATAACATTGTTTGATATAGGTAGTTATAACATTGTTTGATATATGTAGTTAAAACATTGTTTGATATAGGTAGTTATAACATTGTTTGATATAGGTAGTTATATCATTTTTTGATATAAGTAGTTATAACATTGTTTGATATAAGTAGTTATAACATTGTTTGATATATGTAGTTATAACATTGTTTGATATAGGTAGTTATATCATTTTTTGATATAAGTAGTTATAACATTGTTTGATATATGTAGTTATAACATTGTTTGATATAGATAGTTATAACATTGTTTGATATATGTAGTTATAATATTGTTTGATATAGATAGTTATAACATTGTTTGATATAGATAGTTATAACATTGTTTGATATATGTAGTTATAATATTGTTTGATATAGATAGTTATAACATTGTTTGATATAGGTAGTTATAACATTGTTTGATATAGGTAGTTATAATATTGTTTGATATATGTAGTTATAACATTGTTTGATATAGATAGTTATAACATTGTTTGATATAGATAGTTATAACATTGTTTGATATATGTAGTTATAATATTGTTTGATATAGATAGTTATAACATTGTTTGATATAGATAGTTATAACATTGTTTGATATATGTAGTTAAAACATTGTTTGATATAGATAGTTATAACATTGTTTGATATATGTAGTTATAACATTGTTTGATATATGTAGTTATAATATTGTTTGATATATGTAGTTATAACATTGTTTGATATATGATAGTTATAACATTGTTTGATATATGTAGTTATAATATTGTTTGATATATGATAGTTATAACATTGTTTGATATAGATAGTTATAACATTGTTTGATATATGTAGTTAAAACATTGTTTGATATAGATAGTTATAACATTGTTTGATATATGTAGTTATAATATTGTTTGATATAGATAGTTATAACATTGTTTGATATAGATAGTTATAACATTGTTTGATATAGGTAGTTATAACATTGTTTGATATAGATAGTTATAACATTGTTTGATATAGGTAGTTATAATATTGTGTTGATATAGATAGTTATAACATTGTTTGATACGCATACTTTTTAATGCTCACAGATTCACCCCGCACAATGGGCATATTTTGTTTTATTTTGTTTGTTTGTCTGAGGTCAACGTTAGCCTTGCCCATAGCTGTTTCACCATATGAGGTAGGGCTTTCATATTTGGCATGCGTCGTCCTTGTGCCAGGTTTTTGCCATGTTTTAAACTACTTGTGACAAGAAATCGGATGGTATTTTAGATAAGATGTTCTTTCGTGTAACAGCAGTTCATGATGTAAATTAGCCTCTATAAGTTGTCTAATCGGCGATACCAAACCCTTTCCGTTTTCGTCTGTGTTAACTACTTCCCGTTAAGTAGATGGCTTGAGAATGATAGAGCGACCATGTCGAAAGGATACTTGTAGTCTGACCTATATGCTTGTCAGTGATGTCATACTATAAAACATGAACTGGTCCCATCTCTTCTCATTAGTCTGGTCACAAAGACTGATCCGGTCTCGTCTGATTGGTCTGGTCCCAAATATTGATCTCGTCTCGTCTGATTTGTCTGGTCCCAAAGATTGATCTGGTCTCGTCTGATTGGTCTGGTCCCAAAGATTGATCTGGTCTGGTCACAAGAACTGATCTCGTCTCGTCTGATTTGTCTGATCTCAAAGATTGATCTGGTCTCGTCTGATTGGTCTGGTCCCAAAGATTGATCTGGTCTGGTAACAAGAACTGATCTCGTCTCGTCTGATTTGTCTGATCTCAAAGATTGATCTGGTCTCGTCTGATTGGTCTGGTCCCAAAGATTGATCTGGTCTTGTCTGATTTGTCTGGCACCAAAGATTGATCTGGTCTTGTTTCGTTGGTCTGGCCCCAAAGATTGATCTGGTCTCGTCTGATTTGTCTGGCCCCAAAGATTGATCTGGTCTCGTCTGATTTGTCTGGCACCAAAGATTGATCTGGTCTTGTTTCGTTGGTCTGGCCCCAAAGATTGATCTGGTCTCGTCTGATTTGTCTGGCCCCAAAGATTGATCTGGTCTCGTCTGATTTGTCTGGCCCCAAAGATTGATCTGGTCTTGTTTCGTTGGTCTGGCCCCAAAGATTAATCTGGTCTCGTCTGATTTGTCTGGCCCCAACTATTGTTCTGGTCTCGTCTGATTTGTATGGCCCCAAAGATTGATCTGGTCTTGTTTCGTTGGTCTGGCCCCAAATATTGATCTGGTCGTGTCTCGTTGGTCTGGCCCCAAAGATTGATCTGGTCTTGTCTCGTTGGTCTGGCCCCAAATATTGATCTGGTCTTGTCTCATGTCATTTTTGCATTTCAGATTGACTGTGATTTCGATAATAAAAGCATGCTGAAGTAATACCGTAACTGTTATTTAATGTAAAAATGTGTGTATAAGGAAGAAAAAAGAATATACACATGTCTAGATCATGTTTTATAATATACCACAGAAATGTAGACTGTCCCTCGAATCAAGAAAATAACGATGTAAAGTGAGTTTTATCACTGTAATTTTATACTTGTCAAAGGGGGGATGTTATCTACTCAAACCTATACTTCATACCCAACCTGAAACTTCCGGAATAAAAATATATATATAAACACACATTCTTGTCAACAATTACATTACAGTTACAGGTTTTGCGAGATATTTGATAGAGTGCAATTTAAAATCTATGCTTAAAAATGTATCCGTAAGAACATTCATGTTTGTGTCTGTTAATTAACGGGTTTGTATTATTAATGCACATCCGGTTTGTTTGCAAAGCAAAATGCAAGAAGTTGAAAGTTCAAAATGTTGAACTCAACACCGAGCATCATCAATACTGATTAAATCCTGCACGCATGAATGAACCAGTTTAGGTATTTGTTAAAGGCACCTGTTATTTTTCTCCGATAAGCATCAGGAAACTGTAACAATGACACGGTAGATTCCTTACTGGTTTAACATAACTGAATGGATTAATTTTAAAAATAATATAAAACTTCCGGCCCTGTTATCTTATAGGTAATGACAAAAGTATCACTATAGACAGGTAATGACACATATGTGTCACTATAGACAGGTTATGACGCATGTACTACACATATGTGTCACTATAGACAGGAAATGACATATGTATCACTATAGACAGCAAATGACACATGTATTACTATAGACAGGAAATGACACATGAATCACTACAGACAGGTAATGACATATGTATCACTTTAGACAGGAAATGACACATGTATCACTATACACAGGTAATGACACATGTATCACTACAGACAGGTATTGACCTATGTATCAATATAGACAGGTAATGACACATGTATCACTATAAACAGGTAATGTCATATGTATCACTAAAGACAGGTAATGACATATGTATCACTATAGACAGGACATGACACATGTATCACTGTAGACATGTAATTATACATGTATCACTATAGACAGGTAATGACACATGTGTCACTATAGACAGGTAATGACATATTTATCACTACAGACAGGTAATGACACATATGTATCACTACAGACAGGTAATGACACATGTGTCACTATAGACAGGTAATGACATATGTATCACTACAGACAGGTAATGACACATATGTATCACTACAGACAGGTAATGACACATATGTGTCACTATAGTAATGTCACATGTATCACTAAAGACAGGTAATGACGCATGCATCACTATAGACAGGCAATGACACATATGTATCACTAAAGACGGGTAATGACACATGTATCACTGTAGACAGGTAATTATACATGTATCACAATAGACAGGTATTGACCTATGTATCAATATAGACAGGTAATGACACATGTATCACTGTAGACATGTAATTATACATGTATCACTATAGACAGGTTTTGACCTATGTATCAATATAGACAGGTAATGACACACATATTACTATAAACAGGTAATGTCATATGTATCACTAAAGACAGGTAATGACATATGTATCACTATAGACAGGTAATGACACACATGTCTCACTAAAGACAGGTAATGACAAATGTATCACTGTAGACAGGCAATGACACATGTATCACTATAAACAGCTAATGACACATGTATCACTATAGACAGGTAATGACACGTATATATCACTATAGACAGGTAATGACACATGTATCACTATAGACAGGTAATGACACTTGTATCATATAGACAGGTAATTATATATGTATCACTATAGACAGGAAATGACACATGTATCACTATAGACAGGTAATGACACATGTGTCACTATGGACAGGTAATGACACATATGTATCACTATAGACAAGTAATGACACATGTATCATTTAGACAGGTAATGACACATGTATCACTATAGACAGGTAATGAGATGTATCACTATATACAGTTAATGACACATGTATCACTAAAGACAGGTAATGACACATGTATCATATAGACAGGTAATAACACATATGTATCACTAAAGACAGGAAATGACACACATTTTTCACTAAAGACAGGTAATGACACATGTATCATATAGACAGGTAATGACATGTATCACTATATACAGGTAATGACACATATGTATCACTATAGAAAGGAAATGACACATGTATCACTAAAGACAGGCTATGACATATATGTATCACTATACACAGGAAATGTCACATATGTATCACTATAGGCATGTAATGACACATATGTATCACTATAGACAGGTAATGACACACGTATTACTATAAACAGGTAATGTCATATGTATCACTATAGAGAGGTAATGACACATATGTGTCACTAAAGACAGGTAATGACACATGTATCATATAGACAGGTAATAACACATATGTATCACTAAAGACAGGAAATGACACACATTTTTCACTAAAGACAGGTAATGACACATGTATCATATAGACAGGTAATGACATGTATCACTATATACAGGTAATGACACATATGTATCACTATAGAAAGGAAATGACACATGTATCACTAAAGACAGGCTATGACATATATGTATCACTATACAAAGGAAATGTCACATATGTATCACTATAGGCATGTAATGACACATATGTATCACTATAGACAGGTAATGACACACGTATTACTATAAACAGGTAATGTCATATGTATCACTATAGAGAGGTAATGACACATATGTGTCACTAAAGACAGGTAATGACACATGTATCACTGTAGGCAGGTAATGACATGTATCACTATAGACATGACACATGTATCACTTTAGACAGGATATGACTTATGCATCACTACAGACAGGTAATGACACATATGTGTCACTATAGTAATGTCACATGTATCACTATAAACAGGTAATGACACATGTATCACTATAAACAGGTAATGTCATATGTATCACTGTAGACAGGTAATGACACATATGTATCACTAAAGACAGGTAATGACAAATGTATCACTATAGACAGGTAATGACACATGTATCATATAGCCAGGTAATGACACATGTATCATATAGACAGGTAATGACACAGGTATCACTATGGACAGGTGAAGACACATGTATCACTATAGACAGGTAATGACACATGTATCACTATAGACAGGTAATGACACAGGTATCACTATGGACAGGTAATGACACATGTATCATATAGAGAGGTAATGACACAGGTATCACTATGGACAGGTAAAGACACAGGTATCACTATGGACAGGTAATGACACAGGTATCACTATGGACAGGTAATGACACATGTGTCATATAGAGAGGTAATGACACAGGTATCACTATGGACAGGTAATGACACATGTATCATATAGAGAGGTAATGACACATGTATCACTATGGACAGGTTATGACATATATGTATCACTATACACAGGAAATGACACATATGTATCACTATAGACAGGTAATGACACATGTATTACTATAAACAGGTAATGTCATATGTATCACTATAGAGAGGTAATGACACATATGTGTCACTAAAGACAGGTAATGACACATGTATCACTGTAGGCAGGTAATGACATGTATCACTATAGATATGACACATGTATCACTTTAGACAGGATATGACTTATGTATCACTACAGACAGGTAATGACACATATGTGTCACTATAGTAATGTCACATGTATCACTATAAACAGGTAATGACACATGTATCACTATAAACAGGTAATGTCATATGTATCACTATAGACAGGTAATGACACATATGTATCACTAAAGACAGGCAATGACACATGTATCACTATAGACAGGCAATGACACATGTATCACTATAGACAGGTAATGACACATGTATCATATAGACAGGTAATGACACAGGTATCACTATGGACAGGTGAAGACACATGTATCACTATAGACAGGTAATGACACATGTATCACTATAGACAGGTAATGACACAGGTATCACTATGGACAGGTAATGACACATGTATCATATAGACAGGTAATGACACAGGTATCACTATGAACAGGTAATGACACATGTATCATATAGAGAGGTAATGACACAGGTATCACTATGGACAGGTAATGACACATGTATCATATAGAGAGGTAATGACACAGGTATCACTATGGACAGGTGAAGACACAGGTATCACTACAGACAGGTAATGACACAGGTATCACTATGGACAGGTAATGACACATGTATCATATAGAGAGGTAATGACACATGTATCACTATGGACAGGTGAAGACACAGGTATCACTACAGACAGGTAATGACACAGGTATCACTATGGACAGGTGAAGACACATGTATCATATAGAGAGGTAATGACACATGTATCACTATGGACAGGTGAAGACACATGTATCACTATAGACAGGTAATGACACATGTATCACTATAGACAGGTAATGACACAGGTATCACTATGGACAGGTAATGACACATGTATCATATAGAGAGGTAATGACACATGTATCACTATGGACAGGTGAAGACACAGGTATCACTACAGACAGGTAATGACACATGTATCACTAAAGACAGGTGAAGACACAGGTATCACTACAGACAGGTAATGACACAGGTATCACTATGGACAGGTAATGACACATGTATCATATAGAGAGGTAATGACACAGGTATCACTACAGACAGGTAATGACACAGGTATCACTACAGACAGGTAATGACACATGTATCACTATGGACAGGTGAAGACACAGGTATCACTACAGACAGGTAATGACACATGTATCACTATGGACAGGTGAAGACACAGGTATCACTACAGACAGGTAATGACACAGGTATAACTATGGACAGGTAATGACGCATGTATTATAGAGAGAGGTAATGACACAGGTATCACTACAGACAGGTAATGACACAGGTATCACTACAGACAGGTAATGACACATGTATCACTATGGACAGGTGAAGACACAGGTATCACTACAGACAGGTAATGACACAGGTATCACTATGGACGGGTAATGACACATGTATCATATAGAGAGGTAATGACACAGGTATCACTACAGACAGGTAATGACACAGGTACCACTACAGACAGGTAATGACACAGGTATCACTATGGACAGGTAATGACACATGTTTCATATAGAGAGGTAATGACACATGTATCACTATGGACAGGTGAATCACAGGTATCACTACAGACAGGTAATGACACAGGTATCACTATGGACAGGTGAAGACACAGGTATCACTACAGACAGGTAATGACACAGGTATCACTATGGACAGGTGAAGACACAGGTATCACTATGGACAGGTAATGACACAGGTATCACTATGGACAGGTGAAGACACAGGTATCACTACAGACAGGTAATGACACAGGTATCACTATGGACAGGTGAAGACACAGGTATCACTACAGACAGGTAATGACACAGGTATCACTATGGACAGGTGAAGACACAGGTATCACTACAGACAGGTAATGACACAGGTATCACTATGGACAGGTGAAGACACATATCTGTATTTCTGTCATATTATCTTACATAGGCATGATCATCTGATTGCTTTTCGCGTGATATAACAAAAACACTGATTTTTGTTTGTTTGGTTTTAATTTATCAGTTCACCAAAGCGGGCAGTCGATCTGCTTTGTCATATTTTGACATCACAATTTCTGACTGGCGCACTCAATGAAAATAAAAGGAGATCGCAATAGGTCATCACTTCGGTCTGATGACCTAAAAACGCACCAGAGTATAGAACACAAGTGACACATACCTGTACATGTGTGTAGAATCAGTACACGTGCGAATTCATTTGTTAACAGGCAGATTATGTTTTGAACTAGTCTTTGTATTGATACCATAGTTGAGATTTAAAAAATTAAAAAAAGAAAAGATATAAAAAGAAATAACGTTTTATTTCCTGATCTGGTCTGGCACTCCCATCCAGGATCATTTCAGTAAAAGTTGTGTTATTTAAAAACATATAGAAACACTTTAATTTGTCCATTTATATTTCTTTTCAATGCCAAATTCATTAGACGATAAATGCACTTTATATCGTGGTATGATTGTACGATCACTGACCCTAGAAATAAACCTTTTCAAGTCTAAAACTTAAAAGTGAACGATGACTTTTGCGTTTAATCAATTACAGTCAGATTTCTATATCAAAACTTAAATAACACGGAGGGCAGGAGGTTTACAAGTTATAAACGAAAATCTGTTCATTCAAGCATGGAATTTTAGTTATTCATATCATCGTTTTTCGTCTTTCAACTAGGGCGGGGCCTCGTCTTTCAAATACATTTAGTTTATTGAAGCAGGTGAGCGATAAAGGCCCTATGGACCTCTTAGTTATGAAAATAATAAAATATCCCGAGCAAAGAAAGATTTCTTTTCCTTCCAAAAAGAAGTTACATTTTATCGGCACAACGAATATTTACTTCTTTTTTTAGAAATATGATGTCCGTTCGAATGTATGATTGTAATCTATACATCTAAACCCTCCTTGGAAAGTAGGGCGGGGCCTCGTCTTTCAAATACATTTAGTTTATTGAAGCAGGTGAGCGATAAAGGCCCTATGGACCTCTTAGTTATGAAAATAATAAAATATCCCGAGCAAAGAAAGATTTCTTTTCCTTCCAAAAAGAAGTTACATTTTATCGGCACAACGAATATTTACTTCATTTTTTTAGAAATATGATGTCCGTTCGAATGTCATTCAGCATGTTGTGCAATTTTGTTAGTACACACCATAGCTTTTCCTGCTGTGGATTTACCTTTGTTGTATCTTTTTAATTGTAAGATTGGTTGGAAATTGAAAATAATATTTTTTCCGGAACTTTAATCCGGTACCGATGTCTATTTTACGCGAAAAGCAAGATGGCGTCGCTTGTGAAGTCGACACGAGGTGACGATAGTTTTCTAACGTTATTATTTGTCTTAAAAATTCTTCAATGGTGGTATTATATTATTATTGATATGTTTTGGTCAAAACCAACTCCAACTATCTTAAATTTGACTGCACGCAAATTATACTGGTTCGAATGTTGTCTGTCCTTCCTACTACTTGTCAAGTTCATATTCTTGCGCAGCATTTGGTGAAATGTTTTGAGAGTGTACGCTTGCTAGCCTATATTGTTACTACTCGTCTGCACACAGTGTCTCATTTAATTGTAAAGTTTGATCTCTTTTCGGCTCTAGTCTCACATTCCCTTAGACTTATCGATTGTATGTTGAAAAATCCGGATTTCTGCAGGTTCGTAAATTACATGTCAATTTTACCAAATGTCTGTGAAAACAGACGTATGGTATTTATTTAGGGCTCTGGTGAAAAGAATGCTACCCTGATGGACAAAAAGTCTTTTTTTCCTCTCCCGTGATTTGTTAATAATATGAAAGAAACAACTCTACTTTTGAATATATCGTTAAAGCTGTTCATAACTACTCATTTGTTTTTACATTCAAACTACACAATGTATTCAAAAGTACTTAAGTTAATGTATGTTATCTGAATAGATTTAAGTTATTATTTTGATAACCATCCATTAAGTTATCCTACATATAATTATAAATTATCTAAAGAAAAAAAATACACCTGTATTTTACGATTGTTCCACAATACATAATCATATCAAGTCTTGACTCTGGCCCTGATACAACTTTACCTCTTGAGTCTATTTTAACAGATTGGGACTTTGAACACTTTCAGAAAGTTGAGACTGTCAAAATTTTTCAAGACTTTTTTTTTGTTAAAACCTTGTGGTGCCTTATTTTCATATCATACATACCACACTTTCAGTAAGTGGCAAAATTTTCCATATTTTCAACCCAGATTTTGTCTTGCAATGTGCAATCTCCTGTAGTTTATAATTTCCTCTCAGATTTATTTGTTGCCATATTTGTGTCACAAAACATATTTTTTCATGATATTTGGGGATAATTTTTAACCATTCATAAATTACTTGAAATTGCAGTTGTTAATCAAGTCATTTCTACTCATTTTATCAACTGTATGTGACTGTCCTGTATTTTTGTCCCCCTGGAGTTGGCTTAATTAAAATACTGACTGAAGGAATATCTGAACATTTAAATCTTGTTTTCTCCATATGTCAGATGTTGATTGATTTTACAGTGTGTCTGGCCCCGGTATGTCGTACATGGTCACAGCAAGTTCGAATGAAGCATAAGTTTAACAGTAAAAAACCTTGGAAAAATCATCGCTCCCACAAGTACAGGATATTCCAGGCAGTGACACAACCATTGTATGTACATGAAGATTATCCAGTGCAAACATGCCCTCGTTTGGAGAGGAAAAAAAACCTTCAGGAGGTAGGTACATGTGTGTCTATATATAAGCTCACACAGTTAAGCCCACTACAAAGTGTCTTACTGATCAAATTTGTCTGTAGCCATTCCTCATCCATAATTATCAGATGAATAATTACTGAAGATGATAAATACTTACAGGACATAGAAACATATTTGGTAGCCAGACTTCATATCATCTTGAGACAATGCTGTATTATTAGCTCAATGAACACTTGCAACAATTTGAATTATAGTTTATACAATTCTATATTATTAATTAAAGTTGAATTTATTATTAGTTCACATAAGATTAATGAATCCCTTATTTTTTAAACCAATTATAGTCCAGACGACTGAGGGATGCCAACAACAACAAAAAAATTGTGTCAGCTTGCTAGAATTATCTAGAATAATAGCACTAATACCAAATCTTTTACAATAACTTTTGATTATGTTGTGGTATCCAGAATTGTACATAACATCAACAGTCTACTTTGTCTTATAGAATGCTGATGATGCGATGTCGCCTGCCGAGGAATTCATCTATAGGGGATGTGAGCATATGTTTCAAGAGAACAAGATGATTATAGTGTGTCAGGTGCTGCCCTGTCCTGCTGTTGAGGTAGCCAAGGCCAAAGGATTACTTTTAAAATTTGGACTGAAACTCAAAGTCTACAGCAACAAATATGCAAGGTTTGTGAATAGTGAATATATATAGTATCATGCATTGATATGTGTTTTATAGACAAAGAATTTGCAAATCAGAAGGAAGGAACTTGACAGCGTAGAATAAGGCTTGTCAACACACTTTTGACATTTTTAGGGATACAATGTGATGGCCTGATAATCGCTTGTCTGCTGATTATTGCTTTTCCAATTGCACTGATCAATTTTGACTGAGCCAAACCAGTTATCATTAAAACATATGTGAACATGCCTTCCATGTTTTTCCATTCAAATATGCACCAGGAGGTCAACATAATCATGATGATACTTGTCAGTATAAAGTATACAACAAGCTGAAACACTATCCATACCGGTACACCTGGTTGTGTACAGAAATTTCCTACTGGTACATGTGGTTATGTACAGATATAACCTACCTGTAACCTGGTTATGTACAGAAATTTCCTACTGGTACACCTGGTTATGTACAGATATTTCCTACTGGTACACCTGGTTATGTACAGATAATTCCTACTGGTACACCTGGTTGTGTACAGGTATTTCCTACTGGTACACCTGGTTGTTTAGAGATATTTCCTACCTATACACCTGCTTATGTACAGATATTTCCTACTGGTACACCTGGTTGTTTAGAGATATTTCCTACCTACACACCTGGTTATGTACAGGAATTTCCTACTGGTACACCTGGTTGTTTAGAGATATTTCCTACCTATACACCTGGTTATGTACAGATATTTCCTACTGGTACACCTGATTGTTTAGAGATATATCCTACCTACACACCTGGTTATGTACAGATATGTCCTTCTGGTACACCTGGTTGTTTAGAGATATATCCTACCTACACACCTGGTTATGTACAGATATTTCCTTCTGGTACACCTGGTTGTTTAGAGATATATCCTACCTACACACCTGGTTATGTACAGATATTTCCTTCTGGTACACCTGGTTGTTTAGAGATATATCCTACCTACACACCTGGTGATGTACAGATATTTCCTAAGATGAACCAAAATTGTGAATTATACAGTCCCAATATCCCCATGGGCCTGAAGGGTGTTGCCAAAAGGGTCAAATTGACTCAGATTTCAGAGGTTATTGATTTTTCCCCAGATTTTCTATTTGCAATGGTGTCAAAATGGATCACTTTATCCCTTTGTGACATGAAGCAATAACACACATTTGTGTATATGAGCTGACATTCCTTAGTTTTATGAGAAATCTCAGGCAAGTGTGGTATGTTCATTCTTGGGGATGTATAATGTTCCATATCTCTTTGACATTAATCCGAGGTGTCCTAATAAGCCCATCCACATTGTTTAGTAGACAACAACTAATATATCATTTTCCTGACTTGAGTCAATGGTGAAGTGTTGACTCCATTTTTCAGGGCTTAAAATTGGATGAGAGAGTAAGACTCAGCTCAGGAGTCCTATGAGTCTAAATAGGAAATTCACAAAAATAACTTAGGAGTAGCTAATTTCTGAGTTAAAATATTATCTACCAAATTGGTGTGTTGGTGTGTAAGTTTAATGACAATAGATTGTAAAAGTTGAACAAGATTCAACTTATAAAAAGCTGCAAAAAGGTTGAACAATACTTGGCACCAAAATCTCTCTTGAGAACTGTTGTATTCCATCCTCTTGGCATTTGTATCCTAATAGCTTTACACATTTTTTCCTTTTAAAGTCATCTGTGAATATTGATAACAGCAAACTAGTGCATTTTATTGAAAAAAATTGATTTGAAGGATGTGTATTGTGCATCGTATCACAGCTAAACATAATGTTGCAATCCTACGGCAATTGTGTGATTGTCCACATTTTACATCTCTTGTTTCTTTGTATACACCCTCCATATAAAAAATAAAGCAAAATTGTAAAGTAACTGAGGTGACAAAGACTGCATCAATAAATGAATAGAAATAGAAAAGGTAGGCTGCTGAATTTGTTTTTATCTTCTTTTATAGAATGGCTGTGACTGGAACAGAACTGGAAAATATGAAGCCATGGTTTCAAGGGAGAAATGTCTTCCTTGTCTCTGAAGAGCAAAATATAGCAGCAGTAGTGAAAAACCTTCGGAAAATACCGTTTTTATTGATGTTAGGTATGAAATTGTGTTCTTATATTTTGTGTCGTTAATCCCATATATACAGTGAAACAGGGACAAGTCAACTGGATCAAATGAAATATTTGACTTACCAGATGGTTCGACTTTGCCATGTTGCTATGAACAAAGACATTTTGCATCGAAGATTGACCCTATTTTCATCAGCTGTTTACCCGATACATGTCTCCTAGCATAGTGTGACAGTAATGAATAAATATCTTTTATCTAAATAAACAATTATAAGTACAAATATAAAACAAAATATGTAATGTGAAACACTCGACATTGAATTGAACTCAGTGAAATTGATATCCTAAGTAATACAAACACTGTATTCACATTTATGTCTTTAAGGGTAACTATGATGTATACTGTACAATGAGATTATTAAATATCTGCTGTGCATGTATTTGTGATCATTTTGATGTTTTGCCTAATTTTTAATCTGTGCCTTCATTTTTTAGGCGGGCTTGTTGATGGGCGGTTGCTCACAAAGGAAGGCATAATGACACTATCCAAATTGCCACCAATTGAGGAGCTGAGAGGGGAGCTCTGTAGCATTCTAAATATGGCTGCTGGGGGTCGCACCTTGTCCCTTCTCGATACACATCAACAGACACTGGCCACTAATCTGGACCAGTTGGTGAAACAAGGAAACACTGACCCTTCATCTGAAGAGGGTGTCAAGAACCAAAATTAGAGCGTTGTTTTGATCAATGTGTTATCAATTTGTTATAAATTATAAATCATGGAAGATTGTGCTGTACAATAATTAACCAAAGAGGATTACAGGTCAGCATTCAATCAACCATCAAAATTGCGAGCCAGTGTGTAATGAGTCAGAGAGAATTGCTGGTCAGCATTCAATCAACCATCAAAATTGCGAGCCAGTGTGTGATGAGTCAGAGAGGATTGCTGGTCAGCATTCAATCAACCATCAAAATTGCGAGTCATTGTGTGATGAGTCAGAGAGGATTGCTGGTCAGCATTCAATCAACCATCAAAATGTGATGAACCATAGAGGATTGTGGATTGACTAAGCACCTTTTACTAGGTCTCATCAGAGAAAGTTTGGATCATCATTTGTTGTCATTTGATAAATTTGGAATTGTCAATGTTGAGCACTTTTCAGTGAATAAATTTAAGTCAGACTCCTAATTCACTATTTGCTTTTAGCTATCAAGAAAGAAAACATTCATTGATCTAGCAGAAATGTTTCATTTTTCTAGCAGAAATGTATGCCAGTCCTTTTTAATATATGTCTGGGGATAAGATATTTCAGGGATCTTTTGTTTTTCATCTTTTATGGAAATTGGTATAAAATACAATGAAACACTTACATTATCACCAATAAACCTGTTTATTGACACACATTGAACAAAAACGAAACATAATTTGATAAATAGAATTAAAAAAAAAATTACATGCATACAGTAATAGAGTCAAATCAATGTTTAAATGGCATAGGCCTCATACCTTCTATAGAGGCTACAAATATCCAGATAACTATCATATCTATCAAATAGCAATCAAATTTTACACCTACTTAAATCTAAGATTATTTTAAATCGGAAATATTCCTGTGATTGACTGACAAATCCAGGTATAAAAACTTACTTTAAATCGCTAATCTGATTATATCGCTTAAATCGCTAATCTGATTATATCACTTAAATCGCTAATCTGATTATATCACTTAAATCGCTAATCTGATTATATCACTTCAATCAAGACTCTGGGCTTACAAAAATAATACTGATGGGTAATAAATAAATAAACAAATATATAACATGTGAAAAAGGAAAAAGAGTGAATCAATATTTATCACAAATACCAAACTCACAGTGCATCAGTATAAACAAATTAACAACTACAAGATGTTCCTCTAGTAATACACTTCCAAGGAACCTAACATGATAAAATAGGTTTAAAACTTGATGGAAACTACAGGCTGCATCTAGAAAGTATTTATCCTTTTCTTCTTACTTCATGAAGATTCAAAGTGCATGGTTTAATAGCCTTTTCACAGCTAAAATTAAGAAAAAAACTTCTTGAAAGACATCAGATATAATGAAATTGGATAGGAGTTCTGAGTGAGTTATCTCCCTTCATTTACAATTGGAGTAAGACATAAAGATAATTTGCAAGATATTCCGAAAAAAAAAAAAAAAAATTATCAGTACAATTATTGCACCTGGTAATAAAACTGGATATTTTATTTTGACTCAAGTATAATGGTTATTATTTTCTATAGCTTTATAATCAGAAGAAAAAGTTGATTGGACTTAAATGTTCATGTCACGATCTTATGTGTGATGAGACCACAAAATATTTTCACAGTTGAGCACATGAATATGGTAATGACTATACAATATTTAGCATGATATATCATGTTTATGAAAAAAAGCATTTCCTGGAAAAAAGAAAATAAAAAATAAAATGAAATCCATTTCCAATCAGAAGGTGTTTAAAATAAACACTGATTATGTGGTTAGATAAATTTTGATTAACATTAAATTCCAAACAGAAACCTCATTTCATGGAAATTCAGCAAAATCTTCCAATTTGCATATATTCCCTATTTTTCTGATTAATTTTCAACTGTTTAAAACAGAAAATTCCCGAAGGAAAAAAACACCCAAAAAAATGGCATTTGAATATTGTATTTTCTATTTGCTGTTTAAAACAACCAGTGGGGTAGAATTTCACCATTAAGATCTATGATTCATTATCATCAGAATGTTGTTCCAAGGTCCAGTAGGGTCTTCACCACTGACTTTGGTAGTCTGTTGACTGGAACAAAAAAAAAATCTTAACTTGTACTGCTGTAGTTATCTGTCCAATAACCCTAAAGTTGCACTGCTGTAGAGATCTGTCCAATAACCCTAAAGTTGTACTGGTGTAGTTATCTGTCCAATAAGCCTAAAGTTTTACTGGTGTAGTTATCTGTCCAATAACCATAAAGTTGTACTGCTGTAGAGATCTGTCCAATAACCCTAAAGTTGTACTGCTGTAGTTATCTGTCAAATAAACCTTAAGTTGTACTGCTGTAGTTATCTGTCCAATAACCCTAGAGTTGTACTGCTGTAGAGATCTGTCCAATAACCCTAAAGTTGTACTGCTGTAGTTATCTGTCAAATAAACCTTAAGTTGTACTGCTGTAGTTATCTGTCCAATAACCCTAAAGTTGTACTGCTGTAGTTATCTGTCAAATAAACCTTAAGTTGTACTGCTGTAGTTATCTGTCCAATAACCCTAAAGTTGTACTGCTGTAGAGATCTGTCCAATAACCCTAAAGTTGTACTGCTGTAGTTATCTGTCAAATAAACCTTAAGTTGTACTGCTGTAGTTATCTGTCCAATAACCCTAGAGTTGTACTGCTGTATTTATCTGTCCAATAACCCTAAAGTTGTACTGCTGTATTTATCTGTCCAATAACCCTAAAGTTGTACTGCTGTAGAGATCTGTCCAATAACCCTAAAGTTGTACTGCTGTAGTTATCTGTCAAATAAACCTTAAGTTGTACTGCTGTAGTTATCTGTCCAATAACCCTAAAGTTGTACTGCTGTAGTTATCTGTCAAATAAACCTTAAGTTGTACTGCTGTAGTTATCTGTCCAATAACCCTAGAGTTGTACTGCTGTATTTATCTGTCCAATAACCCTAAAGTTGTACTGCTGTATTTATCTGTCCAATAACCCTAAAGTTGTACTGCTGTAGAGATCTGTCCAATAACCCTAAAGTTGTACTGCTGTAGTTATCTGTCCAATAACCCTAAAGTTGTACTGCTGTAGAGATCTGTCCAATAACCCTAATGTTGTACTGCTGTAGATATCTGTCCAATAACCCTAAAGTTGTACTGCTGTAGTTACTTGTCCAATAACCCTAAAGTTGTACTGCTGTAGATATCTGTCCAATAACCCTAAAGTTGTACTGCTGTATTTATCTGTCCAGTAACCCAAAAGTTGTACTGCTGTAGTTATCTGTCCAGTAACCATAAAGTTGTACTGCTGTAGAGATCTGTCCAGTAACCCTAAAGTTGTACTGCCGTATTTGTCCAGTAACCCTAAAGTTGTACTGCTGTAGAGATCTGTCCAGTAACCCTAAAGATGTACTGCAGTATTTGTCTGTCCAGTAACCATAAAGTTGTACTGTTAAAGTGTTGGGACAGCGAGAGATATGTCTGAACATTATGGGAGATGTTGGGACAGTGAAAGAGATGTTAGGACATTGAGAGATGTTTGGACAGTAAAAGAGATGTTAGGACAGTGAGAAATGTTGGGACAGTGGAGAGATAATTGGACAGTTATTGAGATGTTTGGACAATGAAAGAGATGTTGGGACAATGAGAGAGATGTTGGGATAGGGAGAAATTTGTTTGGACATTTTTGGAGATGTTAGTACAATGAAAGAGATGTTAGGACAGTAAGAGAGATGTTAGGACAGTGAGAGATGCTAGGATAGTGAGAGAGATGTTGGGACGGTGAGGGAGATATTGGAACAATGAGAAATGTTTGGACAGTGAAGAAATGTTTGGTCAGTGGTTTGGTGGTGAAAGAGATGTTTGGATGGTAAGAGAGATGTTGGGACAGTAAAAGAGGTTTTGGAAGAGTGAGAGAAATGTTTGGATAGTGAAAGAGATATCAGGATGGTGACGGAGATATCGGGACGGTGATTGAGAGATATCAGGATGGTGACTGGGACAGAGATAAAAAAAATTATGCCGACTGGCAGATTTCCGCCTTTTTCATGACAAATTTGGTCATTTTTGAGATCGATGCAAATTCGATGAGAAAATTTCAAGGGTGTGGTGGTGGGGGGGGGGGGGGGGGGGGGGGGGTAGGTTTGTTTTGATGATGCATTTTATTTTTAAGCAATCTTCATCAAATCGGTTCTTAAATCCTTCGATTTACATGCCCTTATAAACTGTAAAATTAAACATCGAGCAGCAACGAGCACCGAGCTTCCGGTATTGTCAAATCGATAATACGAGGGAAGATAACTTTTACATCAGTTCAACGTATGAAAGCTATAGTTGAATAACAACAGAGATGAAAATTTTCCGCCGATCGACGGATTTCCGCCTTTTCCAATGCCAGCCATTTTCATCTCTGGGATATCAGGATGGTGATTGAGAGATATCAGAATGGTAACAGAGATATCAGGATGGTGATTGAGATATCAGGATGGTGATTGAGATATCAGGATGGTGATTGAGAGATATCAGGATGGTGATTGAGATATCAGGATGGTGACGGAGATATCAGGATGGTGATTGAGATATCAGGATGGTGACGGAGATATCAGGATGGTGACGGAGATATCAGGATGGTGACTGAGATATCAGGATGGTGACGGAGATATCAGGATGGTGACTGAGATATCAGGATAGTGACGGAAATATCGGGATGGTGATTGAGATATCAGGATGGTGACAGAGATATCAGGATGGTAACTGAGAGATATCAGGATGGTGACAGAGATATCAGGATGGTGACAGAGATATCAGGATGGTGATTGAGATATCAGGATGGTGACAGAGATATCAGGATGGTGATTGAGATATCAGGATGGTGACGGAGATATCAGGATGGTGACAGAGATATCAGGATGGTAACTGAGAGATATCAGGATGGTGACAGAGATATCAGAATGGTGACTGAGAGATATCAGGATGGTGACAGAGATATCAGGATGGTGATTGAGATATCAGGATGGTGATTGAGAGATATCAGGATGGTGATTGAGATATCAGGATGGTGACGGAGATATTAGGATGGTGACTGAGATATCAGAATGGTGACAGAGATATCAGGATGGTGATTGAGATATCAGGATGGTGATTGAGATATCAGGATGGTAACAGAGATATCAGGATGGTGACAGAGATATCAGGATGGTGATTGAGATATCAGGATGGAGATTTTAAAGACACGTGATGTTTTAAGATACACGCTTATAATATGTTTGTCCCTAAAACATTGGACTGGACCTCTCCTGGTCCATCTAGTAGACAAACCACAGATAAAATAACATTTTTGAGAAAAACTGGCGATAGCTGAGAAAGTTGAAATATCACATTATCCAATGATATAGTGTAACTTACATTAAATCTTTTGGGCAATTTAGCCGAATATTCTACATTTTGTTGTTGTCTTAAATCTTCTCTTCTTTGCCTACAAAGTAATTAAAATACAAATATCAGCATCACCAACAAATATTTAAGCAAGGTGATTCAAGCGTCATTCAAACAGTAATTGTCTCACATAGGCAAGGTACAAAATAATTGACCTATCTGAAGGGGTCATGACCTCTATATACACATTGACTGATCAAGACATATCAACTTCACCGTTTATCTTTAAGGGGTCATGACACCTGTATACTAATTCACTGTGACTGTCCTGTCTGTAGATAAGGAGACATGACTTCTGTATACAAATTCACTGTGAACTGACCTGTCTGTAGATAAGGGGTCATGATCTCTGTATACTAATTCACTGTAGACTGACCTGTCTGTAGATAAGGGGTCAAGACCTCTGTATAAAAATTGATTGTGGACTGACCTGTCTGCAGATAAGGGGTCATGATCTCTGTATACAATTCACTGTGGACAGACCTGTCTGTAGATAAGGGGTCAAGACCTCTGTATAAAAATTGATTGTGGACTGACCTGTCTGCAGATAAGGGGTCATGATCTCTGTATACAATTCACTGTGGACAGACCTGTCTGTAGATAAGGGGTCATGATCTCTATACAAATTCACTGTGACTGACCTGTCTGTAAATAAGGGGTCATGATCTCTATACTAATTCACTGTAGACTGACCTGTCTGTAGATAAGGGGTCAAGACCTCTGTATAAAAATTGATTGTGGACTGACCTGTCTGCAGATAAGGGGTCATGATCTCTGTATACAAATTCACTGTGGACTGACCTGTCTGTAGATAAGGGGTCATGACATCTATATACTAATTCACTGTAGACTGACCTGTCTGTAGATAAGGGGTCATGACCATGACATCTGTATACAAATTCACTGTGACTGACCTGTCTGTAGATAAGGGGTCATGATCTCTATACAAATTCACTGTGGACTGACCTGACTGTAGATAAGGGGTCATGACCTCTGTATACTAATTCACTGTAGACTGACCTGTCTGTAGATAAGGGGTCATGACTATGACATCTGTATACAAATTCACTGTGACTGACCTGTCTGTAGATAAGGGGTCATGATCTCTATACAAATTCACTGTGGACTGACCTGACTGTAGATAAGGGGTCATGACCTCTGTATACTAATTCACTGTAGACTGACCTGTCTGTAGATAAGGGGTCATGACTATGACATCTGTATACAAATTCACTGTGACTGACCTGTCTGTAGATAAGGGGTCATGATCTCTATACAAATTCACTGTGGACTGACCTGTCTGTAGATAAGGGGTCATGACATCTATATACTAATTCACTGTAGACTGACCTGTCTGTAGATAAGGGGTCATGACCATGACATCTGTATACAAATTCACTGTGACTGACCTGTCTGTAGATAAGGGGTCATGATCTCTATACAAATTCACTGTGGACTGACCTGACTGTAGATAAGGGGTCATGACCTCTGTATACTAATTCACTGTAGACTGACCTGTCTGTAGATAAGGGGTCATGACTATGACATCTGTATACAAATTCACTGTGACTGACCTGTCTGTAGATAAGGGGTCATGATCTCTATACAAATTCACTGTGGACTGACCTGACTGTAGATAAGGGGTCATGACCTCTGTATACTAATTCACTGTGACTGACTTGCCTGTAGATAAGGGGTCATGACCTCTGTATAAAAATTGATTGTAGACTGACCTGTCTGTAGATAAGGGGTCATGACATCTGTATACTAATTCACTGTAGACTGACCTGTCTGTAGATAAGGGGTCATGACCATGACATCTGCATACAAATTCACTGTAGACTGACCTGTCTGTAGATAAGGGGTCATGATCTCTGTATAAAAATTGATTGTGGACTGACCTGTCTGTAGATAAGGGGTCATGACATCTGTATACTAATTCACTGTAGACTGACCTGTCTGTAGATAAGGGGTCATGACATCTGTATACTAATTCACTGTGGACTGACCTGACTGTAGATAAGGAGACATGACCTCTGTATACTAATTCACTGTAGACTGACCTGTCTGTAGATAAGGGGTCATGACATCTGTATACTAATTCACTGTAGACTGACCTGTCTGTAGATAAGGGGTCATGACCATGACATCTGTATACAAATTCACTGTGACTGACCTGTCTGTAGATAAGGGGTCATGACATCTGTATACTAATTCACTGTAGACTGACCTGTCTGTAGATAAGGGGTCATGACCATGACATCTGTATACAAATTCACTGTGACTGACCTGTCTGTAGATAAGGGGTCATGATCTCTATACAAATTCACTGTGGACTGACCTGACTGTAGATAAGGGGTCATGACCTCTGTATAAAAATTGATTGTGGACTGACCTGTCTGTAGATAAGGGGTCATGACATCTGTATACTAATTCACTGTAGACTGACCTGTCTGTAGATAAGGGGTCATGACCATGACATCTGTATACAAATTCACTGTGACTGACCTGTCTGTAGATAAGGGGTCATGATCTCTATACAAATTCACTGTGGACTGACCTGACTGTAGATAAGGGGTCATGACCTCTGTATACTAATTCACTGTGACTGACTTGCCTGTAGATAAGGGGTCATGACTTTTGTATAGAAATTGATTGTGGACTGACCTGTCTGTAGATAAGGGGTCATGATCTCTGTATACTAATTCATTGTAGACTGACCTGTCTGTATAGAAGGGGTCATGATCTCTGTATACTAATTCATTGTAGACTGACCTGTCTGTAGATAAGGGGTCATGATCTCTGTATAAAAATTGATTGTGAACTGACTTGCCTGTAGATTGGGGGTCATGACTTCTGTATAAAAATTGATTGTGGACTGACCTTTCTGTAGATAAGGGGTCATGACCTCTGTATACTAATTCACTGTGGACTGACCTGTCTGTAGAGAAGGGGTCATGATCTCTGTATACTAATTCACTGTAGACTGACCTGTCTGTAAATAAGGGGTCATGATCTCTATACAAATTCACTGTGGACTGACCTGTCTGTAGATAAGGAGACATGACCTCTGTATACAAATTCACTGTGGACTGACCTGTCTGTAGATAAGGAGACATGACCTCTGTATACAAATTCACTGTGGACTGACCTAACTGTAGATAAGGGGTCATGACCTCTGTATACTAATTCACTGTGACTGACCTGTCTGTATATAAGGAGACATGATCCCTATACAAATTCACTATGGACTGACCTGTTTGTAGATAAGGGGTCATGACCCTTGTATACTAATTCACTGTGACTGACCTGTCTGTAGATAAGGAGACATGATCTCTATACAAATTAACTGTGGACTGACCTGTCTGTAGATAAGGGGTCATGATCTCTATACAAATTCACTGTGGACTGACCTGACTGTAGATAAGGAGACATGACCTCTGTATACAAATTCACTGTGGACTGACCTGTCTGTAGATAAGGGTTCATGACCCCTGTATACTAATTCACTGTGACTGACCTGTCTGTAGATAAGGAGACATGATCTCTATAGAAATTCACTGTGGACTGACCTGTCTGTAGATAAGGGGTCATGATCTCTACAAATTCACTGTGGACTGACCTGACTGTAGATAAGGGGTCATGACCACTCTATACTAATTCACTTTGACTGACCTGTTTGTAGATAAGGGGTTATGATCTCTCTATACAAATTCACTGTGGACTGACCTGACTGTAGATAAGGAGACATGACCTCTGTATGCAAATTCACTGTGGACTGACCTGACTGTAGATAAGGAGACATGACCTCTGTATACAAATTCATTGTGGACTGACCTGTCTGTAGATAAGGGGTCATGACATCTGTATACAAATTCACTGTGGACTGACCTGTCTGTAGATAAGGAGACATGACCTCTGTATACAAATTCACTGTGGACTGACCTGACTGTAGATAAGGAGACATGACCTCTGTATACAAATTCATTGTGGACTGGCCTGTCTGTAGATAAGGAGACATGACCTCTGTATACAAATTCACTGTGGACTGACCTGTCTGTAGATAAGGGGTTATGATCTCTGTATACTAATTCACTGTGGACTGACCTGTCTGTAGATAAGGGGTCATGACCTAAGCCTGATGTGTCTCCAGGAGGACTTCCCAATTTTCTGAGATGAACTAGCTCTGTCTCGTAAGAACCTTGAGGAGCCTGCATCAGCTGACAGTCATCACGCTCATTGTCTTTCAGTATCATCATCTAAAGAGTGGAGAGGTAATCATGTGAAAACTTAAATAAGGGAAAACTATAGAGTGTTATATTGTCTAGATATCAGAGAGCCAACCTCTCCAAAAATATCATTTGTGAAGCAGTAAAATGTTGTACAATAACAATTAAAAAAAAAATTAATCTGTAAGGTTACTTTTAAGAATTAAAAGATTAAATATCTACTGCTGTTGGTTTGCTGGGCTCTAAATGACTTTTGAGTTGTACGAATTATACATATATTTGTTGTGTTTTGTTTTCATAAATTAAAATTCTTAATCATTTATTATCATATGGTAAACTTCTTTCCATTAATGTGTCATCACTGCTATATAGTGATGAATGACTGGTGTAATTTTTACTATAAACAAAACAAATCAATTTTTCAAATAATTCCGGCGATTTTTTTTAACCAAATAAAAACTATTGTCAGTAAAGACTATATTCACATATAATACTTTTTGTGATTTATTTATTTATTTGTCTATTTATTTATTTATTTATTTTGATATGTACTATAAAAAAAAAGAATCAACTCAAACTTGTTGCACTTACAAGACAGAATGACAATTGAAGTCTGGCTGCTTACAGAATTTGGCAGCTAAATCTCTAACTAAGCAGGAGGATAGACTTGTGCCAAGATAAATGTCGTGCAATATTGATAAATGGATATCACTGACACAGATCTTGATAATCTGTCTTACACAGTACGATATCAATCTGGGTCATTATGCACTGTTTAAAACAATACCTGAAAATCCTCAGAGTTCAAATCATAGTATTAAAGACCGAGAGGCAAACCTGAGTAAGAAAAACAACAGTTCATTCGACATGTGTAAGTTTTACTGACACATTCATCTCAAAATCTGAAAACAATCAAGGTTTTCATGTTAAAGGCAATTTCTGCTATGAATTACTGACCAGGATTTGTATGATTTCATAATGAATACCTGTCAATGTTCTACACTTTACATAGGAGAAAAAAAGCATGAAAAATATTTCAAAAACTATTAATATCTTTAAAACCAAATAACTGTGATATATGGGAGTAAAAAAGTGCTGTAGCATGCTGGATTTAACAAGTATTGATCTGAAAGCAAAAGAGATAAAAAAATCTTTCAATGAAACAATTTTGAAACAAGAATTTAAGACTTAAAGACTTACAAAAACAGGAATTTCATTAAATTTCTACCTGCATTTTAATGTTAAATGTGAATGATATACTAGATGTTAAAACCCTATTGTGAAGTATTCACTGACATATAATTCTAAATATAAACCACTTTGTATTAATATCCAACCAGTAATTAATCAAAGCCAGACAATCAATAAAAGACATCAGGGGAGCGATCAGCCCACCATTGTTAGCTTTACTTTGTTTTCAAATAATTCAGTATGAACTTCATATGGTAGATTCAACTTTGTAAAAAAAAAAAAATAAATAAATGATTTATTTATCGTCATGAATACATAAAAACATTCAACAATTTTGGAATTTATTTTTAAAATATTTTGATAAACATGAAATTAGACCTGTTGGTTGATCAGTCAAGTGACAATGAAAAATTATTCCTACCTCAATGTAGAGATTTACAATTCAAACCTGATATGATAACCGTGGTTTGATTTTAACCTTCATTGAAGCTTGAGATGTGTAGTTTGTTCATCTGTACTCTAAGGTCTACATATTTTGTTCTGTAGAATTCATTCATGATTGATTCTAATTTTTCATTAATAAAATTACTGTTTAAACTGGAATAATATCATCGTAACAGTATTCAGCTCAGCCAATATTTCAGGAATGTAGTGCAGGAATATTGATATACATATGTCATACCCTGACTTACACTGAACGAGACATAATGACACACTGTACTGGAATCAGTCAATAAAGCTGTGAGAATTTGTACAAATTTGGGGACTACAAACTGGAATTCAATAAAAGAACAATAGATCCATATGCTCTGTGTCGCTCACCTTGATTTGTTCAACTTTAACAATATATATATATATCTTACATTACAACCTTATAGTAAGAGTTTATATCTTCATGTAGATCCTGTATGTTTGACTGTAGATATTTGAATAGAGTTTGGTATTGTCCATGAAAAAATTAATGCAATTTCTGGAATAATACAAGGAGTCACAAGAAGTCAAAAAATTTTATAGTAACAGAAAAAAGATGAATAATAAAATGTCCTCAATAAGAAAAGGCACAACTAGTGCACTAACCTTTTATATATAGAAAGTTTTGTAGAATTTAATGGAACAGTTTTTAAGTTGTAGGCTGGAAAAGAAAGTTAACAATTTTGTGTTTTTTAGCTGTAAATATAAAATATAAAAATTGAAATGTTGTCACCAGCAAAAGGCACAACTAGGGCACTAACCTAATATATACAGTGAAATGGTTTTGAAGTTGTAGCCTAAAAAGGAAAGTAAACACTAATTTTGTGCTTTTTGGTTGTTACCATGGTAACAATAAAAATATGAAAAATAGAATGTCATCAATAGCAAAATGCACAACTAGAGCACTAACTTAATATATACAGCAAGTTTTGTGATGTTGAGTTGAACAATTTTGAAGTTATAGCCCGGAAAAAAATGCCTGGCAGCCCAAATTAATATTTCCAACAAACACTTTTCATCAGGGATAACAACAAGAAAGAAATGAAATGGTATTTTTTTTTATAGACCCTGTGAATTTTTCTAAAACACGATGACATGTTATAAGAGCAAATTCTATTTTACATCTTAAAACTATCTTCTGATTATAGAAGTTCAGGAACAGACAAAGCTTAAAGACAAATTCAAAGCTTATTGTTTAATTTTGGAAAACAGACATATATTCAGGAGACATTTGTTTTCAAAAAGGACTTGAGTTTGGAAAAATAAAAAAAAAAATCTCATTAAAACAAATACTGACATGCAGTGTACATATATATGTACATGTCTCAACAGTATTGTACTCCTGGACAGGAGCCCCCAGTGTGATGATGGTGTGACTAGTTATGATTAAATGTATTAATTATACATGTATGTATATGTATTTCAGTAGAAATATCTCCTGCTGCTCTGATGACAGATCAATACATTACATTGTTTTTGTTGAAGTGAAGGTGGCATCAGAAAAGCAACATTGTTGTAATGAACTGCATGCTTTTTTGACAATACTAGGTGTAAGAAAATTAAGAACATGGACATGAAAATGTACCATAACCCCTTAAAGCTACCATAACCCTTTAAAACTACCATCACCAACACTTATCCAGTATTAAGCATCACCAATAACAACTCTACAATCAATTTCACATGAAATTTACATGATGATTGACACCTGAATGGGTCACAGTCAGGTCTGATCAATTTTATTAATGGACCTGAACAGGCTGCTTGAAGGCAGAATAATCAAAGACATAGTTCAGTTAGAAAGTAAACACTGGTAAATGTCGTTCTTCTATCTAATGCAAAGTCTATAATATTGAGAGTTAAATGTATTCGAAAAAGTTACATATCAGAACAACACACTGCTTACCAAGGTATAACATAAAAACAGCCCCTCACCCCATCCCTTTTTCAAGTAAAATTGATCAGACCTGAAAATTATGCTTTAGGTATTATTACTCCGGACGAGAAACTCTGTACATGAACACATATTCTTACTAAAGATGGAGAGCGATGTAACAACGATGTTGAACTTCTCTGAAAACAAAGTCGGTGTTGACGATATCAAATATATTATACACATATGTGTAACATGGAAAACTTTGAAAAGAAAGTTGATGAATAAGCCTAGGCTGTCTGGAAATAAGGTTTTAAGCGTTTAGAAGTGATAATAAGTTTTCTCTAACAGATTTTATAATGTATGATCAACTTCGGGTCTTTTTTGTGATCTGAGAAGCAATGCCATATTTCAGATATTCTAAAATGTTGCTAACTCTGGAGGTGACAAAATATAGCAGTTAAAAGTGAAACAGGCAGTCATACACTGTCTAACTTATCTATGACCTTTTTTAGTGAGGACTAGGGACACCAGACTACCATATTCAACCTGTAAGTGGACTAGCAACTTATAGGTCTTTTGCTTGATGTTGGAAAATAAAATTTTAAGATTGTGCCTCAGGAAGCCTAGGATGATATCAGCTCTTCTAAGTAAGTGATGCAATGATGTCCCACTTTATGTTTATGCTGACCCCAAGATAATTGGCCTCTCCATCACATGCTCCGTGATCCGAAGATAACTGACCTTTCCATCACATGTTCCATTTCTTGGCCATGGAGTGACATGCAAAAATAATTGATAACATGTCTCTTCCTGGTGGAAGACAGGACCTGACATTTTCCTCGGATAGAAACCTTTTTCCTTTTTTTTATTTATTAATTTTTTTTTATATAACAAAAATACTTAGCTTAAGGTCTTACTAAAATCTAGAAGTAAAATATCTTTTTGTTTACCTTCTGAGTTATTTCAATAAATTCTATAAATTAAATATAGACACCATTTACTTTACAACTATTGGGAAACAAGCAATTAGCTTATATTAATCACTCTTGTTGGCCCATACAGAAGCATGAGAGCGTCGTTCTGTGGGAGGAAACCAAAGTACCCAAGGGAAAACCCACTTGGTCAGACAGGTGACCTCATACCTTTTCACATCCGCTCTGTGAATCAAACCCTGAACGGCTAGGTGAAAGGTGGGTGACTTACCACTGAGCCACCCAAACATCCATGATTCTATCAAATGACTCTCACAAAACTATATGAAACTGTATTGTAAGGATGTTGTTGGCATGATTTATATTGTGGCTTATTATGATACATTCTAGCAACTTACAATAAATACAAGTGAGAGATTAATGATATGGTCATTTTCAGAGTTAAATACTTAGCTTCTTTTGACACAGTGTTAGCAGTCAAGGGGGACATAAGACAGGGCAGAGAATGGGAGAAAGTTCCCTCACCAGCTCCTTAAGTATCTTTAACTCTAAATGACCTGGGCAAACTACTTTGGTGGTGTCAAGCATCCGTTAGATGTCTACATCTTCACGTTAATCATTCTCCTTCAACTAAAGATTTTGTCAATAAAATTGGTGTGTGATAAATACAGGGACGAAAAAAAAATTGTTACACTGAAGTTAGGTTGTGAAGCCTCTAAGAAAGTCAGCTGTGAAAAGATCTGCTGAAAGTTTGCACCATTCACCATTTTTTATGGTAGGAGAAAGGATGAGAGAATCAAAAAATGGGCATTGTTGTGTCTCTCGGATAAACGTGGCCAATACCATGTTACTAACACTACAAGTATGGTAGTATCTTTTAATAACAGATGTTTAGCATTTTCAGGTGGTATTTCACATCTGGTATTGTTGAGAAAATCTGTCTGAGCTAATGTTGTCAGCACTGGTGAAAGCAGACAAAACTGGATTCTATAATATGTTGGCCTCATCCATATACAACTGTATAGGGCCTGATACCGTTGTTAATGAGCAAGTTTGGAGAATACAAAACTTATGTTGTTCGTTAAATTTTGATCAATTTATTGATTGACTTTAGCATGGTCTAAAGAATGCATGCAACCCCCAATGTATCTATCAGCATCAAACTGACATTATGAAAGCATTGACTAATGGATAAATGGCCTGGCCCCAGTCCAAGCATATATAACCAATATGTCTTATAATTGTTGTAACGTTCCGATGAATATATGATCGTTTGTAAAGAGTATCGACTTACGCGAACAAAAGCCTTTCTCTCGTATTGGTTTTGTCGTCGTCTCGCCTCATGATGCTCGTTGATTCCTGAACAAGCCATCTTTAAGAGTAAATCCTACAGCTCCAATGAGCCTCCCGACTGTATCAAACGATTCAACCAACTGTAAAAATACAACAGGAATTAGAATTGTCAAGATCGCAGGCGGAAACAGTTGACATCTGATATTGCAACATCGTGAAAGTGATTATAATAATGCACTTCATATGAAACTTCTATGAAAATCGGACGTAAACTTTCGTGTTGACAACTAATTTCGATAACAATACAAACCTTCAGTACTGGATGAATTGTAAAAGAAATTATCGATTCACTTCTTAGGCAAACCTTTCGTTGCCTAGCACGCGGAACTGGATGACCTATGACCTAAAACAAAACTATGTAGTTATTACCTTATCTATCAAAAGAGTTCCGAATTAGGGGAAGTAATGAAAGCTATTAATGGCGTCAAATTTGGATTTTTTTTCATATAATTTGAAGAGATAATTTCAGTAAAATTGTTTCTAGTTTGCGCTTTATAGACATTATTAAAACGTTGCAATTGGAACTGACGATTGTAAGTAGATGTAAACTCCATTCCGTTTTAATATAGATCAATAAAAAAAGAAAAATAGACCACGATTTCAAGATCTTTAGCAAGTGTCATTCCTCTTACAAACCGTATATAATGTGGCTTGCAGCATAATCGCAAGCAGACATTCGCGTGCTTTACTCCTTAAGCTCTACCTTGTCAACACCAGCTATTCCAGCCCGTACTGTGTGCACTCTTTGTTCCGAGCCCGTCAATGACGTATTTTCTCACCTCTGCTGTTCCTGTGGTAATACCAATGAGCTGCGTAGAAGTTATTATTATTATTATTATTATTATTATTATTATGTTTATTCAGGCAAAGACATAATAAAATTACACATTACAAATATCACATTACATAAGCAACTCAATAATAATTAAAATCAGTAATAAATTAATGTGGATTTCTTAAAATTATTAATTATAAAATATAAAATATCACAGAAGAATTTCACATACCTTAAAATATCACAGTTTAAACTAGTATCGCAGAAATTAAATTACACTGTGCTTGCAAATCGTCTAAGTAAAATAGTTGAAAATTTTAGAAATATCAATAAAAAAGAGAGAAATTTGATAAAACCAGATGAAAATGCCTTTGGCCTTGGATTACCCATAAAGCCTATAAAATAGGCTTATTTCCAATGGGGTCCATTTAAGGTGTAATCATTCCGGTTGAGATGTAAAGCCATGGAAAATGAGATTGAATTAATTTTCGCAGCATTAACTATAAATGAAACAGAGCACTATATTTGAAAGAAAATTACATTTACATAGAAGATATGAAAACAAATACTGAAAGTGAATAAAATGTTTTGGCACATTTCAGGGCATTTATGAAAAAGGATGGGATTTGAAGAGATATTATATAAATTTAATAATATAATATGAACAATAATATAACATAATATGTACAATAATATAACATCACTACCCGTTCAACCAGACGCAAAGAAGTGGAGGTTGAGCTCAATAGTAGACGAAGGGGTTGTCAAATTCGCCTTTTGATTGTAGCATCAGAAATTGTTTTACTTTGTTTTTAAAATGATATTTATTTTTAGAATTTTTAATATTTTCTGGAAGGGAATTCCAATCTTTTGTGGCCGAAGTAGAAAAGGAAGAACTTTCTATGCTTTTTACGTTTTTTATTGAGAAACTCATCGTTCCAGATCTAGTACCAAAACAGTTTTTGTTTAGAGAGAAAAGTTCATATAAATATTGTGGACATTTACCATTATAGATGTTAAAAGTATGGTTGAGGCGAAGTTGACGGACCCTTCGTTCTAGTTTTTCTAATTCAGTGACAGTGATCCTTGTTCTGTTATCAAAGTTAAGAATAAAGCGGACCATTTTGTTTTAGGTAGTCTGGAGTATACCTTTGAGTTTCTTAGTAATTCCTTCATACCAGGAGGAGCACGCATTATCAAAGTGGCACTGAATCAGAGCAGAACATAAAGTTTTACGAGATTTTAGAGATAGACATTTACTATTTCTGTTAAAAAATTTAAGTCTTTGGTTGATTTTTTGGATAATGTTGGAGACAATTTCCTCTCCAGATAGAAATTTATTTATCGTAACACCGAGGTATTTTACTGAAGATTGCGAAACAATGTTTTGACCGTTACATGAAATTTTGAAATCATCCTCGGGTACTTGTCCTAATTTTCTCTTTGGTCCAAATAAAATACTTTCTGTTTTACCTAAATGTAATGATAATTTGTTGTCAACGAGCCAATCATGACATGATTCCAAAACTAAGGATAATTTTGAAGAGATTGTTTTGGGACAGTGATGTTTTCTACAGGAAGTCCTCTCAGACTTTGGTCCATTTATGTACCGACCAATTTTGTTAATACGCTTTTAGGCCTGACCTCAGGCCTCCAGCTGCAAGATGCTGCTGTCCAGAAACTTTTTCTGATGAAAGCAGCAAGATTCGTTGTAAGTGCTACGCGCTCCTTAGCTTAATTATTCTTATTTTTTTTGACGTTTCCACGCGATATTCAGGATTTACATTGGTAAATCCTCTACTTCCACGCGGTAATTGAACTGTTTCTGTTTATATATACCAATATTTCCTTTGGGAGGAAATAAATTTTGATGATGATGATATTACTGAAATATTCATGCAAGAAGATGGAAGGACCTTTCTTTCTCTTCATTCTTTCTTATCGTCAGTATTATTTTCATTTTATTATTTATTTATTTATTTATTTATCTGTCTATTTTTTTTTTTGTTAATTTGTATGGAATGTAATGAAGGATAAAGAGTCTGTTATAATTTTTTAAGCAAGCTGAATTGTGATTTTCTGGAAACATGAAATTTTATTTAAGTTCAAATGTAATGAAAATATTTTTCTGATACCCACCGTAACATATAGATTCCGTATTTCTTGGAGTGCAATAGCAAATTTCCCAAGTGCTTTCGCTTATAAACATGCAGGATAGCTCCCCTGATTGTCGATTATCTCTGTCACCGCATTTTTTGACATTCGGTGTGTCAAGGCTAGGTTCGTGGCCAGGGCGTGGGATTTTGGCAGGCGGAGCAAGGGAAGCTGGTCACTGTTGTATCCTTCAGTTTCATCTGGGATGAATATACAGTGGACATGTCCAAAAATATGAGACTGAAGATCAAGTTTAGTTGAGGATCGACCATACAGCAGATACTTAAGTTATTATGCTTTGGTTAATTATTTGTGCGCGCGTGTATGTAATCACAGCTCTCTGTTGATTGGTCGGTATAAGTAAATCAAATGTAGATTGCAAGGGACCTGGATACATCTCCATAGGATTACATACATGATTTTGAACATAAAATATTGTTTATTTTTTTTAACTTTCACAAGAGAGATCATTGCCAACTTCACTTTCCATAGTATATTTGTAAAAAAAAATACTACAGGTCGCCAAGCTGTTGTTACCCAGTCATACCCTGTTGTCGCCCAGTCATACCCTGTTGTCGCCCAGTCATACCCTGTTGTCGCCCAGTCATACCCTGTTGTCGCCCAGTCATACCCTGTGGTCGCCCAGTCATAGCCAGTGATCGCCCAATCATACCCTGTTGTCGCCCATTCATGCTCTCTAGTCGCCCTGACATACCCTGTTGTCGCCCAGGATGCTTGTCAGCACACCTGTTACGTGTGTGATACACTGGACGTGTTTGATGCTCGACAGCACACCTGTTACGTGTGTGTGACATTGGACGTGTTTGATGCTCGTCAGCACATCTGTTACTGTTGTCGTTAGTCGCCCAGTGATACACTGTGTGTTTGATGCTCGTCATACACCTGTTACGTGTGTGATACGACGTGTTTGATGCTCGTCAGCACACCTGTTACGTGTGTGATACACTGGACGTGTTTGATGCTCGTCAGCACACCTGTTACGTGTGTGATACACTGAACGTGTTTGATGCTCGTCAGCACACCTGTTACGTGTGTGATACACTGGACGTGTTTGATGCTTGTCAGCACACCTGTTACGTGTGTGATACACTGGACGTGTTTGATGCTCGTCAGCACACCTGTTACGAGTAGGATACACAGGACGTGTTTGATGCTCTGCAGCACACCTGTTACGTGTGTGATACACTGGACGTGTTTGATGCTCGTCAGCACACCTGTTACGTGTGTGATACACTGGACGTGTTTGATGCTGTTGTTACGTGTGTGATACACTGCACGTGTTTGATGCTCGTCAGCACACCTGGACGTGTTTGATGCTCGTCAGCACACCTGTTACGTGTGTGATACACTGGACGTGTTTGATGCTCGTCAGCACACCTGTTACGTGTGTGTGATACACTGGACGTGTTTGATGCTCGTCAGCACACCTGTTACGTGTGTGATACACTGGACGTGTTTGATGCTCGTCAGCACACCTGTTACGTGTGTGATACACTGGACGTGTTTGATGCTCGTCAGCACACCTGTTACGTGTGTGATACACTGGACGTGTTTGATGCTCGTCAGCACACCTGTTACGTGTGTGATACACTGGACGTGTTTGATGCTTGTCAGCACACCTGTTACGTGTGTGATACACTGGACGTGTTTGATGCTCGTCAGCACACCTGTTACGTGTGTGATACACTGGACGTGTTTGATGCTCGTCAGCACACCTGTTACGTGTGTGATACACTGGACGTGTTTGATGCTCGTCAGCACACCTGTTACGTGTGTGATACACTGGACGTGTTTGATGCTCGTCAGCACACCTGTTACGTGTGTGTTTGATACACCTGTTACGTGTGTGATACACTGGACGTGTTTGATGCTCGTCAGCACACCTGTTACGTGTGTGATACACTGGACGTGTTTGATGCTCGTCAGCACACCTGTTACGTGTGTGATACACTGGACGTGTTTGACTGTCAGCACACCTGTTACGTGTGTGATACACTGGACGTGTTTGATGCTCGTCAGCACACCTGTTACGTGTGTGATACACTGGACGTGTTTGATGCTCGTCAGCACACCTGTTACGTGTGTGATACACTGGACGTGTTTGATGCTCGTCAGCACACCTGTTACGTGTGTGATACACTGGACGTGTTTGATGCTCGTCAGCACACCTGTTACGTGTGTGATACACTGGACGTGTTTGATGCTCGTCAGCACACCTGTTACGTGTGTGATACACTGGACGTGTTTGATGCTCGTCAGCACACCTGTTACGTGTGTGATACACTGGACGTGTTTGATGCTCGTCAGCACACCTGTTACGTGTGTGATACACTGGACGTGTTTGATGCTCGTCAGCACACCTGTTACGTGTGTGATACACTGGACGTGTTTGATGCTCGTCAGCACACCTGTTACGTGTGTGATACACTGGACGTGTTTGATGCTCGTCAGCACACCTGTTACGTGTGTGATACACTGTGTTTGATGCTCGTCAGCACACCTGTTACGTGTGTGTGATGCACCTGTTACGTGTGTGATACGTGTTTGATGCACACACTGTTACGTGTGTGATACACTGGACGTGTTTGATGCTCGTCAGCACACCTGTTACGTGTGTGATACACTGGACGTGTTTGATGCTCGTCAGCACACCTGTTACGTGTGTGATACACTGGACGTGTTTGATGCTCGTCAGCACACCTGTTACGTGTGTGATACACTGGACGTGTTTGATGCTCGTCAGCACACCTGTTACGTGTGTGATACACTGGACGTGTTTGATGCTCGTCAGCACACCTGTTACGTGTGTGATACACTGGACGTGTTTGATGCTCGTCAGCACACCTGTTACGTGTGTGATACACTGGACGTGTTTGATGCTCGTCAGCACACCTGTTACGTGTGTGATACACTGGACGTGTTTGATGCTCGTCAGCACACCTGTTACGTGTGTGTGACACTGGACGTGTTTGATGCTCGTCAGCACACCTGTTACGTGTGTGATACACTGGACGTGTTTGATGCTCGTCAGCACACCTGTTACGTGTGTGATACACTGGACGTGTTTGATGCTCGTCAGCACACCTGTTACGTGTGTGATGGACACTGGACGTGTTTGATGCTCGTCAGCACACCTGTTACGTGTGTGATACACTGGACGTGTTTGATGCTCGTCAGCACACCTGTTACGTGTGTGATACACTGGACGTGTTTGATGCTCGTCAGCACACCTGTTACGTGTGTGATACACTGGACGTGTTTGATGCTCGTCAGCACACCTGTTACGTGTGATATACACTGGACGTGTTTGATGCTCGTCAGCACACCTGTTATGTGTGTGTGACACTGGACGTGTTTGATGCTCGTCAGCACACCTGTTACGTGTGTGATACACTGGACGTGTTTGATGCTCGTCAGCACACCTGTTACGTGTGTGATACACTGGACGTGTTTGATGCTCGTCAGCACACCTGTTACGTGTGTGATACACTGGACGTGTTTGATGCTCGTCAGCACACCTGTTACGTGTGTGATACACTGGACGTGTTTGATGCTCGTCAGCACACCTGTTACGTGTGTGATACACTGGACGTGTTTGATGCTCGTCAGCACACCTGTTACGTGTGTGATACACTGGACGTGTTTGATGCTCGTCAGCACACCTGTTACGTGTGTGATACACTGGACGTGTTTGATGCTCGTCAGCACACCTGTTACGTGTGTGATACACTGGACGTGTTTGATGCTCGTCAGCACACCTGTTACGTGTGTGATACACACCTGTTACGTGTGTGACGTGTTTGATGCTCGTCAGCACACCTGTTACGTGTGTGATACACTGGACGTGTTTGATGCTTCAGCACACCTGTTACGTGTGTGATACATGCACACACACCTGTTACGTGTGTGATACACTGGACGTGTTTGATGCTCGTCAGCACACCTGTTACGTGTGTGATACACTGTTTGATGCTCGTCAGCACACCTGTTACGTGTGTGATACACTGGACGTGTTTGATGCTCGTCAGCACACCTGTTACGTGTGTGATACACTGGACGTGTTTGATGCTCGTCAGCACACCTGTTACGTGTGTGATACACTGGACGTGTTTGATGCTCGTCAGCACACCTGTTACGTGTGTGTTACACTGGACGTGTTTGATGCTCGTCAGCACACCTGTTACGTGTGTGATACACACACCCTGTGTGTGTGACACTGTGTTTGATAACACCTGTTACGTGTTTTGTTTGATAGTCAGCACACCTGTTACGTGTGTGATACACTGGACGTGTTTGATGCTCGTCAGCACACCTGTTACGTGTGTGATACACATATATAATTTACTCAAAGTCTTATCTGTTATAATGTACAAACACATCTGATGTCTCAATTGTTACAAGGAGAACCAATATTGTTGGAAATGCAATGTACATGTATATCTGTTTCCATAGTAACAATTTTGGAAATATCTGATGCGTCAAAGTATAGACTTTGACAAGCTGAATTAGTTCCCAGGTTTAAGAGAAGAATGGACAAGATCCATGTATTCGTTGGTCTTATTTGGTTACCATGGCAATTAAATGATATGAGTTATTTTGGAAGAAAATATCACCATTGTAAGTATCACACCTGAAGGCTCTTATTGATCAATCTTAAGCATAACAGAAAGATATCTAAATTTCAATCAATCAGAAGCCTCCATTATGTCTCTATAGCAATGGTTCTGGAAAGACATAATACTGCGTGCGTAAGTTATGGGTTTTAATATGTTACACTGTTTGACAAAGTTTCATTAAAATTGATATCAGGACAAATGATCTATAGCCACTACAGGTCAAAATTTAAGTAGAATTATCTGTTTCCATGGTAACTAATATTACTAGCAAAATAAGAAAACAAGGGCCATCAGAGACGATTAATGCTCCCTGAATGGGAAAAAATTTAAGTATGAAAAATAACAAACGGTAACAAGGGAGTTCTTGTACACTGCCCCCATTCTTGTTGAGATCTATCTACTTCACCTTAATACCTGTTATAGTTTTAGTGTAATGCTCCAGACAGAGTTTAAATATGATAAATAACAAAGGGCAATAACTCCTAAATTATGCTTCTCCTTGTTGAGATTTATCTGCCTATGAAGCATTATGTTGATACCTCTTGTGTTATGCTCCAGACAATTGGATGGATGGACAGACTGACAGAAAGATTGACAAAGCAGCAATTACATGCTCTCCCTTCGGGGAGCATAAAAAATTGCATGTACATTTACATGGTACTAAATATTTTTATAATGTTTAAAAAAAGTGGTTCACAAGTTATGTCTGCTGATAGATACACAGACAGATAGACCAACAACCTGATTCCAGTATACCCCACACCCAACCCTCAAACTTCATTGTGCAGGGAATAGAAATACCTGAAGTGACATCTGTTGTAGACATTTCTGAGGTGTTGCCTTTTACAAATACACTTGAGACAACACCTGTTACAAACATATCTGAGGTGTTGCCTTTTACAAATACACTTGAGACAACACCTGTTAAAAACATATCTGAGGTGTTGTCTTTTACAAATTCACTTGAGACAACACCTGTTACAAATATATCTGAGGTATCAATTCTTGCTTATACACTTAAGGCATCACTTTTTACGGATATCTAGCCTAATAAAAACACACTTTAGGTATTACCTGTTAAAAACAAACCTGATTTGTCACCTTTTACACAGACACAAGAGGTGTCACTTACTACAAAGACACATTAAATGTAGAATTTTACAAATATACCTCAGAGATGTTACCTGTACAAACATACATCTCTGAGGTGTGACCTGTACAAATATACCAATGAGGAGTTACTTGTAGAAACATACCTCTGCGATGTGACTTGAACAAACAAACATCTGAGGTGTGACCTGTATAATCATACCTCTGAGGGTCGACCTGTAAAAACAAACATCTGAGGTGTGACCTGTACAAACATACATCTGAGGTGTGACCTGTACAAACATACATCTCACGTGTGACCTGTACAAACATACCTCTGAGGTGTGACCTGTGCAAACATACATCTGAGGTGTGACCTGTACAAATATACCACTGAGGTGTGACCTGTACAAACATACATCTCTGAGGTGTGACATGTACAAATATACCACTGAGGTGTGATTTACACAAACAAACCTCTGAGGTGTGACCTGAACAAACAAACCTCTGAGGTGTGACCTGAACAAGCATACATCTAAGGTGTGACCTGTACAAACAAATATCTGAGGTGTGACCTGTACAAACATACATCTGAGGTGTGACCTGTACAAATATACCACTGAGGTGTGACCTGTACAAACATACATCTGAGGTGTGACCTGTACAAATATACCTATGAGGTGTGACCTGTACAAACATACACCTCTGAGGTGTGACCTGTACAAACATACCTCTGAGGAGTGACTTGTAGAAACATACCTCTGCGGTGTGATTTGAACAAACAAACATCTGAGGTGTGACCTGTATAATCATACCTCTGAGGGTCGACCTGTACAAACAAACATCTGAGGTGTGACCTTTACAAACATACCTCTGAGGTGTGACCTGTACAAACATACATCTGAGGTGTGACTTACACAATCAAACCTCTGAGGTGTGACCTGTACAAACATACATCTGAGGTGTGACCTGTACAAACATACCACTGAGGTGTGACTTACACAAACAAACCTCTGAGGTGTGACCTGAACAAGCATACATCTGAGGTGTGACCTGTACAAACATACCTCTGAGGTGTGACCTGTATAATCATACCTCTGAGGGTCGACCTGTACAAACAAACATCTGAGGTGTGACCTGTACAAACATACATCTCACGTGTGACCTGTACAAACATACCTCTGAGGTGTGACCTGTACAAACATACATCTGAGGTGTGACCTGTACAAATATACCACTGAGGTGTGACCTGTACAAACATACATCTGAGGTGTGACCTGTATAAATATACCACTGAGGTGTGACTTACACAAACAAACCTCTGAGGTGTGACCTTAACAAGCATACATCTGAGGTGTGACCTGTACAAACATACATCTGAGGTGTGACTTGTACAAATATACATCTGAGGTGTGACCTGTACAATTATACCTCTGAGGTATGACTTACACAAACAAACCTCTGAGGTGTGACCTGAACAAGCATACATCTGAGGTGTGACCTGTACAAACATACATCTGAGGTGTGACCTGTACAAACATACACCTCAGGTGTGACCTGTACAAACATACATCTGAGGTGTGACCTGTGCAAATATACCACTGAGGTGTGACCTGTACAAACATACATCTGAGGTGTGACCTGTACAAATATACCACTGAGGTGTGACCTGTACAAACAAACATCTGAGGTGTGACCTGTACAAACATACCTCTGAGGTGTGACTAATCAACAATTTCTTGTCCACAAACTTTTAAAATGTGTGTCTATGTAGATTTACTGAGCTATATTTATCTATGAAATCAAGTGACAATGAAAATAAAATGAAAAAAAAAAACCCATCAAAATTGAGTCTGAACAAAAATACATATGATCTTAAAGTACATGGGAATGTGGTGTGTACGTTAAATAGATATATTATATCAATGTAAATGTAATTTCCCATATCCCATCAGAGCACCAATATACAAAAAAAATAAAGAAATAAATAAAAAATGTTCATTGTATGCATAAAGTGTAAATATTTTCCATAAAATGAATATACTCTCTGTTAATTTAAGTTTTCACAAGTAAGTTTACCTACTTGTCTTCCTGCCATGGTTTGATTTCAATAATCGCTTTATAAAAGAAGGGACGTAACTCTAGAAAAGGGCAGTAACAGTAACAGATGTAAAGTGTATATATGACTTCTTACGATGAAGGGAAAAATGGTAAAAGTTAAATCTTTAATCAACAAAACAACACAAAAAATTGAAGAATGGATTTCATCTTTTGTGTTCATGGATTTGATATGTATTTTAAGTTATATGGATGATTTTAAAAACTAATCTAAAATCTAAAATTATTCAGATATTTTAAACCAAAATTTCTTAGATTTTGATAAATGTAAGTACTCCTGTATAATAAAAAGAACTTTCACCACATCCTCATACCAATTATAGACATTCATCATGTCATTATACAAATTACAGACTTTCACCACATCCTAATACAAATTATAGACATCATCACATCCTTACACAAATTATAGACATCATCACATCCTTATACAAATTGCAGACTTTCATCACATCCTTATAAAAATTATAGACATCATCACATCCTTATACAAATTATAGATATCATCACATCCTTATACAAATTATAGACATCATCACATCCTTATACAATTTACAGACTTTCATCACATCCTTATACAAATTGTGACATTCATCACATCCTTATATAAATTACAGACTTTCATCACATCCTTCTATAAATTACAGACTTTCATCACATCCTTATACAAATTGTGACTTTCATCACATCCTTATTCAAATTGTGACTTTCATCACATCCTTATACAAATTACAGACTTTCATCACATCCTTATATAAATTATAGACATCATCACATCCTTATACAAATTGTGACTTTCATCACATCCTTATACAAATTACAGACTTTCATCACATCCTTATACAAATTACAGACTTTCATCACATCCTTATACAAATTGTGACATTCATCACATCCTTATACAAATTACAGACTTTCATCACATCCTTATACAAATTACAGACTTTCATCACATCCTTATATAAATTATAGACATCATCACATCCTTATACAAATTAGACTTTCATCACATCCTTATACAAATTGTGACTTTCATCACATCCTTATACAAATTGTGACTTTCATCACATTCTTATACAAATTGTGACTTTCATCACATCCTTATATAAATTACAGACTTTCATCACATCTTTATATAAATTACAGACTTTCATCACATCCTTATACAAATTACAGACTTTCATCACATCCTTATACAAATTACAGACTTTCAGCACATCCTTATACAAATTGTGACATTCATCACATCCTTATACAAATTACAGACTTTCATCACATTCTTATACAAATTACACACTTTCATCACATCCTTATATAAATTGTGACTTTCATCACATCCTTATACAAATTGTGACTTTCATCACATCCTTATACAAATTGTGACTTTCATCACATCCTTATACAAATTGTGACTTTCATCACATCCTTATACAAATTACAGACTTTCATCACATCCTTACACAAATTACAGACTTTCAGCACATCCTTATACAAATTGTGACATTCATCACATCCTTATATAAATTATAGACATCATCACATTCTTATACAATTTACAGACTTTCATCACATTCTTATACAAATTACAGACTTTCATCACATCCTTATATAAATTATAGACATCATCACATCCTTATACAAATTGTGACTTTCAGCACATCCTTATACAAATTGTGACTGTCATCACATCCTTATACAAATTACAGACTTTCATCACATCCTTATACAAATTACAGACTTTCATCACATTCTTATACAAATTACAGACTTTCATCACATCCTTATATAAATTATAGACATCATCACATCCTTATCCAATTTGTGACTTTCATCACATCCTTATACAAGTTACAGACTTTCATCACATCCTTATATAAATTATAGACATCATCACATCCTTATACAAATTGTGACTTTCATCACATCCTTATACAAGTTACAGACTTTCATCACATCCTTATACAAATTAGACTTCAACCACCTCCACATAAAATTTGTTATTATCCAGATATCATCCCTTAGTGTCCAGTCTAACATGACGAAACATTTAATCATTGGGCGAAAGCGTTCAGGTGTTTTTATAGCATTCTGCATCATCTTCTATGGAAAGTAGAATTTCAGAAACCTGTAAAAAATCAGCACATGCTTTAACCATAACTCATCAAAATGGTTTTTCTCACTTATCAAAACATTTTCCTTGAATTATAAATCTGCACTATCTGCACTAAGCAGAGATTTATATTCACTGAAGACAACCACTTCCTGTCCACTTAATTACCTTTACAGAAATTACCTTTACAGAAATTACCTTTATAGAAATGTTTTTTGAGGTTTTTATAGACAGATATTTTTCATATACTGGCAATTTAAAAGACAGCATAAACATACCACCAAAAGGATTCGTGTGTGGTATCCTTGGAGACATCTATTCTGTGTCCTGCTGAAGGGCCAATATCGACCGTGATATTTGTGTATAGGGGATGTTCTGTCAGCTGTTTCACAGTGTAATTCATCGTGGATGGTGTATTTAAGCCATCGTTCATCCATCTACCCCGCCATCCCAGGAAGGCATCATAACTAAGACCACAAAAGATACAAACACAGAAATTATAACTCAGTAACATGTATCAAAGTAGATACACCATGTAAAAGTTTGTATACAAAATTGAAAATTTACATATCAAAACCAAAGTGCAATATAGTAAAAGTATAACAATGTAACACATGAATTTTCAGTGAATTTTGAAATACTGCACAACAGACTTTTTCACTTCAGTGTATCTTATTACTACCAAGATTGCATAGCAACTATTACAATCACAACTTTTTTTATTCAAGAAAAAATAATCTTTCCCTGAATCAGGTGTATTGTATAGATAATTGATGTTACTGAAGTTTAAATGTATTTGCAATTGCAATTTAAATACAATTGCACAACGATAGTCAATACTTTATTGGTGCTTGGGAATTTACATTCATTTACAATGCTGGTATATAACAGTATTGGGTTATCATGTTAAAGCATTTCCTTTTCAATGAGAAACCATAGTGTAAAATTTCTGATCTTTAACATTACAAAATGATACGGCAAATGTGAGATATCTCATTTTCGACATGAAGTAGAGAAATTTGTACACCTTTATGAATTGCTCAATTTTCATGATTTTTCACAATTCTATATTAACTACAACAATTTATGGACATATGAATTCCTGGACTAAGAAAATCCACAAAACTGACAAAAATAAATCCTCCATGAAAATGAATTATTTACAGTATCCTGAACTTGACCATAAAATTTAAGAATCCATTCAGTCATTCTTCAGGAATAGGAGCAACAAATTTTAAACATCAAAACGCAAAATGACGACTTGCAGTCATTTTTATTATCTATCGAAGCCCAACATGTGACATGCACATCCAGGACCCATAAATATACAAAACTTTTCAAGGAAGTCTTCAGAAACAGCACAGTAACAAAAAAATTGTTCATGGTGTGGATGGATGGACAGACCAACCACAGAAGCAAAGTGATTTAAAAAGAACCAACATTTGATGACGATTATCTAAAAATTGTTATCAGATCTATTTGTGTGATATATCACAAGACCTATTTTAGTAAGATAAAATATTGTTTACCCATTGTCAGATCTTGTCTCCTTCACATGGCGCACCATCTTGAACATGCCAATGTATTCTGGAGGTCGTGTGATCAACAGTCCTGCTTCTTGTGTTCTGTATTAATAAATATAAATATCTTTTTAGATTCTGCATTTCTGTTATCATTATCCTTGTTGGTGGTCACATGACTGTCATAAGAATTTCTATGCTGTGATGTCCTCATTTCTCAAGCCCAAGTATGAGTTAAGTTAGCCATGTGACAGTCATATGATTGCAATGTGACCAACTGTGCAGGAACATCATCATGTGAATGTCATGTGACTTAACCTGCTGAAATGTTGCCATTTTCATTCCACCAACTCCAGTAAGAGTTAGGGTAGTCATGTGACTACCATGTAACTTACCATGCTGAGTAATCCTCATTTTCCCAGTCACAGTAATCTTCATTTCCCCAGCCCCAGTAATCCTCATTTCCCCAGCCCCAGTAATCCTCATTTCCCCTGTCCCAGTAATCCTCGTTTCCCCAGCCCCAGTAATCCTCATTTCCCCAGCCCCAGTAATCCTCATTTCCCCAGCCCCAGTAATCCTCATTTCCCCTGTCCCAGTAATCCTCGTTTCCCCAGCCCCAGTAATCCTCCTTTCCACAGCCCCAGTAATCGTTTCACCAACCCCAGTAAGAGTTTGGGTAGCCATGACTTACCATGCTGAGATGTTGTCGTACTCATTTTCCCAGTCACAGTAATCCTCGTTTCCCTAGCCCCAGTAATCCTCGTTTCCCCAGCCCCAGTAATCCTCCTTTCCCCAGCCCCAGTAATCGTTTCACCAACCCCAGTAAGAGTTTGGGTAGCCATGACTTATCATGCTGAGATGTTGTCGTACTCATTTCCCCAGTCACAGTAATCCTCATTTCCCTAGCCCCAGTAATCCTCGTTTCCCCAGCCCCAGTAAGAGATAGAGTAGCCATGTAACTTACCCTGTTGAGATGTCATCGTCCTCATTTCCCCAGCCCCAGAAATTCTCGTTTCCCTAGCCCCAGTAATCCTCATTTCCCCTGTCCCAGTAATCCTCATTTCCCCTGTCCCAGTAATCCTCATTTCCCCTGTCCCAGTAATCCTCGTTTCCCCAGCCCCAGTAATCCTCATTTCCCCTGTCCCAGTAATCCTCATTTCCCCTGTCCCAGTAATCCTCGTTTCCCCAGCCCCAGTAATCCTCATTTCCCCTGTCCCAGTAATCCTCATTTCCCCTGTCCCAGTAATCCTCATTTCCCCAGCCCCAGAAATTCTCGTTTCCCTTGCCCCAGTAATCCTCATTTCCCCTGTCCCAGTAATCCTCATTTCCCCTGTCCCAGTAATCCTCGTTTCCCCAGCCCCAGTAATCCTCATTTCCCCTGTCCCAGTAATCCTCGTTTCACCAGCCCCAGAAATCCTCATTTCCCCAGCCCCAGTAATCCTCGTTTCCCCAGCCCCAGTAATCCTCATTTCCCCAGCCCCAGTAATCCTCATTTCCCCAGCCCCAGTAATCCTCATTTCCCCTGTCCCAGTAATCCTCGTTTCCCCAGCCCCAGTAATCGTTTCACCAACCCCAGTAAGAGTTTGGGTAGCCATGACTTACCATGCTGAGATGTTGTCGTACTCATTTCCCCAGCCCCAGTAATCCTCGTTTCCCTAGCCCCAGTAATCCTTGTTTCCCCAGCCCCAGTAATCCTCGTTTCCCCAGCCCCAGTAAGAGATAGAGTAGCCATGTAACTTACCCTGTTGAGATGTCATCGTCCTCATTTGCCCAGCCCCAGAAATTCTCGTTTCCCCAGCTCCAGTAATCCTCATTTCCCCAGCCCCAGTAATCCTCATTTCCCCTGTCCCAGTAATCCTCGTTTCCCCAGTCACAGTAATCCTCATTTCCCCAGCCCCAGTAATCCTCATTTCCCCTGTCCCAGTAATCCTCGTTTCCCCAGTCACAGTAATCCTCATTTCCCCAGCCCCAGTAATCCTCATTTCCCCAAACCTAGTAAGAATTTGGGTAGCCATGACTTACCATGCTGAGATGTCGTTGTACTCATTTCCCCAGCCCCAGTAATCCTCGTTTCCGCAGCCCCAGTAATCCTCGTTTCCCAAGCCCAAGTAAGGGATAGTGTAGCCATGACTTACAGTGTTGAGATGTCATCGTCCTCGTTTCCCAAGCCCCAGTAATCCACTTTCCCCAGCCCCAGTAATCCTCGTTTCCCCAGTCACAGTAATCCTCATTTCCCCAGCCCCAGTAATCCTCGTTTTCCCAGTCCCAGTAATCCTCGTTTCCCCAGTCACAGTAATCCTCATTTCCCCAGCCCCAGTAATCCTCATTTCCCCAGTCCCAGTAAGAGATAGGGTAGCCATGTAACTTACCGTGCTGAGATGTTGTTGTCCTCGTTTCCACAGCCCCAGTAATCCTCGTTTCCCCAGCCCCAGTAATCCTCGTTTCCCCAGTCACAGTAATCCTCATTTCCACAGCCCCAGTAATCCTCGTTTCCCCAGCCCCAGTAATCCTCGTTTCCCCAGCTCCAGAAATCCTCATTTCCCCAGCCCCAGTAATCCTCGTTTCACCAGCCCCAGAAATCCTCATTTCCCCAGCCCCAGTAATCCTCGTTTCCCCAGTCACAGTAATCCTCATTTCCCCAACCCTAGTAAGAATTTGGGTAGCCATGACTTACCATGCTGAGATGTTGTTGTACTCATTTCCCCAGCCCCAGTAATCCTCGTTTCCACAGCCCCAGTAATCCTCATTTCCCAAGCCCAAGTAAGGGATAGGGTAGCCATGACTTACAGTGTTGAGATGTCATCGTCCTCGTTTCCCCAGCCCAAGTAATCCTCGTTTCCCCAGCCCCAGTAATCCTCATTTCCCCAGTCCCAGTAAGAGATAGGGTAGCCTTGTAACTTACCATGCTGAGATGTTGTTGTCCTCGTTTCCCCAGCCCCAGTGATCCTCATTTACCCAGCCCCAGTAATCCTCGTTTCCCCAGTCACAGTAATCCTCATTTCCCCAGTCGCAGTAATCCTCGTTTCCCCAGCCCCAGAAATCCTCATTTCCCCAGCCCCAGTAATCCTCGTTTCACCAGACCCAGTAAGAGATAGGGTAGCCATGTAACTTACCGTGCTGAGATGTTGTTGTCCTTGTTTCCCCAATCCAAATAATCCTCATTTCCCCAGCCCCAGTAATCCTCGTTTCCCCAGACCCAGTAAGAGATAGGGTAGCCATATAACTTACCGTGCTGAGATGTTGTTGTCCTTGTTTCCCCAGCCCAAATAATCCTCATTTCCCCAGCCCCAGTGATCCTCATTTCCCCAGCCACAGTAAGAGATAGGATAGCCATGTTGCTTACCGTGCTTAGATGTCATCGTCTTCATTTCCCCAGCCCCAGTAATCCTCTTTTCCCCAGCCCCAGAAATCCTCATTTCCCCAGCCCCTTTAATTCTCATTTCCCCAGCCCCAGTAAGAGATAGGGTAGCCATGTAACTTACCATGCTGAGATGTTGTTTTCCTCGTTTCCCCAGCCCCAGTGATCCTCATTTCCCCAGCCCCAGTAATCCTCATTTCCCCAGCCCCAGTGATCCTCATTTACCCAGCCACAGTAAGAGATAGGATAGCCTTGTAACTTACCGTGCTGAGATGTCATCGTCTTCATTTCCCCAGCCCCAGTAAGAGTTTGGGTAGCCATTAATTTTTTGGAAGCTGTCTGCCTTCATAGCAATCACTCCCCCGGCATAGTTAAAATACATAACACTGGCAACAAAAATAAAACTTACATGTAAGTTAAATAATGTTCTACATATCATCCTACATTAAGTCATCAGATTAGAATCACCTCTTACACTGTACCATTAAATAAAAGGCAGCACTCAAGCATTCCTGGCACAGTCATAGCAAGAACACACAGCAACAAAATGTATTTCCGATGACAACATTTAATTTTATGTTATTATTCAATACTTATTCAAAAATTTGACATAATGCTTCAAAGGTCTATACAAGTAATTTTGCTTTGTGCATTAACTATACAAGATATTCTAAAGACTTGAACATGGAAGTTACAAGAATGTGTTATCAGCCCAGAGAAGCTATAATGATATCAATTGAAAACAAAATGTCTGGGAAATCATGACATGAAAGTTGTTGTGTTTGTTGGAGACTGTGTGGCTGACATGTCTGCCATCGGCGACAGTAGTCAACTCATCCATGTTATTCAGCAATAGAATGTGAGGCAACAAGATTTTCTTTTACAGGCAATAGGTAAATTATTTTCTCTTCCTGATACGAAGTTACGGACTGGGAAAACTAGTTCCATTTTTTTTGTCTTTTACTACATAATAATAACATAATTGTTAAGAAAAAATAAATGAAATATTTTCTTCAATGATTTAAGACGAACTTGATGTAAATATTTAAATCTGGGGAACAGATTAGTGATGCCAATATCTAGATTCATCACTAGCAGACAACAATTTTTAAATCTGGGGAACTATCACTGATATCTAGTTTCATCACTAGCAGACGACAATTTTTAAACCTGGGGTACAACTCACTGATATCTAGATTCATCACTAGCAGACGACAATTTTTAAATCTGGGGTACAATTTAATGATATCTAGGTTCATCACTAGCAGACGACAATTTTTAAACCTGGGGTACAACTCACTGATATCTAGATTCATCACTAGCAGACAACAATCTTTAAATCTGGGGTACAATTTAATGATATCTAGGTTCATCACTAGCAGACGACAATTTTTAAACCTGGGGTACAACTCACTGATATCTAGATTCATCACTAGCAGACAACAATCTTTAAATCTGGGGTACAATTTAATGATATCTAGGTTCATCACTAGCAGACGACAATTTTTAAACCTGGGGTACAACTCACTGATATCTAGATTCATCACTAGCAGACAACAATCTTTAAATCTGGGGTACAATTTAATGATATCTAGATTCATCACTAGCAGACGACAATTCTTAATTCTGGGGTACAACTCACTGATATCTAGATTCATCACTAGCAGACGACAATTTTTAAATCTGGGGAACTATCACTGATATCTAGTTTCATCACTAGCAGACGACAATTTTTAAATCTGGGGTACAACTCACTGATATCTAGATTCATCACTAGCAAACGACAATTTTTAAATCTGGGGTACAACTCACTGATATCTAGATTCATCACTAGCAGACGACAATTTTTAAATTTGGGGTACAATTTAATGATATCTAGGTTCATCACTAGCAGACGACAATTTTTAATTCTGGGGTACAACTCACTGATATCTAGATTCATCACTAGCAAACGACAATTTTTAAATCTGGGGTACAACTCACTGATATCTAGATTCATCACTAGCAGACGACAATTTTTAATTCTGGGGTACAACTCACTGATAGCTAGATTCATCACTAGCAAACGACAATTTTTAAATCTGGGGTACAACTCACTGATATCTAGATTCATCACTAGCAGACGACAATTTTTAAATTTGGGGTACAATTTAATGATATCTAGGTTCATCACTAGCAGACGACAATTTTTAATTCTGGGGTACAACTCACTGATATCTAGATTCATCACTAGCAAACGACAATTTTTAAATCTGGGGTACAACTCACTGATATCTAGATTCATCACTAGCAGACGACAATTTTTAATTCTGGGGTACAACTCACTGATATCTAGATTTTTCACTAGCAGACGACAATTTTTAAATCTGGGGTACAACTCACTGATATCTAGATTCATCACTAGCAAACGATAATTTTTAAATCTGGGGTACAACTCACTGATATCTAGATTCATCACTAGCAAACGACAATTTTTAATTCTGGGGTACAACTCACTGATATCTAGATTCATCACTAGGAAACGACAATTTTTAAATCTGGGGTAAAACTCACTGATATCTAGATTCATCACTAGCAGACGACAATCTTTAAATCTGGGGTACAATTTAATGATATCTAGGTTCATCACTAGCAGACGACAATTTTTAATTCTGGGGTACAACTCACTGATATCTAGATTCATCACTAGGAAACGACAATTTTTAAATCTGGGGTAAAACTCACTGATATCTAGATTCATCACTAGCAGACGATAATTTTTAAATCTGGGGTACAACTCACTGATATCTAGTTTCATCAATAGCAGACGACAGCTGACGAAGGTGATCATCACACATGTAGAGATTTTTGTCATTTTCTGGGAGAAGATCCACGTCATGGAAAATAAAGCAATCAAATTTTCCAATCTTCATTGCTTCTCTGAATCCAACATTCATTAGCTTTCCTCGATTAAACCTGTCATCTCCTGCCTGTAAATAAAATCATTATTATTGTTGCTAATTATACAATATAAATCTTCTGTAACCTAGACGAGCACGACTCGCAAAGAATGGCTAAAACAACCAAAATACAATATATACAAGTTTATTACACTCTATACACATAACAAGATATATCTCCTACCCTAATTCAGCACACTTCACTCCCTCACTCATAACCACACTTACACTTATAGAAAATATAGAAATATATATTAAAGTCTATACAGCCAAGCATCTATACATGTCTCTGGTAAAGACTCTGAAAAACGTCTCTGGATGACCTGCTTATAAAACGTTACATGAGTCAGCAAATGTTCACCGGATTGAACAAATGTCCTCCCTGTTAACAGATCCAATGACGCACCAAGTACTGTCCACAAAGGACATCTCAATAGTTGTCCACACAGGACATCTCAGGACTGCCCACACATGATATCTTCATAATGGTCCATACAGGACATCTTAGGACTGCCCACACAGGACATCTTTATAATTGTCCACACAGGACAGCATATACAGTAGATAGGTCTGTCTACCTCCAGACTATATACTGCAACAGTCCACACCAGACCTCATATGTTTACAGGACTGCCCACACAGGACATAGTATCAGGCTACACTGCCTTGCCCACACAGTACGTTAGCAACAGCTATCTTGGCCCACATAGGACACAAACATGTTCCATCTCTGTACCAGTAGTATCATCATCGTCCTCACTAACATCATGGGGTAGAACTGTAATTACATAATATAACCATGTCTAACCAAATATCCCATTCCTATTACTAAGCTATACATATATTCATTTAGTATCTCATAATATACACAAATATCATATTATTACAACCATATAATACTGTATGTAGCTAATTAACTGATATAATTCCATTAGCAAATTCTAGTCTTAATTTCAAGTTTCTGATAATAACTAAATACATAATCCAATTCACAAAAATTAGTTATTCTATACCCATAACATATGTATTTTGAACTGTACTCATCGGCTTTTATAAGCATATACATGTATCTCTTAATATTCGGCCCAAATACCAAACAGAACAGATTCCGGGTAAACATTGGAATATAAGGGTGTTATAAAGGTTTACAAACTTACCGCAAACTGTATTTTGCGCTGGCTAACCCCATACAAGCAATTATCAACCTGCCGAAATCTACACCGCTGCTCTCGCTTACATGTACATTTCCATTCTCACGAGACTAAATTCAAATATAAAGAACTCGGATCCGGAGAATCCGTAATTAAATCTTTTACGTGGAATTATTAAGAAAAATAAATAGACAGTATTTAATTTAGGTATTATCAAAATTATTTCATTAAATACATGTACGAAATGTTCAGAATAACTGGGATATTATTTCATACATATAAACAGATAAAATGTACAAAATTATTGTTGGGACTGTGACATCTTCATCAATCAATTAATGGTACTTTTCAAAATATGAACTGGTTTATTTAGAACGACAAAACCATCAAGGACATATTGACAAGCATCGAATACCACCCTAAGGAACACAATATTTCCATAGAGATCATGCCAGTGACCATAATGGACTTATTTCAATAACAGTTCTGATTCTTAAAACTCATCCAAGACATCTATTTTAAATATTAGAAGGATGTTGACATACCTGCTCTAATAAAAATACTTGGTAGTCGATGTTCTGTTTCCTCAGTAAAGGATGTATCCTGTTGAGCATGATCTTGAGGTGATGGAGACGGTTTCTGTAGGGAATTATGATCGCAACTTTCTGAAATGATGTACAGCCCTCAGGTTTCCATTGTCCACCCAGGGAAACATGTGGATTTCTCTGCTTGATCAGATCAAACGATGGTTCAGAGAAAATATCTAACTTCACTACATCTGGAATCAAGATAATAACAAAAAATTCATCAAAATGGAGCTTGTGAAGAACACACATAAATGTACATATGTATGTTTCCTTGGCAACGCCTGGATGTAAACTGCCTAGAAATGTAATTTAGGGTATGATGAATGACATTCGTCACATGACCATTACATCATTATTATAGGTAAGGAAACAGTGAAAGATGACAGTGTAAATGGCTGTCAACCTGATGGAGTGCAAAGTTCATAAATAATAATTTATTGCAGCATAATAAGTTCATTATTGGCATAACGTAGCAACATACATAGCAATTATAAATACAGTGAAACCTCACTTTTAAGGCCGTGTTGGTGACTCAACTGGATATGTCTTGATAACCGGTAAAAAGCTTAGTATAGTGAGTAAGCCCAATACTGCTACTTTTATCCATACATTTTCAGTCATTGAATCTGTATGTTGGTCTTATAGCAGTTTGGCACCTAAATACAGCTAAATGGCCCAACACCTGGTAGATATACTCAGGAATACACAGCACCTTGGTAATAAGGTGACTGCCTAAGGTAGGTTCTAATAAGCGAGGTAATATTAAGTTCACAACTGATCCTTAGGACTTTTAAAAACTGGTCTTAATTTGCGAGGTGGTCTGAATAGTGAGGTGGTCTTGTTAGTGAGGTGGTCTTAGTAGTGAGGTGGTTTTAACAGTGAAGTATGCAATACAAAGATATCTATAGGGTTTTTTGGGGACTGAATTACATTGATCTTCATAATGATCTGGTCTTTTTTTAGGTTAGCTTTAAGTGAGGTTTCACTGTATAAGCACTGAAATTTCATTGGTTTGGTAGACATATTTAACAAAGTGCACTCATGTTGATGTTATCCTGCGAAGTTGTGCTGCTTATTACGATCATGAATACCATATCTAAAGAGATCAATATTTAAAGTTTATACATCCAACTATCTTACCGAGGCTGTCAAAGTCGATTGGACAGATATGTGCTGCTTTGAGAGGATTAAGTATGTGTGTGCGTACTAATGACTCCGGGCTTGTGTATGTACAGTGGCTGCGATAGTTGAACAAAGAAAAGAGCACCAGACTGATGTAAAACACCAAAAGTGTTAGGAACAGGAGTCTTTGCCAGTGCAGCAAACGTTTCTTCATACTGTTAATATATCTATAAAACAGAGACAAAATGATTAGTTTTACAAGCCAAGAGACATGGATCTATCAATTAATGAGCTGTACATAGACTGATAGATGAAATACAAACTTGATTTAACTGTTTGTATTATGAAATTAAAAAAAATATATATATGGTACATTTGAAAATAAAAAAAATGCAATCAAAATTTAAACCTAACTTTTAAAATAGGTGCACAATCCGACACAAAAAACATAAATACAACTTCATTTGGAAAATTCATAATAGTAATATACTATGGATGGCTGAAGGTTCCATGCATATGCATAACACTGAAGGAGTTACCTTCCCCTAACAGGGGACCAGGTCCGAGATCAAATGTAAACTAACGACTTGTGATCGCCGTGGTCAGAAAAAATGCAAGATCAGATATGACTCTTTTTGGAGTAAAACTGTAATTAAGATCACAAAGGTATAGCTATTGTTTGAAATTTTTAAAAAAACGGAAATGTCATGGATGAGCGTTTTATATCAGAACATCGCCGGTATAGAGTATAGTGACATAAATCGTTGTCTACTCACGAGGGCGTTCCAACCTGTCATCCTCATTAAACGTTGGAACTCATAATATCAGCTGTTAAGACTTCACTGTTTAACTGTCTCGGTCAGACACTGGTTATATCATGTCCTAGTGATTGATAATCTAAAGCAACAGATTAATAAAAGCCAAACTTACATACATTCCACCTGGACAAATGACGGTAACACCAACCAGTAAACAATCAAATCCGGAAGTGCCTATAAGTCAGGGGAGGTCACTCCAAGACTCACGTATGGTTGCCACATATAGGTATAGATACGTTGCACATGTATATTCTGACGTTCGAGCTAAATGATTTTGACATGTAGCGAAAACAAAAACAAAACAATGGAGTCCCGCTTTGTTACATTTGAATAAGAAAACACTTGTTTAAACAAGCATTAAGACAACATATTAAAGAAAGTTGGAGAAACATTAGCATGATCTTTTGAGTTTGACGTTAGGCCTACTCTTCAAATCAAGTTGATTCTGTTTTGAATCGCCCACTCTGAGCGGTAGTCTACAATTTTATGTTTTTATCTGGTAACTTGTTTGATTACTTACACAGGTGTTACCAGATTTTTTTAATAGTGTTTATACAGATACAGAGTTGTGTGGTTTTTATTTAGCTCACTTGATTCTAAGCGACACGGGTTGATGACTTTTGGCGAAACACCAACATAATCATTGCATTTTAACATGTTTTATGTAAAGAATGAAATTGCCAACCAGTTCCATTGTTAGAGAAAATGGTTGATACCGAATCCGCACGGCGAGGTAGCATTCATTTTCCCTAATAACAGACTGGAAATAGTCCTAGGTCCTCCACTATGAATCTGTCCTACCAGCCACTGAAATGTAATCATTAGTTGTCCAGGGATGTCTATAGAATGTGCCCTACCAGCCACTGAAATGTAATCACTAGATGTCTATAGAATGTGCCCTACCAGCCACTGAAATGTAATCACTGCTTGTCCAGGGATGTCTATAGAATGTGCCCTACCAGCCACTGAAATGTAATCATTAGATGTCAGGGATGTCTATAGAATGTGCCCTACCAGCCACTGAAATGTAACCACTAGTTGTCCAGGGATGTCTATAGAATGTGCCCTACCAGCCACTGAAATGTAATCATTAGTTGTCCAGGGATGTATATAGAATGTGCCCTACCAGCCACTGAAATGTAATCATTAGATGTCAGGGATGTCTATAGAATGTGCCCTACCAGCCACTGAAATGTAATCATTAGATGTCAGGGATGTCTATAGAATGTGCCCTACCAGCCACTGAAATGTAACCACTAGTTGTCCAGGGATGTCTATAGAATGTGCCCTACCAGCCACTGAAATGTAATCACTAGTTGTCCAGGGATGTCTATAGAATGTGCCCTACCAGCCACTGAAATGTAATCATTAGATGTCAGGGATGTCTATAGAATGTGCCCTACCAGCCACTGAAATGTAACCACTAGTTGTCCAGGGATGTCTATAGAATGTGCCCTACCAGCCACTGAAATGTAATCATTAGATGTCAGGGATGTCTATAGAATGTGCCCTACCAGCCACTGAAATGTAATCACTAGTTGTCAGGTATATCTATAGAATGTGGCCTACCAGCCACTGAAATGTAACCACTAGTTGTCCAGGGATGTCTATAGAATGTGCCCTACCAGCCACTGAAATGTAACCACTAGTTGTCCAGGGATGTCTATAGAATGTGCCCTACCAGCCACTGAAATGTAATCACTAGTTGTCAGGTATGTCTATAGAATGTGCCCTACCAGCCACTGAAATGTAATCATTAGATGTCAGGGATGTCTATAGAATGTGCACCACCAGCAACTGAAATGTAATCACTAGTTGTCCAGGGATATCTATAGAATGTGCCCTACCAGCCACTGAAATGTAATCACTAGTTGTCCTGGGATGTCGAGTGCCATGGACAACTTCTATCATTTTTTACGGATAACAAAGAACACAAGAAGGAGTTACAATAAGTGTACTGTGATAAACCTGTCACCAGTCTTTATCTTTAACATTAGGTATTTCCTCAAAGAAAATAATCGTTGATGAGGGAATGGATATAACAATTGAAGTGAACAAATGAAGAACTGCTTGTGGACAGAGAGTTGATAAGATTGAATGAGAAGGAACTAAAATTTAGAGTTTTCCCAACAAATTAGATCATATGGTATCGTTTGTGTACGACAGTTCTAACTAACAGACAAGCTTCTGCCAACTGTGCCACCGATACAGTAGTCATCATCATGATTATTCTGTAGATATCATGAAATAATTTCATGAATTGTGTAAATGAATGGAGTTTGAAAGGAAGAATATAGTACTCAGTACTTTCTTTGAAATCATGAAGCCGCTTTGGAATTCAAACTGTGCAAAATTGAATATTCAGAATACTTAAATATCTAAAATTATATTTTTATATAGATATGTTTTTTTGCAGTTAACTAGTATTTTAATTAGATTACTTTTTATTGTAACTATACATACATTTTACACATTTTTACAATATATTTTTAATCAAACAATACCTCATTTAGAATGTGGCCGAGATGTACCGGTAGACTACTTTCCTCGGAGTGTGACGTGTAATTGTTTTCATTGCGATGACATATACACTCAGCGTCTAGAGTGCAAAACATACCTAGATTTATGTAAAACATTTTTGTTATTTTAATCACCATCATCATACAACAACTTGGGATGGTTTTGTGTCCAAGACACCTTAAAGGACCTTCGGTGTCCATCGGCCGAATGGATTATCGAGACACCTAAATTTACACCACCGCTCTCGTTTTAGATTTATAACTTTCTGTTCTATGTATATGATGTAATTTATGTAATATTTGTGTCTTGATAAAGGGGCAGGTTGCCTCCAAAATTTGACAATTCGCTTGTCCGTACTGTTGCTATTACTTCATTGATCATATATATATGTAGAAAAAATTAAAACACTGGAAAACACATGATGTAAAACATAAGTACTTTCATTTCTTCTTCAGATGTTTTACATATTTACATAGGTCTATGTCTGGTCTCTGGTTTGTGGTGTGATGACTTCCTTTGGCAATTCCATCCTGCCGTTTAGATCTGCCTTCATCTGTCAGTCTACTGCTGTTGTCGTGATCCCCGTTCCATCCATTCTTCTCTTTCCAATTTCTCCTGCTCGTATAAAATATACAAACTTGGCCCCTTTGCCATCTTTGCTGGTTTCTCCTTATGTACCTCCAGTGTTACTGCAACTGAAGAAAGCACTTATTCTTAGCGCTAAATGTATCGCCCATCCTTCAGAGGCACTTGGCAGCATGATAAGATATATTCAAGGTTCGCCACTCTCTGGCACAAGGTACACTTCGGATCTTCACTGAGACCCCTTGTAGAAAGGTTCGCTGGGTTTGGCAGCACACCATACACAGGTCTCAGAAGAAATCTGATACGTTGCGCCTCCATGATCCAGATGATGCTCCATGAGAGAGTCCTCTCGCGAACACCCTGCCAGTTAAGCTAACTCCCCTGTTTCTTCATGGATGCTGACTTTACCAATTTCTGCTCCTCTTCCATTTTTCTGCACCATGTCTCTCCATTGTTATGTTTCTGTTTTACTCCATATCTGTCTTGTCGATGTCCCCAGTCCATGCCTGCCGATTGCTATACTTCCCAGGAAGTCCTTTTGTCTGAGCTCGACTCTACCTCTTGGCTTGTCCTGTCAGTTTTCCACTTCCATCCGGTCTTATCGTTCACCTTTGATTTCCTAACCTTCACACCTATGATGTTCTGCAGTAAGAGAAGTGTCCTGACCTTGGTCACCTTATATTCCTCTGTAAGAGATTTCAGACGAATATACAGCTTTGTACCTTCTCCATACAAGTCAAAGCTGCTAAAGCTTCTTTGTACTCCCAACCATCTGCATAGAAAGCTTGTCACCACGCATTCCATCTTCTCAGCTGCTGACAAGTGCACATCGTATAAAAGTATTGGCAATAGTAATCGTGGAAACACACCGTGTTGGTAAATCCAAGCCTTTAATATTCTAAGTTGACCTCTCCTGTATACCATTGTCATTCATCCCTTTGTTCGAACACATCTACTACATTTTCTCCATCAGATAGCGAGCTATCAAACCGCTTTTCAAGGCAAGGATCGGCTTATCTGAGAGAGTTGGAATCGGAATAGTCTCGCCTCCAATCCTGAATTTATCCTTCCTCAGTTTCCCAAGCTTCTGGATTTCGAAGGCTTGAACCTCATACATGCCCACGTGATCACTGTCTCCTCCTTCTGCAATGTGCATTTTGCCTCCACCTCTGTTTTTGGTGGCTATCGTCATGTCATCTATGAAGGCCTTTGTTTCGGTTGCCGTATACCTAAAGCCATGTATGAGCCTCGGCTCATCTTTTCGAGTCTTCACCCTAAAATTCATTGCAACAGAGAACAAAATGACAGTTATCCTACAAGAATCTTGAAGTCCATCATTGCATGATCGCTGTTGGTTCTATATACAAAAGAGGTCCTTGTGGGATCTTGGCGCTTACCATTGTGTACTCTTTTTCCGTTCTTTCATCAGTTGCTTATTAGTTTTATGTTATATAACAAGGATGATAAATTACTGTGTAACATCAAAGCACAAAAGTAAATAATCAATAAATTCAGAGTGTTTTAAAAATAAATTTGCATTCTAGCGATCTATTTGAAGAGCTAAATTGAGCTAAATTGTGGGACATGATTTACAAATCTTGCATGGAAAGCATGATTAAAGCTCTTTTACACTACTGAACTCTGAAAATAAGTAATGTTTCACCATTGACTGAGGTATTAGTGATTAGGATTATATAAACAGCAGGAAAACATTTGACAGGTTGTTGGCAACTAACAAATGAGGATAGAGCACACCCACAAATGATAATAAAAACATCAAGAGGGCACAGAAATTTACCAAAAATAAAGTTGTGGTAACAAATAAAAAAACAGGACTGATGAGCGTATGCGCGTTTGAAAGAGTCAGTATGCAAAGCTTCCAAACGACTCGAAAGTTACTCCAAAATTTCATCGGCTACTCATGAGTTCTAGAACAGTTGTTGAGCTCTTAAACGGCTGGGCAGTACTAACTCTCATAAGTTCTAGACCAGTTGTTGAGCTCTTAAACGGCTGGGAATTACTAGCACTAATGAGTTCTAGAACAGTTGTTGAGCTCTGAAACGGCTGGGCAGTACTAACACTCATGGGTTCTAGAACAGTTGTTGAGCTCTTAAACGGATGGGCAGTACTAGCACTCATGAGTTCTAGAACAGTAGATTAGCTCTTAAACGGCTGGGCAGTACTAGCACTCATGAGTTCTAGAACAGTTGTTGAATGCTAAACTCATTGGTCAGTCCCAGAATAATTCACGAGCCATAGCACAGTCGTTGAGCCCTTATACTATAGGCCAGCCCTTAAATTACTCCGGAGCCATAGAACAGTTGTTAAGCCCTTAAACTGTTGATCAGCCCTTAAATTACTCACGAGCCATAGAACAGTTGTTGAGCCCTTAAACTGTTGGTCAGCCCTTAAATCACTCATGAGCCATATAACAGTTGTTGAGCCCTGAAACCATTGGTCAGACATGAGCCATATAACAGTCGTTGAGTCTTTAAACCTTTGGTAAGTGACTTATAAGTTGTATTTTGACCAAGTAAAGAAAGACTATGTAGCAAGCCTTTGTTGGGTCACTTTTGTCTTCATAAGCAGCATGTATTTATAGAAAAAAAAAGAGAAAATACCGAAAAGTTAAAAGACTTTTAATAAGATCAAAATCAATAATATCAGGACTAAACATAAGAAATAGGAACATCACAGGAAGAATAAGACCAGGTGTTCTGGAAGGGTAAGCATCCATCCTCTATATTTTATCTATGACACCGCCAGAGAAATCATTGTAACATCAATATTCAAAGATGGCATTCTTTTCTAATACATTTATTCAGGATGCACGAAAATACTGGGTTTGCACATGGATTCAATCAGAGTCCCTGCTGCTAAGGAATAAACCATTATCATAATAAGAGGCCCTAGGGGCCTTAATTGTCATCTGAAAATTCAAGAGCAGAGACAATGACCTTTAGACCTTGAAACTTTTGTAAAAAAAAAATCTTTCAAATGTACTTGTGTCTTTAAAAAGTTTTGGAAAAAAATGGTTGTGTTGATAATACTAAATGTTAATGACCTTTCACCTTTAACACTGTGATCTGGAAGCTTTTCAGAAATAATCATCGTATTAAAGCCTATAACTCTCAAATGCATATGGTTCTACTAAAGTTGACAGTTTTGGAAAATATGAATTGACCATTATAGCACTTTTAAGTGTCAATAACCTTTGACATTTGACCCCGTAACCTTGAAAGTTTGCAAAAATAATCCTTGCATTAATTCCTACAGCTTGTATATGTAAAATTTAAGGATTTTGACAACGTCCAACATTAGCCCCGTCCTTGTAGACTAACGATATATAAAGGGGCCATAGATTATGTTATTTTGATAGAGCATCTCTATGACATTACAGTGAAGAAAAAAATGTTTCAGAAAGATACCAAATGCGGAGGAGTTCTTCAAAATAACCCTTTTTATCAAAAGTTTTCGGTCAACCACAGGGCCCTTTGAGATGAGAATCATGAATTCTGATATCTCTTGAGGTATTGATGTTTGTGCCGACGTTTGGTTGTTATTGGCAGAGCAGCCCCAGAGAAGAAGTTGAAAATGTAAACATTTGACCCACAAAGGCCGACGATACACGATTGCAACATTAAAGTCATTATCAGCAAGGTTCAGGTGGCCTAATATATAGATTATAAAGTTATGCTTGTTCAATTTTCAAGATTTCAACTCCGAGGTAGAACGAGAGAACGGATGATATCTGCTGTGTCTATGGAACAAACGTAAGGCAAGAAGTTTTCCGGAGACACAAGGATTTTATCTCTGGTTTGATATCTTACAATCGCCTGCACTTTGTCCTTATTGGGTCCTGGATGTAACCACATCGCTGACCATTTACCTATAAAAGAGTAAACAATCTATCAATACATCAACTGGTGATAGAAATATAATGCACACTGAGCAAACAAGCGTAATAATTTTCTACAGCATAATGTACTAAAGGAGGTATGTAAATCAGAGTAAAAAATTAAGTAATTCAATTAACAAATGAGTATCAAAGAATCCGAGGAACTAATATCGTCCTCTGTCAATATATATTTGTGTCTGTATCTCACCACTAATATCGTCCTCTGTCAATATGTATTTGTGTCTGTATCTCACCACTAATATCGCCCTCTGTCAATATATATTTGTGTCTGTATCTCACCACTAATATCGCCCTCTGTCAATATATATTTGTGTCTATATCTCACCACTAATATCGTCCTCAGTCAATATATATTTGTGTCTGTATCTCACCACTAATATCGCCCTCTGTCAATATATATTTGTGTCTATATCTCACCACTAATATCGTTCTCTGTCAATATATATTTGTGTCTATATCTCACCACTAATATCGTCCTCTGTGTATGTATATTTGTGTCTATATCTCACCACTAATATCGTTCTCTGTCTATGTATATTTGTGTCTATATCTCACCACTAATATCGTTCTCTGTCTATGTATATTTGTGTGTATATCTCTCCACTAATATCGTTCTCTGTCTATGTATATTTGTGTCTATATCTCACCACTAATATCGTCCTCTGTCTATGTATATTTGTGTCTGTATCTCACCACTAATATCGTCCTCTGTGTATGTATATTTGTGTCTATATCTCACCACTAATATCGTCCTCTGTCTGTGTATATTTGTGTCTGTATCTCACCACTAATATCGTCCTCTGTCTAAGTATATTTGTGTCTGTATCTCACCACTAATATCGTCCTCTGTCTATGTATATTTGTGTCTGTATCTCCCCACTAATATCGTCCTCTGTCTATGTACAGTCAAACTTCGATGAATCGATCTTCGATGATTCGATATTCTCGCTGTGTCGATATTTTTACTTGGTCCCGACTATTTTCCTTATATATTTCTACTTAACTCACTACTCATGAATCGATCATTTATGTTTCGATATTCTCGGTGTTTCGATAATTTTCTACAGTACAAGTCATATAAATTCGTGCAAAATCACCATGAATAAATCGATCAAAATTTACCTGTGGTCACTGTGCTCGATGGTCAGTCGACCGAAACAAATTCACACCTGTAGCGAGACCCTCCAGCGTTAATCTTTTGTTTACCGTTACGGTCGATCAGGACAATGGCATTTTACCACCTCTTGTATACAATTAGTCAATGACCAATAATTAGTTTGAACAGTAATATATGCTATGTTAGAAAGATTGATACATACACACGCCGAATTGAGGCAAGTGTTATTATTGTCAAATCACATGACGCCATTTTGAGATGTTATGGTTGTACTAATTACCGTACTGTACTCAGCCGCCTCACAGATTGCCGACGTCAGTTATTCCATCCAACAGTATTTCCTCCTCGAGAGAAAACAGTGTACCCTGAGTGAGTTCTTTGGAACTGTTTCTAAGTGTGACTGATTAATGTGTTATTTGTGTTTTAGTGCTAATGGTGATAGTGTTTAAGAGTACTAAATAACTGACAGTGCCAATTTCGTGCTTTTCGTGACATGTGATTTTTCTGTTCCGTAAAATACATTTACCCATTTCGTCATTTACGTGTGATACTTCATTGCCATGTACTTCGAATGTTTCATGTTATTTATTGTTGTTTGGTCGTAATAAAATTCAATTTAACTGTTTTTGATTGTTGAGTCTTTATTTAAATCATTAATACACACATAATTGTTATCTTTTGTCTAAAACATAATGAAAAAACTTTTAAATACGGACCCCTATTACGTGGACCAGCTATTTGACTGAACTATTTTTGTATCGAAGTCCCGATGTATCGATATTTTTATGACGGTCCCTTGAATATCGAATTATCGAAGTTTGTATATTTGTGTCTGTATCTCATCACTAATATCGTCCTCTGTCTATGTATATTTGTGTCTATATCTCTCCACTAACATTGTCCTCTGTCAATATATATTTGTGTCTATATCTCACCACTAATATCGTCCTCTGTGTATGTATATTTGTGTCTATATCTCACCACTAATATCGTCCTCTGTCTATGTATATTTGTGTCTGTATCTCACCACTAATATCGTTCTCTGTCTATGTATATTTGTGTCTATATCTCTCCACTAATATCGTCCTCTGTGTATGTATATTTGTGTCTATATCTCACCACTAATATCGTCCTCTGTCTATGTATATTTGTGTCTATATCTCACCACTGATATAGTTCTCTGTCTATGTATATTTGTGTGTATATATCTCCACTAATATCGTCCTCTGTCTATGTATATTTGTGTCTATATCTTACCAATAATATCGCCCTCTGTCTATGTATATTTGTGTCTGTATCTCACCACTAATATCGTCCTCTGTCTATGTATATTTGTGTCTATATCTCTCCACAAACATTGTCCTCTGTCTATGTATATTTGTGTCTATATCTCACCACTGATATAGTTCTCTGTCTATGTATATTTGTGTCTGTATCTCTCCACTAATATCGTCCTCTGTGTATGTATATTTGTGTCTATATCTCACCACTAATATCGTCCTCTGTCTATGTATATTTGTGTCTATATCTCACCACTGATATAGTTCTCTGTCTATGTATATTTGTGTGTATATATCTCCACTAATATCGTCCTCTGTCTATGTATATTTGTGTCTATATCTTACCACTAATATCGCCCTCTGTCTATGTATATTTGTGTCTGTATCTCACCACTAATATCGTCCTCTGTCTATGTATATTTGTGTCTATATCTCTCCACAAACATTGTCCTCTGTCTATGTATATTTGTGTCTATATCTCACCACTGATATAGTTCTCTGTCTATGTATATTTGTGTCTGTATCTCACCACTAATATCGTCCTCTGTCTATGTATATTTGTGTCTGTATCTCCCCACTAATATCGTCCTCTGTCTATGTATATTTGTGTCTATATTTCACCACTAATATAGTTCTCTGTCTATGTATATTTGTGTCTATATCTCACCACTAATATCTTCCTCTGTCTATGTATATTTGTGTCTATATCCCCTCACTAATATCGCCATGAGGTTATAATGTGACTTTTTCTGATAACAAATATATTTACTCTGACACACAACATCATTCTGGCGGTCGTTCGGTTCCGTAAGTCCAAAGTTGTCAGTGGTGGGATAATAAAGAACGCGAACGAGGCTGTCCTTCTCGTTGTTTGTATGATTTGAGCGGAAGTTCATTTCGTCTGCATTGACGAGGGTCATTGGTCCAGTTGTCCAGCGATAGACGTAATCTTTCTCCACTAAGTAGTGCCCTGTGTAATACGACTGATATTCGGAAGATCTGAAGATCAAAAAAAGAAGTGAAACATAATGAGATTTTACATATATATATATATCATGTTTTTAAATCAGTATAGTCCTGTTGTAAAATCATAAACCAGGTCATCAGTGCATCGGAATCCAAAGGTGACTCAACTATCTAACTTTATTTAAGTAGACTGAAAAATCTTGGTAGGAGTGAAGACAGCTGAAAGATTATCGACTGAAATGACGATGACTTAATTGTCTCCTAGGAATGAAGGTGGTGGAATTACCTACTGGGAATTAAGTTGACTAGATTATCTATTAGGAATGAAGGTGAATGGATTATCTACTGGGAATAAAGGTGACTGGATTATCTACTGGGAATAAAGGAGACTGGATTATCTACTGGGAATAACGATGACTGGCTTATCTACTGGGAATGAAGGTGAATGGATTATCTACTGGGAATGAAGATGACTGGATTACTACTGGGAATGAAGGTGACTGGATTATCTACTGGGAATGATGGTGAATCGATTATCTACTTGGAATGAAGGTGACTGGATTATCTACTGGGAATGAAGGTGAATGGATTATCTACCGGGAATGATGGTGACTGGATTTTCTACTGGGAATGAAGGTGGCTGGATTATCTACTGGGAATGATGGTGACAGGATCATCTACTGGGAATGAAGATGACCGGATTATCTACTGGGAATGAAGGTGACTGGATTATCTACTGGGAATGAAAGTGACTGGATTATCTACTGGGAATGAAGGTGGCTGGATTATCTACTGGGAATGAAGGTGGCTGGATTATCTACTGGGAATGAAGGTGGCTGGATTATTTACTGGGAAGGAAGCTGGTTGAGTTATCTACTATCATCCAGATAGCTCCATTTTGTCAAACCTCTTGTTATACTATGTTGACACACCGTCCTAATAATTTTTGTAAAACACTGCCATAATAAAACGTCGATAACATTGTTATGCTATGTAGACAAAATGTTGACAACATAGTCGTACCATGTTGACAATAAATTTTTCAATCTATGTAAATAATTTTGTTGTGAAACTATGTTGACAACACCGCCCTATTCAATGTTGAAACGCCCTAATTCAATGATGACAACACTGTCTTTATACTATATTAATACAAGAATACTAAAGTCAGCATACTTACGTGAGATTGTTTGACTTAAGGAAATCAAGAACATATTCCAGACCTCCGTCGTAAAGTTGGATCAACGTTTTCCCAGTATCTGTGCAATGTTTTAAGGCTACATCGTACTTAGAAGCTGTTCTTATCCTTTCTAGATCTGTTTGACGAACCCGAAGGATAAAATCAATATCATATTAAATATTGGTTTACTAAATTTTGATAATTGTCTACACCACAAGAGGGGGTATTGGGGGAAGGCTCATCAGGATTTTATCAGTGCCTCCTTCTTTTGTTATAGTTTTTTTCTACACAATGATAACGACTGAAATAAACCTAATTACAAGTATCTACGAAATCGGCCTTGCATTTTGTTGAAAAATGGGGTAAAATCGAGGCAGGAAAATGCTTCCAGACTGAAAGTCAACTTTTAACCATAATAGCACTATGAAGGCTTATAACGCAGGATGTCCGCCAGGTTCTCCCTTCTATTGTTCTATGGGGTCAAAATATTTTACCAAATAAAACATGAATGCTATCGTTTCCATAACGTTGAAAAAGACTTTTCTCTGTGATCTAGCCTTCAGAAAGCCTTTTCTCTGTAATCTAGCATTGAGGAAGACTTTTCTCTGTAATCTAGCCTGGAGAAAGCCTTTTCTCTATAATTTAGCCTTGAGAAAACCTTTTCTCTGTAATTCGGCTTTGAGAAAGCCTTTTCTCTGTAATCCAGACTGGAGAAAGTCTTTTCTCTGTAATCTAGCCTCAAGAAAGCCTTTTCTCTGTAATGTAGCCTTGAGAAAGCCTTTTCTCTGTAATCTAGGCTTGAGAAAGCCTTTTCTCTGTAATCCAGACTGGAGAAAGTCTTTTCTCTGTAATCTGGCCTTGAGAAAACCTTTTCTCTGTAATCTAGTAATTTCTGAGAAAACCTTTTCTCTGTAATCTGGCCTTGAGAAAACCTTTTCTCTGTAATCTAGCCTTGAAAAATCTTTTCTCTGAAATCTAGCCTTGAGAAAACCTTATCTCTGTAATCTAGCCTTGAGAAAGCCATTGCTTTGTAATTTAGCCTTGAGAAAGCTTTTTTCTGTTATCTAGACTTGAGAAAGCCTTTCTCTGTAATCTAGCATTGAGAAAACCTTATCTCTGTAATCTAGTTTTGAGAAAGCCTTTATTCTGTAATTTAGCCTTGAAAAAGCATTTTCTCTGTAATCTAGCCATGAGAAAGCCTTTTCTCTGCGATCTAACCCGAGAAAGCCATTTCTCTGTAATCTAGGTATGAGAAAGCCTTTACTATATAATCAAGACTTGAGAAAGCCTTTTTTCTGTAATCTATACTTTAGAAAGAACTTTCTCTGTAATCTAGCATTGATGAAACCTTTCCCATATAATCTAATTTTGAGAAAGCCTTTTCTCTGTAATGTAGCCTTGAGAAAGCCTTTCCTCTGTAATCTAGGCTTGAAAAAAAGCTTTTCTCTGTAATCTAGTATTGAGAAAGTCATTTCTCTGTAATCTAGGCTTGGGTTTTTCTCTTCTCGGTAATCTGCTCTCGAGGAAACCTTTTCTCTGTAATCTAGCTTTGAGAAAGCCTTTTCTCTGTAGTCTACCATTGAGGAAACCTTTTCTCTGTAATCTAGCCTTGAGAAAGCCTTTTCTCTGTAATCTAGCCTGGAGAAAACATTTTCTCTGTCATTTAGCCTTGAGAAAGCCTTTTCTCTGTAATTTAGCATTGGGAAAGCCTTTCCTCTGTAGTTTAGTCTGAAGAAAGCCTTTTCTCTGTAATCTAGCCTTGAGAAAGCCTTTTCGCTGTAGTCTAGCATTGAGGAAACCTTTTCGCTGTAGTCTAGCATTGAGAAAGCCTTTTCTCTGTAATCTAGCATTGAGAAAATCTTTTCCCTGTTTTCTACCTGGAGAAAGTCTTTTTCTCTGTAATCTAGCAATGAGATAGTCTTTTCTCTGTTATCTAGCCTGGAGAAAACCTTTTCTCTGTAATCTAGCAGTGGGAAAGCTTTTCTAAGTAATCTAGCCTTGAGAAAGTCTTTTCTCTGTAATTTAGTCTTTGAGAAAACCTTATCTCTGTAATTTAGGCTTGAGAAAGCCTTTTCTCTGTAATCTAGCCGTTGGAAAGCTTTTCTCCGTTATCTAGCCTTGAGAAAGTCTTTTCTCTGTAATTTAGCCTTGAGAGAGCATTTTCTCTGTAATCTAGCCATGAGAAAGCCTTTTCTCTGTGATCTAACCTGAGAAAGCCTTTTCTCTGTATTCTAGCATTAAGGAAAACTTTTCTCTGTTATCTAGCCTTGAGAAAGCCTTCTCTCTGTAATCTAGCAATGAGATAGCATTTTCTCTGTAATCTAGCGTTGAAAAATACTTTTTTTCGGTAATCTAGGCTTGAGAAAACCTTTTCTCTGTAATCTAGCCTGGAGAAAACCTTTTCTCTGTAATCTAGCATTGAGAAAACATTTGTTCTGTAGTCTATCCTTGAGAAAGCCTTTTCTCTGTAGTCTAGCATTGAGGAAACCTTTTCTCTGCAATCTAGCATTGAGAAAACCTTTTCTCTGTTTTTTACCTGGAGAAAGCGTTTTTCTCTGTAATCTAGGCTTTAGAAAGCTCTTTCTCTGTAATCTAGCATTGAGAAAATATTTTCTCTGTTTTCTACCTTGAGAAAGTCTTTTTTCTCTGTAATCTAGCAATGAAATAGCCTTTTCTCTGTAAAATAGCATTGAGAAAGCCTTTTCTCTGTAATCTAGGCTTTAGAAAGGCCTTTTTCTGTAATCTAGTCTTGAGGAAAACTTTTCTCTGTAATCTAGCCTTGAGAAAGCCTTTTCTCCGTAATCTAGCCTTCAGAAAACATTTGTTCTGTAGTCTAGCCTTGAGAAAGCCTTTTCTCTGTAGTCTAGCATTGAGAAAATCTTTTCTCTGTTTTTTACCTGGAGAAATCGTTTTTCTCTGTAATCTAGGATTGAGAAAGCCTTTTCTCTGTAATCTAGGCTTTAAAAAGCTCTTTCTCTGTAATCTAGGATTGAAAAATGCTTTCACCGTAATCCAGTTCTGAGAAAGTCATTTCTCGGTAATCTAGGCTTGAGTTTGATTTTTTTCAGTAATCTAGACTTGAGAAAGCCTTTTCTCTGTAGTCTAGCATTGAGGAAACCTTTTCTCGTTAATCTAGCATTGAGAAAAACTTTTCTCTGTTTTCTACCTGGAGAAAGTCTTTTTCTCTGTAATCTAGCAATGTGATAGCATTTTCTCTGTATTCTAGCATTGAGGAAAACTTTTCGCTGTAATCTAGCCTTGAGAAAACCTTTTCTCTGTAAACTAGCATTGAGAAAATTTTTTCTCTGTTTTCTACCTGGAGAAAGCCTTTTTCTCTGTAATCTAGCAATGAGATAGCCTTTTCTCTGTTATCTAGCAGTGGGAAAGCTTTTCTCAGTAATCTAGCCTTGAGAAAGTCTTTTCTCTGTAATTTAGCCTTGAGAAAACCTTATCTCTGTAATCTAGCCTTGAGAAAGTCATTGCTTTGTAATCTAGCCTTGAGAAAGCTTTTTTTCTGTTATCTAGTCTTGAGAAAGCCTTTCTCTGTAATCTAGCATTGAGAAAACCTTATCTCTGTTGTCTAGTTTTGAGAAAGCCTTTATTCTGTAATTTAGCCTTGAAAAAGCATTTTCTCTGTAATCTAGCCATGAGAAAGCCTTTTCTCTGCGATCTAACCCGAGAAAGCCATTTCTCTGTAATCTAGGTATGAGAAAGCCTTTACTATATAATCAAGACTTGAGAAAGCGTTTTTTCTGTAATCTATACTTTAGAAAGAAATTTCTCTGTAATCTAGCATTGATGAAACCTTTCCCCTATAATCTAATTTTGAGAAAGCCTTTTCTCTGTAATTTAGCCTCAAGAAAGCCTTTTCTCTGTAATGTAGCCTTGAGAAAGCCTTTCCTCTGTAATCTAGGCTTGAGAAAAGCTTTTCTCTGTAATCTAGTATTGAGAAAATCATTTCTCTGTAATCTAGGCTTGGGTTTTTCTTTTCTCGGTAATCTGCTCTTGAGGAAACCTTTTCTCTGTAATCTAGCCTTGAAAAAGCCTTTTCTCTGTAGTCTACCATTGAGGAAACCTTTTTTTCTTTAATATAGCATTGAGAAAGTCATTTCTGTGTAATCAAGGCTGGGGTTTTTCTTTTCTCGGTAATCTGCTCTTGAGGAAACCTTTTCTCTGTAATCTAGCCTTGAGAAAGCCTTTTCTCTGTAGTCTACCGTTGAGGAAACCTTTTTTTCTTTAGTATAGCATTGAGAAAGTCATTTCTCTGTAATCTAGGCTTTAGAAAGCCTTTTCTTTTTAATCTAGCATTGAGAAAACCTTTTCTCTGTAATCTAGCCTTGAGAAAACCTTTTCTCTGTAATCTAGCCTTGAGAAAACCTTTTTTCTGTGGTCTAGCGTTGAGAAAGCCTTTTCGCTGTAGTCTAGCATTGAGGAAACCTTTTCTCTGTAATCTAGCATTGAGACAATCTTTTCTCTGTTTTCTACCTGGAGAAAGCCTTTTTCTCTGTAATCTAGCATTTAGGAAAACTTTTCTCTGTAATCTAGCCTTGAGAAAGCCTTTTCTCTGTAAACTAGCATTGAGAAAACTTTTTCTCTGTTTTCTACCTGGAGAAAGCCTTTTTCTCTGTAATCTAGCAATGAGATAGCCTTTTCTCTGTTATCTAGCCTGGAGAAAACCTTTTCTCTGTAATCTAGCAGTGGGAAAGCTTTTCTAAGTAATCTAGCCTTGAGAAAGTCTTTTCTCTGTAATTTAGTCTTGAGAAAACCTTATCTCTGTAATCTAGCCTTGAGAAAGCCATTGCTTTGTAATCTAGCCTTGAGAAAGCTTTTTTCTGTAATCTAGTTTTGAGAAAGCCTTTATTCTGTAATTTAGCCTTGAAAAAGCATTTTCTCTGTAATCTAGCCATGAGAAAGCCTTTTCTCTGCGATCTAACCCGAGAAAGCCATTTCTCTGTAATCTAGGTATGAGAAAGCCTTTACTATATAATCAAGACTTGAGAAAGCCTTTTTTCTGTAATATACTTTAGAAAGAACTTTCTCTGTAATCTAGCATTGATGAAACCTTTCCCATATAATCTAATTTTGAGAAAGCCTTTTCTCTGTAATTTAGCCTTGAGAAAACCTTTTCTCTGTAATGTAGCCTTGAGAAAGCCTTTTCTCTGTAATCTAGCCTTGAGAAAACCTTTTCTCTGTAAACTAGCATTGAGAAAACTTTTTCTCTGTTTTCTACCTGGAGAAAACCTTTTTCTCTGTAATCTAGCAATGAGATAGCCTTTTCTCTGTTATCTAGCCTGGAGAAAACCTTTTCTCTGTAATCTAGCAGTGGGAAAGCTTTTCTAAGTAATCTAGCCTTGAGAAAGTCTTTTCGCTGTAATTTAGTCTTGAGTAAACCTTATCTCTGTAATCTAGCCTTGAGAAAGCCATTGCTTTGTAATCTAGCCTTGAGAAAGCTTTTTTCTGTAATCTAGTTTTGAGAAAGCCTTTATTCTGTAATTTAGCCTTGAAAAAGCATTTTCTCTGTAATCTAGCCATGAGAAAGCCTTTTCTCTGCGATCTAACCCGAGAATGCCATTTCTCTGTAATCTAGGTATGAGAAAGCCTTTACTATATAATCAAGACTTGAGAAAGCCTTTTTTCTGTAATCTATACTTTAGAAAGAACTTTCTCTGTAATCTAGCATTGATGAAACCTTTCCCATATAATCTAATTTTGAGAAAGCCTTTTCTCTGTAATTTAGCCTTGAGAAAGCCTTTTCTCTGTAATCTAGACTTGAGAAAGCCTTTCCTCTGTAATCTAGGCTTGAGAAAAGCTTTTCTCTGTAATCTAGTATTGAGAAAGTCATTTCTCTGTAATCTAGGATTGGGTTTTTCTTTTCTTGGTAATCTGCTCTTGAGGAAACCTTTTCTCTGTAGTCTACCATTGAGGAAACCTTTTCTCTGTAATCTAGCCTTGAGAAAGCCTTTTCTCTGTAGTCTACCATTGAGGAAACCTTTTCTCTGTAATATAGCGTTGAAAAAGACTTTTTGCGGTACTCTAGGCTTGAGAAAACCTTTTCTCTGTAATCAAGCCGTGGGAAAGCTTTTCCAGTAATCTAGCCTTGAGAAAACCTTTTTTCTGTAGTCTAGCCTTGAGAAAGCCTTTTCGCTGTAGTCTAGCATTGAGAAAGCCTTTTCTCTGTAATCTAGCATTGAGAAAATCTTTTCCCTGTTTTCTACCTGGAGAAAGTCTTTTTCTCTGTAATCTAGCAATGAGATAGTCTTTTCTCTGTTATCTAGCCTGGAGAAAACCTTTTCTCTGTAATCTAGCAGTGGGAAAGCTTTTCTCTGTAGTTTAGCCTTCAGAAAGCCTTTTTTCTGTTATCTAGCTTTGAGATAGCCTTTTTTTTGTAATTTTGCCTTGAGAAAGCCATTGCTTTTTAATTTAGCCTTGAGAAAGCTTTTTTTCTGTAATCTAGTTTTGAGAAGCCTTTTTCTGTAATTTAGCCTTGAAAAAGCATTTTCTCTGTAATCTAGCCATGAGAAAGCCTTTTCTCTGCGATCTAACCCGAGAATGCCATTTCTCTGTAATCTAGGTATGAGAAAGCCTTTACTATATAATCAAGACTTGAGAAAGCCTTTTCTCTGTAATCTAGCATTGAGAAAATCTTTTCCCTGTTTTCTACCTGGAGAAAGTCTTTTTCTCTGTAATCTAGCAATGAGATAGTCTTTTCTCTGTAATATAGCATTGAGAAAGCCTTTTCTCTATAATCTAGACTTTAGAAAGGCGTTTTTCTGTAATCTAGTCTTGAGAAAACCTTTTCGCCGTATTCTAGCTTTGAGGAAAACTTTTCTCTGTAATCTAGCATTGAGAAAACATTTGTTCTGTAGTCTATCCTTGAGAAAGCCTTTTCTCTGTAGTCTAGCATTGAGGAAACCTTTTCTCTGTAATCTAGCCTTGAGAAAACCTTTTTTCTGTAGTCTAGCCTTGAGAAAGCGAATTCTCTGTAATCTAGTCTTTAGAAAGCCTTTTCGTTGTAATCTGGCACTGAGAAAACCTTTTCTCTGTACTCTGTCATTGAGAAAGGCTTTTCTCTGTAATCTAGCATTGAGAAAGTCTTTTCTCTGTAACCTAGCCTTGAGAAAACCTTTTCCCTGTAATTTAGCGTTGAGAAAGACTTTTCTTGGTAATCTATGCTTGAGAAAACCTTTTCTCTGTAATCTAGAAAACATTGTTTTCTACCTTTTTTCTGTAATCTAGCAATGAGAAAGCCTTTTCTCTGTAATCTAGCTGAGAAAGCTTTTTCTCTGTAATCTAGCAATGAGAAAGACTTTTTTCGGTAATCTAGGATTGAGAAAGTCTTTTCTCTGTAACCTAGCCTTGAGAAAACCTTTTCCCTGTAATTTAGCGTTGAGAAAGACTTTTCTTGGTAATCTATGCTTGAGAAAACCTTTTCTCTGTAATCTAGCCGTTGGAAAGCTTTTCTCCGTTATCTAGCCTTGAGAAAGTCTTTTCTCTGTAATTTAGCCTTGAGAGAGCATTTTCTCTGCTAGCCATTTTTCTCTGTAATCTAGCCTTGAGAAAACTTTTTTCCTGTAATCTAGCCTTGATAAAGCCTTTTCTCTGTAATCTAGCCTTGAGAAAGCCTTTTCTCTGTAATCTAGCCATGAGAAAGCCTTTTCTCTGTGACTAGCTAGAAAGCCATTTCTCTGTAAAGCCTTTTCTCTGTAATCTAGCCTAGAAAGCCTTTTCTCTGAGAAAGCCTTTTCTCTGTAATCTAGCCTTGAGAAAGCCTATTCTTTGAAATCTACCTTCAGAAAACCTTATCGCTGTAATTTAGGCTTGAGAAAGCCTTTTCTCTGTAATCTAGCATTGAGAAAGCCTTTTCTCTGTAATCTAGCATTGAGAAAGCCTTTTCTCTGTAATCTAGCATTGAGAAAGCCTTTTCTCTGTAATCTAGCGTTGAAAAATACTTTTATTCGGTAATCTAGGCTTGAGAAAACCTTTTCTCTGTAATCTAGCCTGGAGAAAACCTTTTCTCTGTAATCTAGCCTGGAGAAAGCCTTTTCTCTGTAATCTAGCATTGAGAAAGCCTTTTCTCTGTAATCTAGCATTGAGAAAGCCTTTTCTCTGTAATCTAGCATTGATGAAACCTTTCCCTTGTAATCTAATCTGGAGAAAGCCTATTCTCTAAAATCTACCTGAAGAAAACCTTATCTCTGTAATCTAAGTTTGAAAAAGCCTTTTCTCTGTAATCTAGGCTTGAGAAAGCCTTTTCTTTGTACTCTACCTTGAGAAAGCCTCTTTTCTGTAATCTAGCTTTGAAAAAGACTTTTTTCGGTACTCTAGGCTTGAGAAAACCTTTTCTCTGTAATCTAGCCTTGAGAAAGCCTTTTCTCTGTAATCTAGCATTGAGGAAAACTTTTCTCTGTACTTTTCTCTGTAATCTAGCCTTGAGAAAAACCTTTTTTTCTGTAGTCTAGCGTTGAGAAAGCCTTTTCTCTGTAGTCTAGCATTGAGGAAACTTTTTTTCTGTAATCTATCATTGAGAAAACCTTTTCTCTGTTTTCTACCTGGAGAAAGCCTTTTTCTCTGTAATCTAGCAATGTGAAAGCCTTTTCCCTGTAATCTAGCCTTGAGAAAAACCTTTTTTTCTGTAGTCTAGCCTTGAGAAAGCCTTTTCTCTGTAGTCTAGCATTGAGGAAAGTTTTTTTTCTGTAATCTATCATTGAGAAAACCTTTTCTCTGTAATCTAGCCTGGAGAAAACCTTTTCTCTGTAATCTAGCCTTGAGAAAGCCTTTTCTCTGTAATCTAGCTTGAGAAAGCCTTTTCTCTGTAATCTAGCATTGAGAAAGCCTTTTCTCTGTAATCTAGCATTGAGAAAGGTTTTTCTCTGTAATCTAGGATTTAGAAAGCCCTTTCTCTGTAATCTAGGATAGAAAAAAGCTTTCACCGTAATCCAGTACTGAGAAAGTCATTTCTCGGTAATCTAGGCTTGAGTTTGATTTTTTTCAGTAATCTAACCTTGAGAAAGCCTTTTCTCTGTAATCTAGCGTTGAAAAATACATTTTTTCGGTAATCTAGGCTTGAGAAAGCCTTTTCTCTGTAATCTAGGCTTTAGAAAGCCCTTTTCTCTGTAATCTAGCCTTGAGAAAGCCTTTTCTCTGTAATCTAGCATTGAGAAAGCCTTTTCTCTGTAATCTAGCATTGAGGAAACCTTTTCTCTGTAATCTAGCCTTGGGAAAGCTTTTCTCAGTAATCTAGCCTTGAGAAAGTCTTTTCTCTGTAATTTAGCCTTGAGAAATCCATTGGGTTTGTTAATCTAGCCTTGAGAAAACTTTTTTTCTGTAGTCTAGCCTTGAGAAAGCCTTTTCTCTGTAGTCTAGCATTGAGGAAACCTTTTTCTCTGTAATCTAGCCTTGATAAAGCCTTTTCTCTGTAATCTAGCCTTGAGAAAGCCTTTTCTCTGTAATCTAGCATTGAGAAAACCTTTTCTCTGTTTTTTACCTGGAGAAAGCGTTTTTCTCTGTAATCTAGGCTTTAGAAAGCTCTTTCTCTGTAATCTAGGATTGAGAAAGCCTTTTCTCTGTAATCTAGTTCTGAGAAAGTCATTTCTTGTAATCTAGGCTTGAGAAAGCTTTTTCTCTGTATTTTTTGAGTTTTTCTTTCTAATCTGCTCTTGAGCCTTTTCTCTGAGAAAGCCTTTTCTCTGTAGTCTAGCATTGAGGAAACTTTTTCTCTGTAATCTAGGCTTCAGAAAGCCCTTTTCTCTGTAATCTAGCATTGAGAAAACCTTTTTCTCTGTAATCTAGCCTTGAGAAAGCCTTTTCTCTGTAATCTAGCCTTGAGAAAGCCTTTTCTTTGTAATTTAGCCTTGAGAAAGGAATTGCTTTTTTTATCTATCCTTGAGAAAGCTTTTTGTATGTAATTTAGCCTTGAGAAAGCCTTTTCTCTGTAATCTCGCATTGAGAAAGCCTTTCCTCTGTAATCTAGCAAGGAGAAAGCCTTTTTCTCTGTTTATCTAGCATTGAGAAAACCTTTACCATGTAATCTAACCTTTAGAAAGCCTTTTCTCTCTAATCAAGACTTAAGAAGGCCTTTTCTCTGTAATCTAGGCTTTAGAAAGCCCTTTTCTCTGTAATCTAGCATTGAGAAAACCTTTTTCTCTGTAATCTAGCCTTGAGAAAGCCCTTTCTCTGTAATCTAGCCTTGAGAAAGCCTTTTCTCTGTAATCTAGCCGTTAGAAAAAAATGTTTCCTGTTGTCTAGCCTTGAGAAAGCCTTTTCTCTGTAATCTAGCCTTGAGAAAACCTTTTTTCTGTAGTCTAGCCTTGAGAAAGCCTTTTCTCTGTAGTCTAGCACTGAGGAAATTTTTTCTCTGTAATCTATCATTGAGAAAACGTTTTCTCTGTTTTCTTCCTGGAGAAAGCATTTTCTCTGTAATCTAGCATTGAGAAAGCCTTTTTTCTGTAATCTCGCATTGAGAAAGCCTTTCCTCTGTAATCTAGCATTGAGAAAGCCTTTTTCTCTGTTTATCTAGCATTGAGAAAACGTTTACCATGTAATCTAACCTTTAGAAAGCCTTTTCTCTCTAATCAAGACTTAAAGGTGACAGAAAGCCAAAATCAATCAAATAACTGCCGATGCTGCCAGAGTGTTATAAAAGTATCATAAAAAACCAAAACGTGCTATTTTAAACAAATTTAGCGAGTTTGGTAAGTAAATTGAGTTTTTAAAAAATGCTGTTCTTCGGTCGATCTTGCGAAACACAAAGGCCTTGACTGAGTTATCGCCCTTATCCGTGACGTCATATGTGACAAACGCTCTCGTTGCAAAAAAAATCCGCGCTATCTGTCAAGCAGGAAAATTGTAAACAAACGCCAGATGTTAACATGGTACAATGTGCAGCCCTCAATTGTAACAACAGTAGCAATCGTGGACAGAAAGTAAGTTTATTCGCTTTTCCCCGAGATAAAAAGCTTCGGAATGCGTGGAAAATTAAGCTCAAGAGAGACAATTTTTCTCCAAGCGACCACACCAGATTGTGTGAGAGCCATTTTGCGGACGACTGCTTCACCCACGATCGACGTCTTTTGGAATCACTTGGTTTCACACCGGGTCGAAAATCGTTAAAACCAGGGTCAATTCCCACAATTTTTGATTATTCGCCGAAATCCAGGCCTACCACTCCCATCCAGACCGAAGACAGCGGTACCAGTCCTGCCAATGCCCGGAATGACCAACACTATCCAGTCGGCGCAACTCCGAGCAGAAGTCGGTCTAGGCCTAGCACAGCAGTCCAGAAAAGACGACGTCTCGAGGTAAATACATGCATCAGTTGTATTAACAATGGTAGTATTACGTAATATTTTAAAATAATAAGGTACTGTACTTGCAAGCAACATACAATGTAATTATAATATAAGCTAATTTACGCCTAACCACAGTGAACTGTACAAGCTCCTCCCCCCCCCTCTTCCCGCCTTTCTGATATTACTGGCACATACAATGCATTCCACTTGTTTGTTTAGTTGTTTATCCTTTTTCTTTTTTTTTGTTTGTAGATTTTGGCAGACGTAACAAATGAACAGCAGATTAGTACAAATTACACGTCTGAACAAATCAAGTACCATCCAAATCAGGTGCACATGGAGACACAGACTTCTGATCACAGAAGTACTGTAGATAAATGTGTAGGACCGGATGATCCACTAGAGACATACAATGTTGGCTGTCAGACGTCATACAACCTAACAGTATGTACATGTAATATATACTATTATGGTATTCTCTGAATGCTTTTTGGGTACACATATACCAGCCCCTACCCCCTATCCGGTATATATAATTTCACCCAGCATATTTTTGAAGGCCATGCACTTACATATACCGGACATGTATTTCTAGATCTCCTCTTGAAAATGGATTGTGATGCAATAAAATTTATGATAAAATACAGAAAAGTACATCTATATTATAATTCTTGGTCATTATATGTTTTCAAATTATATGACCATCTCATAGTGTAAGTAGGTTCAATATGTATTGCCCATCAAAGACTACTGAAATAGAAGTGTTAATAACATCATTAACATATAAAATTAGTTTCATATGAATTACATGGCTATTCAAATAATAGATGTGAATCAATAGATTGGAATGTTCAGGCAATATAGATTATTTTAGAGTTCACAGCAATTGATTAATATTTCTTTTTTTCTCCAGAAATGTCGTCATGTTAGTCTACAGACAAAAATATCAGAAATGAAGACTTCAGTTACATCTTGTGGGGTCCAGGCCATATGCCAGACTGTGTCTACATCCATTCAATGCCACAGATACAACACCACCCAGAAAGATAGGGAAAATTATTCTGATGATGAGAGTGACATGGATATTTCTCTACCAGATCAGGACAATGATTCAGAATGGAGTCCATTAGAAGATCTGGAGGAGTATTCAGATTTGGAAGACAATGTCACAACAACACATGAATTGGACAGTGAGGACACAGATCCAGACAAAGCGCACAAGTATGTTGTGTTTGAACAATGTCTCTTTGAACTGCTAGACATATGTGCTGTCTGCAGCAAGAGAAACTTGCAACACATCAAAACAACAGTTGGTACTTGTGTTTGTGTAACAAGTAGATGTGTCTGTGGATTTATCAGAAAATGACGGAGCCAGCCATTTTCAAATTCACTGCCCTGGGGAAATTTGGTGATCGCCTGTGGGATATTTTTTAGTGGGAACAGTCCTGTGAAAACATTTAACTTTATGAGCCATTCAGGAATTTTAGGTCTTAGCCTAACTGCATACAACAAACTGCAGAGGACCTACATTGTACCATCCACATTATCATGCTGGCAACATCAGCAATCAGTATATTTAAATGACATCAAAAACAGTGGCAGTTCCTTGAAACTAGGTGGTGATGCCAGATGCAGTTCCCCAGGACACACTGCAAAATACGGATCCTACACACTCATGGATGTAGAAACTGCCAAAGTGGTGGATATTCAGCTTGTCCAGGTAATTAAATGTAGACTTTTTATATGTATGCATTTATTAATCAATATTATGGAAAGGGAGAAAACTGTTTTAAATCATTTTTCAGTTCATTAATACCCATGTTAATTACATTACAGTCAAATGAAGTGAAAAATTCATATGCAATGTAACTGGAAGGACTGAAGCGCTGCTTCCAATTCTTAAAAGATAAGGACATACCAATATCTGATTTGGTGACTGACAGACACTGCCAAGTAAAAAAGCTGATGAAAAGTGACCATCCAGACATAAACCATTGGTTTGATGTTTGGCATGTTGCAAAGGGTAAACACTTACTTGGGTATGTTTCCATGCATTAATTGCTAGCTATATATAGGTGGGTTTTTTTTTCATTTCACCTGAATTAGCAATAAGCCCATGCTGGGTAATAAGCCCCCCCCCCTCCCCCCCATCACCCCGCTCCGTACATTTTTAGTCAGTTACTATCCATGACTCTAGAATATATATAAAAATTAATAACTATTAAATTGCTAATGAATTTCTTATTTTACAAAGGTGTCTACAAGAAACTAGAAGTTCTTGGAAAGTCCAAGAAGTACAAAATGGCTGGAGAATGGGCCAGATCCATAAGCAACCATGCTTATTGGTGTGCTGCTAGCAGTGGAGGGAATGCAGAACTTGTACGACAAAAATGGACAAGTATCCTGAACCATGTCACTAATATTCACGAGGGGCATGGAGATCTTTTCCATTCATGTGAGCATGGGGACATCTCAAGAAAGTGGTCCAGCGTTAATAAGATATTTGCCATTGTCATATGAAGAATTTGTAATACTTTTCAAATAACATGCTTCTTTTCTAATTATTCATATTACTCATTAAGTATTTTTACTTCTGCCCTTTCGTTTCAGGAAGCAAAGTATTCCGGGAAATGGAAAAGATTTTATGTGGGAAACTCCTGTTGATATGATACTGTATTTATCCTGTAATAAGCCTAGGGGCCAGTGTCTAATATTTGATCAACAGATTGGGGGGGGGGGGGGGGGGGGGGGGGGGGGGGGGGGCTTATTGCAGGGATATAGTTTGTATAGGACAGTGAATTTGAAATCTAAGAAAAAGACATGGATGGGCTTATTACTAGGCGTGTGCTTATTACCTGATAAATACAGTACCATAATGAATACATTCACAAGATATGGTACCTTATTTTGCCTGGCAGCTCTTCATTTCAACTCAAATAGTTGTAGACCACAAGCAACTCTGGAGGATGGGACTGCCAGATACAGAATTGCTTTCCCAAAAGGAAGAAAAGGGGATGCAGTCCCAAAGGAGATTAAAGTCAAACAGAACTTCAGTATGTTTATTTTATTTACCTGCATTGATATTTTAACAAAAAAATTAATGAGAGATTTTAAATATAAAAGTATATTAATATCATCCATTTTATTGACGTAAATCATTTTTCACCGTTTTATTTTAGATAAATCTAAACAATGTTTAGAGAAACTTACTGGTATTTTATAACATACCAACATAACTACCTGGTATAACAAATTAGATGGCAATAACAAGACACTTCATTATGACTGTGACCATTCAAGTTTTTATTGTTCTTGTTCTGCCTTTAACTGTTAATGTCAACTTGTCAACAAATTACATCAAAGAGTTGATGGAGGAGGTTGTAGTCAGAAGGCTACAATTCACAACCATCCAACAGGCTGAAGCAGCTCTTTTTGAGGAAATGGATGCTCCCCCTCCTTCCATTGCAAGTCAACTCCGCAGTGCCATGGGGAATTTTGACAGAGATGTTATCATCCATAACAATTGTCAAAGATTTACGAGCTATGTCAGAAACGAGGGTACTTGAAACCAGTATATTGTTGTGATGGAAATTGTTTCCGTATGGCAGTCACAGCACATGATGGTATGACCTGTCGATTTTTTCCCTAGAACTTTCCATGTCCACCTAATGAAGCGACGATATGCTACACGCCGATACTTCCTGAAGTGACAAAAATTGTTATCAAATTTCTTAAGTTTGAATACACTGGTACATGTAGGCATATATACAAGTATTTGCAGTGTAATTTAAGTGCTACAAAATGGACTGTGGTCAAAATTTATTGCTAATCCATTAATGAAATATAGGAATTAATTATTTAGTTAGGTATGCAATGTAGGGGTTTGATTAGTAATAGAGGGTACCAATGTTGTATATAATCTGTGAGACAAAGATGTTCATTTAAATTGTCATTTACATTATATACCTGTGAATGTCTTCTTGTCTTCCTGGGCCGTGTGTTTCAGCATATTCATAATAGGATGTTTCCAGGACATGCATGTTTAGACAATTCGCAATAAACCCTTCATGTTGGGTGATACAGCCTATGTCGGTCAACTTTTCTTCTAATATGCTCATGTCTGACAGCATTTTCTTTCGTCCTCAGTGGACATATGGGAACACATGTTACAGGAACACCTGAAACGAAATGTATAGATTTATAGTGTAATATATTGTAAGATATCTTGAAAATGTTATTAAAGAACAAATTGTACATAGAGTAAAAAGTTATTATGCAGCCATCCATTGACTTTTTATTTATCATAATGCATTTGAGGTACTATAATGTTCTGATTAATAAATATAATCGTAAAATAATGAGCATGTGTCATGTTGTTTCTGCTGGAAAGTACATCGTTCACGTACTAAAATACTTGCAGGAAAGAGGTAAAATGTACAAACAGAAGAGTCAAAGTGAATGAAAATGTACACAACAGGAGAACGTAAACTGTTTGAAAAATTATATCAATACAAACTAATGAAGAAAAACAAATGATTTCATAAACATATTGATTTCATGACAATGTTAATGATCAGTAGACCTGTTGGTATATGAACAATAAACGGAAGAATGCCTTGCTTACCGGCGGATAAAGCAGTAAACAAATACGTATTTTTTTCCGCTTTTGTTTTGACGATAGAAAAATTTTTGAAAAATTGAATACAGTTTATAGATGACATACAATTATCGAAATCTGAACAACAATATAGTCGTGTAGTTGCAATGAAAACTAACCATTCTCCGACAGGTTGATCGGAAGCCATGCTATCTTCGTCATCCTCGTCACCTCTTATATGCAGTTCCTCGGAACAATCTGACGAATCTGAGTGGATATGATCGTCATTGTTCGATGTCTCAGGTTCATACATATATGGATGGATACATAGTGTGAATGAAACCTCTGGGATATCGTCACTGTCGCTACAATCGGAGTTATATACGTGCGCCATAGTCAAGTTTCGTTGGATCGGCGATTGTCACTTATGACGTCACAGCGGTTTCGAATTCACGGACGATAACTCGGGCAAGATTCTTTGATGCGATTTCAACCGAACATTTATTATTTCAACATTTCGAGAGAAACGACACACATATAACCTTTGAAAGTTATAAATATATTAAATTTAATAACCAGGGAACGTCATAAATAAAGAAATTTACAAAAACAAAAGTGCATTTCGTTCACCTTTAAGAAGGCCTTTTCTCTGTAATCTAGCCTTCAGAAAGCCTTTTCTCTGTAATCTACACTTGCGAAAGCCTTTTTTCTGTAATCTTGGCTTCAGCAAACCTTTTCTCTGTACTCTACCTTGAGAAATCCTTTTCTCTGTAATCTAGCTTGAGAAAGCCTTTTCTCTGTAATCTAGCATTGAGAAAGCCTTTCCTCTGTAATCTAGCGTTGAAAAATACATTTTTTCGGTAATCTAGGCTGGAGAAAACCTTTTCTCTGTAATCTAGCCTTCAGAAAGCCTTTTCTTTGCACCCTACCTTGAGAAAGCCTCTTCTCTGTAATCTAGCGTTGAAAAAGACTTTTTTCGGTACTCTAGGCTTGAGAAAACCTTTTCTCTGTAATCTAGCCTGGAGAAAACCTTTTCTCTGTAATCTAGCCGTGGGAAAGCTTTTCTCAGTAATCTAGCCTTGAGAAAGTCTTTTCTCTGTAATTTAGCCTTGAGAAAGCATTTTCTCTGTATTCTAGCATTGAGGAAACCTTTTTCTCTGTAATCTAGCCTTGAGAAAGCCTTTTCTCTGTAATCTAGCCTTGAGAAAGCCTTTTCTTTGTAATTTAGCCTTGTGAAATCCATTAGTTTTTTTATCTAGCCTTGAGAAAGCTGCTTTTTTGATGTTATTTAGCTTTGAGAAAGCATTTTCTCTGTTATCTAGCATTGAGGAAACCTTTTTCTCTGTAATCTAGCCTTGAGAAAGCCTTTTCTTTGTAATTTAGCCTTGTGAAATCCATTAGTTTTTTATCTAGCCTTGAGAAAGCTGCTTTTTTGATGTTATTTAGCATTGAGAAAGCATTTTCTCTGTAATCTAGCCATGAGAAAGCCTTTTCTCTATGATCTAACCTGAAAAAGTCAATTCTCTGTAATCTAGGTATGAGAAAGCCTTTACTATATAAACTAGACTTGAGAAAGCCTATTCTCTGAAATCTACCTTAAGAAAACCTTATCGCTGTAATCTAGCATTAAGAAAGCCTTTTCTCTGTAATCTAGCATTGAGAAAGCCTTTTCTCTGTAGTTTAGCCTGAAGAAAGCCCTTTCTCTGTAATCGAGGCTTGAGAAAACCTTTTCTCTATATTCTGGAATTCAGAAAGACTTTTTTCGGTAATCTAGGCTTGAGAAAACCTTTTCTCTGTAATCTAGCCTTGAGAAAGCCTTTTCTCTGTAATCTAGCATTGAGGAAACCTTTTCTCTGTAATCTAGCTTGAGAAAGCCTTTTCTCTGTAATCTAGCATTGAGAAAGCCTTTCCTCTGTAATCTAGGCTTTAGAAAGCTCTTTCTCTGTAATCTAGGATAGAAAAAAGCTTTCACCGTAATCCAGTACTGAGAAAGTCATTTCTTGTTAATCTAGGCTTGAGTTTGATTTTTTTCAGTAATCTAGCCTTGAGAAAGCCTTTTCTCTGTAATCTAGCAATGGGATAGCCTTTTCTCTGAAATATAGCATTGAGAAAGCCTTTTCTCTGTAATCTAGGCTTTAGAAAGCCCTTTGCTCTGTAATCTATCATTGAGAAAACCTTTTTCTCTGTAATCTAGCCTTGAGAAAGCCCTTTCTCTGTAATCTAGCATTGAGGAAAACTTTTCTCTGTAATCTAGCCTTGAGAAAGCCTTTTCTCTGTAATCTAGCCTTGAGAAAACCTTTTTTCTGTAGTCTAGCCTTGAGAAAGCCTTTTCTCTGTAGTCTAGCATTGAGGAAATTTTTTCTCTGTAATCTATCATTGAGAAAACTTTTTCTCTGTTTTCTACCTGGAGAAAGCCTTTTTCTCTGTAATCTAGCAATGTGATAGCCTTTTCTCTGTATTCTAGCATTGAGGAAAACTTTTCTCTGTTTTCTACCTGGAGAAAGCCTTTTTCTCTGTAATCTAGCAATGAGATAGCCTTTTCTCTGTATTCTAGCATTGAGGAAAACTTTTTCTCTGTTTTCTACCTGGAGAAAGCCTTTTTCTCTGTAATCTAGCAATGGGATAGCCTTTTCTCTGTATTCTAGCATTGAGGAAAACTTTTCTCTGTAATTTAGCCTTGAGAAAGCCTTTTCTTTGGAATCTAGCCTTGAGAAAGCCTTTTCTCTGTAATCTAGCCTTGAGAAAGCATTTTCTTTGTAATTTAGCCTTGAGAAAGCCATTGTTTATTTTGATCTAGCCTTGAGAAAGCTTGTTGTGTGTAATTTAGCCTTGAAAAAGCATTTTCTCTGTAATCTAGCATTGCGAAAGCCTTTTCTCTGTAATCTCGCATTGAGAAAGCCTTTACTCTGTAATCAGGCATTGAGAAAGACTTTTTTCGGTAATCTAGGCTGGAGAAAACCTTTTCTCTGTAATCTAGCCTTCAGAAAGCCTTTTCTTTGCACTCTACCTTGAGAAAGCCTCTTCTCTGGAATCTAGCGTTGAAAAAGACTTTTTTCGGTACTCTAGACTTGAGAAAACCTTTTCTCTGTAATCTAGCCGTGGGAGAGCTTTTCTCAGTAATCTAGCCTTGAGAAAGTCTTTTCTCTGTAATTTAGCCTTGAGAAAGCATTTTCTCTGTATTCTAGCATTGAGGAAGTCTTTTTCTCTGTAATCTAGCCTTGAGAGAGCCTTTTCTCTGTAATCTAGCCTTGAGAAAGCCTTTTGTTTGTAATTTAGCCTTGTGAAATCAATTAGTTTTTTTTATTTAGCCTTGAGAAAGCTGCTTTTTTGATGTTATTTAGCTTTGAGAAAGCATTTTCTCTGTAACCTAGCCATAAGAAAGCCTTTTCTCTATGATCTAACCTGAAAAAGTCAATTCTCTGTAATCTAGGTATGAGAAAGCCTTTACTATATAATCTAGACTTGAGAAAGCCTATTCTCTGAAATCTACCTTAAGAAAACCTTATCGCTGTAATCTAGCATTAAGAAAGCCTTTTCTCTGTAATCTAGCATTGAGAAAGCCTTTTCTCTGTAGTTTAGCCTGAAGAAAGCCCTTTCTCTGTAATCGAGGCTTGAGAAAACCTTTTCTCTATATTCTGGAATTCAGAAAGACTTTTTTCGGTAATATAGGCTTGAGAAAGCCTTTTCTCTGTAATCTAGCATTGGGAAAGCCTTTTCACTGTAATCTAGCATTGAGCAAACCTTTTCTCTGTAATCTAGCCTTCAGAAAGCCTTTTCTCTGTAATCTACCTTGAGAAAGCCTTTTCTCTGTAATCTACCTTGAGAAAGCCTTTTCTCTGTAATATACACTTGCGAAAGCCTTTTTTCTGTAATCTAGGCTTCAGAAAAGGTTTTCTCTGTACTCTACCTTGAGTAAGCTTTTTCTCTGTAATCTAGCTTGAGAAAGCCTTTTCTCTGTAATCTAGCATTGAGAAAGCCTTTTCTCTGTAATCTAGGCTTCAGAAAGCCCTTTCTCTGTAATCTAGAATTGAGAAAGCCTTTTCTTTGTAATCTTGCCTTGGGAAAGTCTTTGTCTGTAATCTAGCGTTGAAAAATACTTTTTTCGGTAATATAGGCTTGAGAAATCACTTAGTTTTTTTTATCTAGCCTTGAGAAAGCTTTTTTGACGTTATTTAGCTTTGAGAAAGCATTTTCTCTGTAATCTAGCCATGAGAAAGCCTATTCTCTGAAATCTACCTGAAGAAAACCTTATCTCTGTAATTTAGGCTTGAGAAAGCCTTTTCTCTGTAATCTAACATTGAGGAAATCTTTTCTCTGTAATCTAGCCTTCAGAAAGCCTTTTCTCTGTAATCTACCTTGAGAAAGACTTTTCTCTGTAGTTTAGCCTGAAGAAAGCCCTTTCACTCTAATCGAGGCTTGAAAAAAACCTTTTCTTATTTATTCTGGAATTCAGAAAGACTTTTTTCTGTAATCTAGGCTTGAGAAAACCTTTTCTCTGTAATCTAGCCTAGAGAAAGCCTTTTCTCTGTAATCTAGTATTGAGAAAGTCATTTCTCTGTAATCTAGCATTGAGATAAGCTTTTCCCTGTAATCTAGCATGGAAAAAGTCATTTCTCTGTGATATAGGCTTTAGTTTGTCATTTCTCTTTAATCTCGTCTTGAGAAAACCTTTTCTCTGTAATCTAGCATTTAGGATACATTTTCCCTGTAATCTAGCCGTGGGAAAGCCTTTTCTCTGTAATCTAGCCTTGAGAAAGCCTTTTCTCTGTAATCTAGACTTGAGAAAAGCTTTTCCCTTTAATCTAGGCTGGAGAAAAAAATTTCTCTATAATTTAGCATTGAGAAAGCCTTTTCACTGTAATCTAGGGTTGAGAAAGCCTTTTCTCTGTAATCTAGGCTTGAGAAAACCTTTTCACTGTATTCTAGCATTGAGAATGCCTTTTCTCTGTAATCTAGCATTGAGGAAACCTTTTCTCTGTAATCTAGCATTGAGGAAACCTTTTCTCTGTAATCTAGCATTGAGGAAACCTTTTTCCTGTAATCTGTCGTTAAGAAAGCCTTTTTCTTTAATGTAGCATTGAGGAAACCTTTTCTCTGTAATTTAGCCTTGAGAAAGCTTTTTTCTCTGTAATCTAGCATTGAGAAAGCCTTTCCTCTGCAATCTTGCCTTGAGAAAGCCTTTTTTTGTAATCTAGGCTTGAGAAAACCTTTTCTCTGTAATCTAGCATTGAGAAAACCTTTTTTTTTCTGTTATTGGTATTGTTGGTGTCTGAACAAATGTAAATATGAAAGAACAAGTACTCTAACTTTACCTGTCAACTATTGGTGTTAACAAAGGTCAGTGCTCTGGTTTAGAAGATATATAGTTACAAAGTTTGTGCCATATTTCCAGAGATCAATGACACTTTAAGTTATCAGTATTTTGTCCTCACATCTTCAGGTCCCTCGGTACATGCGTCCATTTCTTCATAAAAAATGTGGCGAAAACAAATGTCAAATAGCAACAGGATGGGTTTAAAGGAAAAGATATGCAAACAAAGTCATAGGTTAGTCTCATTTGATTTCAACAATCAATATCTTCATGGCGTATGGGACCATGGGTGACCACGTGAGATGTTTCAAGAGAAAACAGGGTCTTCCAGAAATACAGAATAAACATTCAAAATTGAATTCCTCAACGTGAAACATAATGCAACATACACAATGAAAAAATAACTAAATTTGAAATGACCGATAGACGATATCAACCAATACACGTACCAAGTTTCTCAGATCTCAAATTGTCAAGACCTTACGATATTTTCCCTACTGACTTAAGAACTATGTCACCATAATGCCTTAGGTAGATATAAAAATGACAAAAGTACACATATACCTTTTGCGACAGTTTTGGTCATCTCTGAAAATAAAAACGAGAAATATTAAATATATATACAGTGAAAGAAGAGCCAACATCGACAATAGTAATTCTATGATAAAGATCTGTATTTTATCTCGTCCTCTCATTTTCTATGTATTTCATTCTATACAGATCTGTTTATACACTAAATATCCATTTTGAGATCTCAGATTACGGAAGTTATGGAAGACAGTGACGTCACTTATTAGGTTTAATGTCAGATCAGTGATTGTGTGGACCTTCCTAATTTAAACGGTCTGATAAATGTGACGTCATATTTTATTTCAATGTTTTTAAAAACACGATACGACAGTAACGTCAGTTTCTGTTTAAATGGCCCGATAGATTGTGATTTTCGTTTAAGATATAAAGTGAAACATCTTACTAGCACATATAGACATTAGAGGTGATTCACAGTCAACATTTCTCAGGTTATGGCGAGATAGTTTTACATATAACGCCAAACATTTTCTTGAGTCGGTTGATGTCGGGGGAAAACGTATTTCAATATTCAGTCTCGAGTCTGGATCGTCGCCTTTCACTGGGGCCCACTTGAAGGTGGAAGCGTCGAGTACCATTCCAACAATTACAGCACTAGTCGAATTCCTGAAGTTAACACATGTGCAGTATCATTACATAACGCCCAGACTAGTAGGACCTTAACAAGAGGTCAAGAGGTCATGTATAGTGCACCTGGCTTTGCTTGGCTGCAATTGATTCATTAAAACTAAAGGGAAATGAATTTTAAACACCCCAGCACACAACATATTTCTTCTCCTTAGAGATTTACTTTATTTCCAGAATTTGGCCCCGCCTTCCCATCCCATCAAATCCCATGTGACTGAGACAAACTGTTTATACAAATCTTATTACTCTTGCCCATTAATGTTTCAGACCAAATTTAATAATTTGCTCTTTTCCCACTACTCCCGATCCAGGGGTCGGAGACCCGCCATTATAATGCTTCGCCTTATAATTCTTCAGAACATATTTGGAAAAAATACGACCATTCTTACAGGAGAAGTAAGATTTTACAAAATTTACCCTATAGGACCCCGCCCCTCAGCTCTTCATGTCCCTAGGGGAAGCAACCAAAAATATACACATTATATCATTTTATTGCTTTCGGTATGATAAAATCATGTATGATCGTGCTCTGTAGCCTCGGGCATGATACTAAATTGAGGTAGCTACCATAGCTATATCAGGGCCTCAAAATGACCCAATCTTTTCAGGACTTTAACAGGGCCTCAAAGTGATCTACAGGGCCTCAAAGTGATCTACTCTAGGCTATAATAGGGTCAATATAGGTTACTAAAATTGTAGAGCACATCCTGTTTCCCTTATTTGAACATATATGAATGAACTACAAAACAAAAAAAATTAAATACCCAAGAAATTGTCGCGTCTGTCTCCTTAGGTCTTCCGTATATGGGCTTGCTATCACTAGTCCATTGGATCGACACCTTTTCCAGAAATTTTCATTGTCAGGAATCATGTCTTCTAAGGTTAATGCTGAAATGCATGAAAACCACCTGGTAGGGTAATAATCTCGTTACAAGAATATCAAATATTACTGAAGTTGATAAAACGATATGTATATATATATTTATAAATGCTGGTATTATCATGTGTATCGCTGGCAAATGAGTTAAATCACACCCGAACAGGTAGACTCACAGTCCTCTGCAGAGTTGAAAATATGTTGATAGAACATGTTCCTTGCTGTAGCTGGTCAGAATAAAGATTTTTTTATATAACGGTCTGAGATCTTCCATCCTTCTTACTTTTGACCGGAAAATGACAAGAAAAAAAAATGAAAACAGTTTCTAAAATCGAGGACAAAACATGAACAAACAGGAGTTATATGAAAAAACACCATGAATGTAAGACCAGATGTTCCAGAAGGGTAAGCATTTTTTGTTATATAGACAAAATCCCATGGTAACCGCTGTCAATACATTGAAGTAAAGTCACGTTTTCAATTAAAACAAGGTTAATAATTGTAAAATAACAGGCTTACTAATGGACATAGAAAAGGATTAACGTTATATTGCAAAAAGCCCAACGAGACTCTAGTGACGACCGTAAAAAATTCCCATAGTCTTAATCAACCTCTCCATTTTTTGTGTGGTTGGACTATTTGTCAGTTGTCGACATTTTAACGAAATTTTATGACATGTTAACACTGTAGAATGTTTAAGCAGATGGTAACCAGCTAGTAAAGGAAAAGTCACAATAGGTAAAACAAAACAATGAAGCTTAGTGGAAAGCTGTCCGTGTTGCTTTCGTTGATGAAAAATATTGCAGAAACGATATCTTTGAGGTTCTAAGATTGACAGTAGCTCTGAGGTAAAGAAACATTCGCATTGCTCGGAATTTCGAACGAAACCTACCGTACTTATGGTTCTTGTGTTCATTGAAAATACGCCGATATTGTCGTTCGTGTTTGATTGGATGCCAATCTTCATTGCTGTCTTGTCTGAAGTCCATCAAAGACGTCCTGTAGAAATCTCTGAGAGCTGTAAGAGTCACGTTCTCCATACATTGTATGTCACGGAACTGTCTGTCCTTACACACCTTAAAACACACGTCCTCCACCGAATGTTCATAGCCAGCCGTTTTGGGACATAGTTCTGCTCAAGTACAAATGTTCACAACAGTGTTACAAGCAGAAAAAAAAAAGAAATCCAAGGGACCTGTATCGCTCAGCTAGCTATTTTTTTTCAAACTTGACAATTTCTGATAAAATTTTCTCTATTGGTTCCTGTCCTTGTGGTCAAACGGAAATCATATTTCCTTTTAAAAAAATGCTTCTAACCAAACTTTGTCCATATCCTTGTATGGAAGATCTGATTCACCTTCACTTTACTTCCAATTTGCGCAAAACCCAATCATTCCCACAGAAGGAGCAGAATTTTAAAAAAATTCCCCTATTGGGCCCAGTCTTTCTTGTGATGGGGGCAAGATCTGCCATTTGTATATAACCGGTTCCCTTTCATCCAACAATGCTTCACATCAAATTTAAGCAATATCCCTTTATTCCTTTAGGAGGAGTATAATTTCAAAGAACTGGCAAAATTCCATTTTGTGCCCTGCCCCTAAGGCCCCTGGGGTCTAAGAGCCAATCCCTAAAGGGACATTGGTTTTCTTCGCCAACAGATACTTTTGACCAACTTTATGATATCCAATCATTCCCAATGGAGAAGTAAGATTTTAAGAAATTTGTTCTATATTCCTGACTATGCCTCACCCCTCTCTCCCCATAGAGGACCTGGGCGAGGCCTTATGCTTATTCAAGATTTATTCGTCTTCCCCTAAGAATGCTTCAGACCAAATTTGGCAAAAATATGGTCAGTCGTTCATGGTTAGTAGCGATTTGTAGTAAAAAAAAAAAAAAAATGACTGACGACGGATGGACCACCAACACCACACTATGGCATAAGCTTACCAGTCCTTTGAGCGGCTGGAAAAAATAACGTAGAGCCGGTATCGCTTATCTGGATGTTAAAGCAAAGCACGGGTATACATCTCTGTGGATTGGGTATTTCAAATATTTACAGATTAAACCTAAGTTACTTAACCTCTTTAATGGGGCAAGACCATTGGGTAAATTCTGATATCATGACTGTCAACTATCTTAAAAGTATGACTCAAAGATAATGTTCCTAGAGTCAACTTTTACATAACAAATGTGTTGATCTCATCGTGAATATGTTTATCTCTTAATGCCCAGCATTGCTATATATGGTTTAGGGGTGGGGATCTCAACTGTTTCAAAGATATTAACACGACACTGAGTCTCTAGGAGTGGAGCCAGACCCCAGAGTCAATTCATTTATCATGACTGTGTTTACCTCTTGACTCCCAATATTGCTGCATACACTTGTGGAATGGGAATCTCAATAGCTTCAAAGATATAACAAGGAAGCAAAGTCTCTGGAGATGATGTCAGCCTCAAAGGCCAATTTTAAAATCATGATTTTGTTTATCTCTTGTTGCGCATTATTAGTACATAAGCTTAAAGGGTAGGTATCCCAATAGCTTCAGAGTTATAACAAGGAAACAAAGTCCCTGGGGTAGGGCCAGACCCCAGAGTCAATTCTTACATCACGACTGTGTTTATCTCCTTGTGCCCAGCAATGCTATACATGGTTATGGATGGGGGATCGAGACTGTTTTTCAAACACATATTCCCTATTTAGCCACGCCCCACTTGCCCTAGGGGTAGAGATCTATCATTTACACAAAATTGATTCCCTTTCACCAAAACATAATTCACGGCATATTTTAACAAAACTTATCATTCCTACAGGAGTAGGATTTTAAAGAATTTGTTTTATTTCCCCTATTGGTCAGGGGGACGAGATCCACTATTTATACAAAATCGATTCTTGTTCACCTAAACATGATTCAGACTAAATTTGGACAGCACCTTTCATTCCTACAACAGTAGGATTTAACAGAATTTGCTCTATTTCCCCTATTGGGCCTCGCCCCTCCCATCCCAGGGTACCGAGACAAACCATTGATACAAAATTGATTCCCTTCACCCACAGATGCTTTTGACCAGGAGGAGTAGGATTTTAAAGAATTGCTCAATATCACATATTGGGCCCTGGGGGCTGGGACACACCATTTATAATCCTTCAACAGTCATGACAAAACGCGTTTTGCAGAACAATTTTGCCCGACGGACGCTCACTTGGTCCTTCAAGCAGGATGAGTTTAAAACAATATTGTTAACTAAAATCCCCCAACCAGAGTGGTTGGGTGGCGCAGTGTCAACACACTCACCTTAAACCTAGTCATCTGGGATACGATTTCCTGAATGGACGTGGAAAGGTGTTGAGTTACCTGCTCGACCACGTGGGGTTTTTCCCAGGTAATCCGGTGCTTCCAACCGGGCCAACAAAATGTTTTACATTAGTTGTAAGATAAATAAAATTTACTTACTTACCTGACAAATTCCCTTACAAACTTACACCTCCTTCCTGAGCTGACACCCCTTACTGAACTATTTCATTCCCTTACCATACCAACAACCACCCCTTACCGAATTGACACACCCCTTACCGACCTGACACATCTCTTTGTTGAAATGACAACCCCCTGACTGACCTTAAACACCCCCTTACCAAACTGACAAGTGAAGTAAAAAATTTTTGAACAGGATTCCGTCCGCAGTGTGAAGTCCGTTACATCTATTAACAGACAGTCGTGGAAGGGTTCAGGATCGGGCAGACTCTGATAGGGTAACGTCTGTCCAGCCCAATTATACCACGTTGTTCCGTCATGCCGTCCGTCTAGTAAGACTCCAGCTGCTGATTCTTCAAAATAACAAGAGTATCAATGAAACTGATGAATATTCTCCAAAAAAGACTTTATTAGACATAAAATTCTAACAAAGGGCAATAATTTTGCATTCAAAGAATTTCAGGATTTTACAATAACAGGATAGATAGGGATGTTACAATAACAGGATATATAGGGGTGTTACAATAACAGAATATATAGGGGTGTTACAATAACAGGATAGATAGGGAGGTTACAATAACATGTTAGATAGGAAGGATACAATAACAGGAGAGATAGGATGTTACAATAACAGGATAGATAGGGATGTTACAATAACAGAATAGATAGGGATGTTATAATAACAGGATATATAGGGATGTTAAAAAAAAACTGTTCTGGTTGAAATCGTTTACCAGGACAGACAGGTAAGTTAAGGAAATGTATTCTGTTGTAGGGTACTTTAGTTATCTAATTTCATTCTCAAGCGACTTGTCATAGGGAAAACTTTATTGTGCATTGGTACTCTGATGTACATGGGTACATGTCTTTTCACCACTGAAACTTTTTCGTAGTTATATGGTTAAAATGTTCCTCGGTCCAATAACATAACTTTTATTCACAATGTTAACCGGTCGACATATTACGATTTTCCAAACAATCCATCTTAAATCTAAAGTATCTTTTTTGTATTAACAAGACTGGATGGTCTGGGTAGACCTGCTAAAGTCATGCTGACGTTTAGCGGTGATAGTGCAACAAACGTTAAATGGAACGTCCTCCTAGAGTTTAGTGTGGTAACACGTCATCATTATATATTTTTCTGGGGAAATATACTGCAGCTGAATACCTGTAAATTTAAACTTTCCCCACGTTGTTTGCCAGTGTGCTGTCTCCACGTTCACACTAAGGAGGTGGCTGTTGTGACTTGCGCAATATTGCTCTGCTGCATCACGTGTTTTGGGTTCGTCATGAGTCAAGTAACATGTGTCAGTCTCAGCTTCGTAGATGTAGTCAGGTGGGCAAAATTTTTTTGAATCCACTTTCCAGTCTGAAACAGACATACGATATAGATATGTGTGCTGCCGTTCTGGAACACATTGAAGACATGTTTTACAGCGGGGATTGACCATTTTCATCTCAGTTTCCTGTCTTTTACTTTTCTGCATTGATTTATCAATAATCTACATTGTCTCTCGCGGGTAATCGGGTGACACAGTGAAAATACGCTGTCCTTCCATCTATGAACCTGATACCTGTATTGGACGTGAACAGGTGACGCGTCACAAGTTCGACCGAGTGGGCTTTCACCAGGGTCCAAATTTTAATCACAATTACACTTTACCAGCGCTTAACGGAACTGGTTTAGTATGGATGTTTATGATGTTGTAATAACAATACAGAGCCTCGTTAGTACATTAAGGAACGATTAGAAATAGTTATGAAACAGAGATAACATGTAAATAGCTATAGTGTTGTGGGCGTTATTGTTTCAGTAAGGACTTTTGTCTTTTTTTTAAATTTTGTTCTTTTTTAGTATGGTGGAATGATCTGCTTGTCATTTCTCTTTCGCAATGAATCTGAGATGTGCTTCGTACTAATCTAATATATCAGACAAAACACAAAGATATAATATATACCGCACCACTATGTAATATTTGATAATTGTGTGGAACGTCACTGAGAAATATAATCAATAACAAGATCTACGTACGAAATGTATATATTGTGTAACGATTATGCCTCTGTACACCTTGTCTCTGATGTTTTAATAATAGGTAAGAGTTATTTCCCTTGTTATGTTTTCATTTAGATAGTTAATTGTTAATTACTGGATAATCTTTAGGTATAATTTAGGTGTAGTTATTTCAGAATTATAAGCGTATGCATTTCTTACATAATTTAGCATTAGGTTAGTGTTAGGTCTTTTTGTACAAGTTTGAACAGGGCTGTAAAGTTAATAAAGTTAGAGTAATCGACGTATTGCTGTATAAGACGGCGGCCGTATGGTGGTCTGTAGGATTCAACTCTGGCAACCAGGAGGCCACGTGTTGGAAGAACGGCTACTCTGTGTAGTATGTGGATCGGCCGATCCACTTTAAGCAGCTGTAATTTGGAGCCTTTGACCACCATACCCTGCCGGTGTCTAGAGAGGGGCTGCGCCCAGGCAGTCGATATCCTGCATTCCGGGCTGTGACTGTTAGCCTTTTCCAAACTTAGCGTGTCGCCGCCGGTAGGGGCAATTATACCTGGGGTGCTGTTCCTTTTTCAATAAACTGTTGACTTGATAACTGTCTCCTGGTCATCTTTGGCTCGGCCGGGCCATCAGTCCTAAAAGATCCCACCCACTAGTGTCCATAGTGGGGCACGGAAACGTGGCGTGTCTCGGGGCCCGTTCTGCCAGCGCTACCAACTAGGGCAGACCCCGCACACGTTACAATATATATACCAGAGGCCTAGCGACCTTGATGGTCATCTGAGATAAAGTTAAAAGGAAAGTTATCAAGTGTCTTGAAACAAATTGTGACACTGAATATAGTAAGTCAGTATCAATACACGCATACCATCAAAGCGTTCATCCTATACTGATAATTCTTACAAAGTTATTTGGGAAAAAACCAACGTTAGGCAAAAAAATGCATTTTTTCTATGAAAATTACAGTAAAATTTGAAAACAACTTCCTACCCAGAAAGAAATATGAGATCCATTTTGGTAATTAAAGCACCTTAAGATGCTTAATTCATACAGACCATTTGATTCTATCATATCTGGATGTTGAGAAGAAGAATTTTGAAATTTTAATCAATTTAACCCCTTTTGGCCCCGCCCACCAGCCTCTGAAGATCAGCAAGTATCAATATGGGCATACCATCAAGCCGTCATCCTTCACTCATAATTCTAATCAAGTTTGATATATTTTCAATGAAAATTAAACAAATTGTGCTAAAAAATCTAGTTTTCCTTTATAAACTTTTTAAATTTACCCCCTTCCCACGAGGAAATGTGAGACCCTGGGGCCATGAAATTCACAATTTTGATAAAGTACCTTAAAATGCTTCCATTCACGAAGAAGAGTTGTTTTTGTTTTTTTTAACTGTAAAATCATTTTTTTTATTGCCCCAGAACATTTAAACATAGACTACTGCCAGGGTTGGGATCCTGGATTCATTATCTGTACAAATATGCCCTCATGCAAGAGGACTCTCATTCAACACTTTGGAGACACTCATTTATTTATTCATCAGACCTTTCTATAATCAATTTGTCCTTCACTCCTTCCTTCATTCATTCAGTTATTCATCAATTCATTCATCAGATCTCTGTAATTAGTATGCCATTCATTCTGTAATTCATTCATTCATTCTGTAATTCATACATTCTTTCTTAACTCATTCATTCATTCTGTAATTCATTCATTCATTCTGTAATTCATTCATTCGTTTTGTAATTCATACATTCTTTCTATAATTCATTCATTCATTCTGTAATTCATTCATTCATTCTGTAATTCATACATTCTTTCTATAATTCATTCATTCATTCTGTAATTCATTCATTCATTCTGTAATTCATTCATTAATTCTATAATTCATTCATTCATTCTGTAATTCATTCATTCATTCTGTAATTCATACATTCTTTCTTAACTCATTCATCAAAACACTTTATTGATTGATATTAATTGACCCTGCAGTGAGGTACATTCAAAAGCAAATACCAATTATTCGCTCATACTTGTTTACAAGTCTGACATAATATTGCTCTGAGATAACATAGAAGACAACACAAAGACAATATATATATATATATATGATCAAGGTTATTTGCCTTGTTGGCCTTTTATGTTTTCATGTATATATATATTATCTTTTAACACCATCTCATCACTATATTTTTAAAAAAAATACCTTATTCTGTTAATTGATTAATGACATTTTGTGATACATGTAGTGGAAATGTTTTCTTTTGCTTTGAGTTAATATATAAGTATAGATTATCTATTAATGAATTACAATTTTTTTTACCTGTTTCTGCTATTGTATAAACCCGATTTTGGTATTTCAATTCGTTCCTTGTCTTCCAGATTATCCACGTTATAGTTATAATTATCGTATTAAATATAATCGAATCCTTATTTCCATTAAAGCCAAGCATAATGACTTCCTCAGAGATTTGGTGTCTGTATTCTGGAATAGCAAAATCTACTAGCTGACAACACATATTAATAATGTTTTTTCACATGTGCACATCCATAAAACAAATGGTAAATAGTTCCGTCGCAAACTTTACAAAAATGACATCAGAGTTCCCGATCTTGCTTATTTTAGATTCGGTATATATTATATTATGAATGCATTTCCATCGAAATTCTTTCATTTTCTTGGTAGTAATCGATAAACCAATATTATTCCAAATCTGGTTCCACTGAAAATGTTTTCGAAATTCAAATTTCCATTTAACTTGACAGTTTGGCTTGCTGTTATTTAACTTCATCATCAAGGTTTTCAATTTAACTTTTTTAAACGGGATTTTTCTATGGCTCTTATCAATTAAATCACAGTCAACATCAATTTGAGGATATGCACATTGCTCCATTTGATTTTCATTACTTCTCAATAATTTAGGAATCTTATCTGCAAATGATCACACTATTCTGGCAAGTTCCGCTATACAATTGCGCTTATCTGTAAGTAAATTGTAAATTATCCTATCTTCCTTAAAGTCATTTTTTTCATTGTACCAAATATCGTTGACAATACACAGTGCGCTTTTCGTAAAGGAACAAAAGAAAATTGGATTTTTATTAAACTGAAATAAATGGTTTCCAAATAGGAACTGTTGGCCAACTCGATCTTTGTAGTTCTGACCATGCAGATATGATAGACTTATAAAAATCAGAGATATGAGACAGATTTAGATTCCTTAAATCTGACAGTTTGCATAAAAAGTATGGTACTCTCTATTTACTATCAAATGAATATAACCAATGCTTACCTATTGCGTTCCATGTAGCGTTTTCACTTTTCATTATCGTATAAATAAGTTTAATTTTTCGGCTCAATGCATATGATCTTATATCAATAATAGCCATTCCTCCTTCACTCAAATTTAACGACATAGACGCACGTTTAACCAGATCTTTCTTATCATTCCACACAAATTTCCAAATTAAAGAATCAATTTTCTTCAAATACTTTTCTGGAATACCACCAGTCTCTATTTCGTTACCTATAAGTGAAATTAATAAAGACTTGATTAATATCCGTTTACCATAAAGTGTAAGATTTCTACTTTTCCATACATGGAGTTATTTTGTTGATTTTACTCTTCCATATGACGTCATCGTCTACTAAATATCCGTGATGGACTCCCAAAGTTTTCACAAAAGTACGCGACCAACTGATATTCCTACAGATTGCTTCTTTATTTTTCCAGCTACCTAGATATATACCTGTTAATTTATCAAAATTTATTTTTGAACCCGAAGCTTTTTCATATAAGTTAAGGATATCAAAAGAATTCACAATAGATTGTTCATCATTATTAAAGAGCTGCGTGTCGTCCGCAAATATATTGATTTTCGCCTCGTTATGATTTGGAGGTTGTATGCCTTTAATATTAGTGTTACTTCTAATAGAACATGCAAGAGGTTCAGCTTGTATAATGTACAGAATTGGTGCAATACGGCATCCCTGCCTAGCTAGGAAGAAGAGTTTTAAATTCTATCATATATTGATGTTGAGAAGAAGATTTTTGAAATCCGAGTCAATTTGACCCCCTTTTGGTCCCGCCCCTTAGGCCTCTGTTGGGTGGGGACTGTATAATTCACAATTTTGCTTTTTTTACAAAATGTCATTGAACTCGGATCAGGGTATTTTTTAGAAGAAGTCGAAAATGTTAGATTGACTAACGAAACACGTTGCACGACTCTGGATGAATGTGGTAGCATTAGGTCACCATGGAACTTTGTCTCAGGTAATAACAGGTTCTCTCTGACTCCATAAGATAATATAGATTTTTTTACTCACGTCGGCAGAGGAAGTTGGCTGTGTCCCATTGTCCATTTTGTGTACATCTGATGACGTAGGCGTTAGAGAGGACAGGTCCCGTTATGTTATACATTAACATGGATCCCTTACATCGGTAACTAACACCACTTCCTATCTCGTGATGATTTCCCTGGTAACGATAGGACGAGGTGTCAACAGCCTCTGGCAAGGTGCCGCAATCTGTTAATGACCAAATAATGACAAAAATTATCGGAAATATTTGTGGTCGCCATAGTGATCTCATTGAGAAATATTCTACTTGTTTGTGCGATATGATGCTGGACGTATTTGATGCTCGTTAGTTTGTCTGTTGATTCCGTTGTTGTATACCTAGTTCTCATTTGGGAACGTGACATTACTTACTTGGATTGACCAAGGTTTATATGACGGGTGTCACCGATGAAGCAGAAGACGCTTACCTTCCCGAAATACCTGGTCTTATTCACCGTGTACTTCTTTTGTTCATATCCTGTCCTGGTTTAATGGAATTGGAGTTCGGAGTATGATTATATTGACATGTTGGTATTTTCTTTATGTTTCGTTTTATCAATAGCGAACGTGGATATTAAAACCTGCCTGTTTACGTCTGCATTTTAGACTCTCACGCAGACGCCCTGTATATACATACTTTCACCACTACTTACTTGATTTGGTTACTGTGTTACATATGACTGTGAAGGCAAGCAACTTTTCAGACTGACTTTACAGGAGAATTGACTAGCTGGATAGAAAAGAACATAGTTGACTTTACAGGAACTAGGTGTATAGGAAAGCGGACACTAGGTGACTATACTAGTAACATGGACTAGGTGTATAGGAAAGCGGACACTTTTCAGCCTGACTTTACAGGAGAATTGACTAGCTGGATAGAAAAGACTTGTAACATGGACTAGGTGTATAGGAAAGCGGACACTTTTCAGCCTCACTTTACAGGAGAATTGACTGGCTGGATAGAAAAGACTAGTAACATGGACTAGGTGTATAGGAAAGCGGACACCTTTCAGCCTGACTTTACAGGAGAATTGACTAGCTGGATAGAAAAGACTAGTAACATGGACTAGGTGTATAGGAAAGCGGACACTTTTCAGCCTGACTTTACAGGAGAATTGACTAGCTGGATAGAAAAGACTAGTAACATGGACATGGACTAGGTGTATAGGAAAGCGGACACTTTTCAGCCTGACTTTACAGGAGAATTGACTAGCTGGATAGAAAAGACTAGTAACATGGACTAGGTGTATAGGAAAGCGGACACTTTTCAGCCTGACTTTACAGGAGAATTGACTAGCTGGATAGAAAAGACTAGTAACATGGACTAGGTGTATAGGAAAGCGGACACTTTTCAGCCTGACTTTACAGGAGAATTGACTAGCTGGATAGAAAAGACTAGTAACATGGACTAGGTGTATAGGAAAGCGGACACTTTTCAGCCTGACTTTACAGGACTAGTCACATGGACTAGTTGTATAGGAAAGCGGACACTTTTCAGCCTGACTTTACAGGAGAATTGACTAGCTGGATAGAAAAGACTAGTAACATGGACTAGGTGTATAGGAAAGCGGACACTTTTCAGCCTGACTTTACAGGAGAATTGACTAGCTGGATAGAAAAGACTAGTAACATGGACTAGGTGTATAGGAAAGCGGACACTTTTCAGCCTGACTTTACAGGAGAATTGACTAGCTGGATAGAAAAGACTAGTAACATGGACTAGGTGTATAGGAAAGCGGACACTTTTCAGCCTGACTTTACAGGAGAATTGACTAGCTGGATAGAAAAGACTAGTAACATGGACTAGGTGTATAGGAAAGCGGACACTTTTCAGCCTGACTTTACAGGACTAGTCACATGGACTAGGTGTATAGGAAAGCGGACACTTTTCAGCCTGACTTTACAGGAGAATTGACTAGCTGGATAGAAAAGACTAGTAACATGGACTAGGTGTATAGGAAAGCGGACACTTTTCAGCCTGACTTTACAGGAGAATTGACTAGCTGGATAGAAAAGACTAGTAACATGGACTAGGTGTATAGGAAAGCGGACACTTTTCAGCCTGACTTTACAGGACTAGTCACATGGACTAGTTGTATAGGAAAGCGGACACTTTTCAGCCTGACTTTACAGGAGAATTGACTAGCTGGATAGAAAAGACTAGTAACATGGACTAGGTGTATAGGAAAGCGGACACTTTTCAGCCTGACTTTACAGGAGAATTGACTAGCTGGATAGAAAAGACTAGTAACATGGACTAGGTGTATAGGAAAGCGGACACTTTTCAGCCTGACTTTACAGGAGAATTGACTAGCTGGATAGAAAAGACTAGTAACATGGACTAGGTGTATAGGAAAGCGGACACTTTTCAGCCTGACTTTACAGGAGAATAGACTCTGGATAGAAAAGACTAGTAACATGGACTAGGTGTATAGGAAAGCGGACACTTTTCAGCCTGACTTTACAGGAGAATTGACTAGCTGGATAGAAAAGACTAGTAACATGGACTAGGTGTATAGGAAAGCGGACACTTTTCAGCCTGACTTTACAGGAGAATTGACTAGCTGGATAGAAAAGACTAGTAACATGGACTAGGTGTATAGGAAAGCGGACACTTTTCAGCCTGACTTTACAGGAGAATTGACTAGCTGGATAGAAAAGACTAGTAACATGGACTAGGTGTATAGGAAAGCGGACACTTTTCAGCCTGACTTTACAGGAGAATTGACTAGCTGGATAGAAAAGACTAGTAACATGGACTAGGTGTATAGGAAAGCGGACACTTTTCAGCCTGACTTTACAGGAGAATTGACTAGCTGGATAGAAAAGACTAGTAACATGGACTAGGTGTATAGGAAAGCGGACACTTTTCAGCCTGACTTTACAGGAGAATTGACTAGCTGGATAGAAAAGACTAGTAACATGGACTAGGTGTATAGGAAAGCGGACACTTTTCAGCCTGAGTTTACAGGAGAATTGACTAGCTGGATAGAAAAGACTTGTAACATGGACTAGGTGTATAGGAAAGCGGACACTTTTCAGCCTGACTTTACAGGAGAATTGACTAGCTGGATAGAAAAGACTAGTAACATGGACTAGGTGTATAGGAAAGCGGACACTTTTCAGCCTGACTTTACAGGAGAATTGACTAGCTGGATAGAAAAGACTAGTAACATGGACTAGGTGTATAGGAAAGCGGACACTTTTCAGCCTGACTTTACAGGAGAATTGACTAGCTGGATAGAAAAGACTAGTAACATGGACTAGGTGTATAGGAAAGCGGACACTTTTCTTTACAGGAGAATTGAGCCCTGACTTTACAGGAGAATTGAGTAGCTGGATAGAAAAGACTAGTAACATGGTCTAGGTGTATAGGAAAGCGGACACTTTTCAGCCTGACTTCACAGGAGAAATGACTAGCTGGATAGAAAAGACTAGTAACATGGACTAGGTGTATAGGAAAGCGGACACTTTTCAGCCTGACTTTACAGGACTAGTCACATGGACTAGGTGTATAGGAAAGCGGACACTTTTCAGCCTGACTTTACAGGAGAATTGACTAGCTGGATAGAAAAGACTAGTAACATGGACTAGGTGTATAGGAAAGCGGACACTTTTCAGCCTGACTTTACAGGAGAATTGACTAGCTGGATAGAAAAGACTAGTAACATGGACTAGGTGTATAGGAAAGCGGACACTTTTCAGCCTGACTTTACAGGAGAATTGACTAGCTGGATAGAAAAGACTAGTAACATGGACTAGGTGTATAGGAAAGCGGACACTTTTCAGCCTGACTTTACAGGAGAATTGACTAGCTGGATAGAAAAGACTAGTAACATGGACTAGGTGTATAGGAAAGCGGACACTTTTCAGGCTGACTTTACAGGACTAGTGACATGGACTAGGTGTATAGGAAAGCGGACACTTTTCAGCCTGACTTTACAGGAGAATTGACTAGCTGAATAGAAAAGACTAGTAACATGGACTAGGTGTATAGGAAAGCGGACACTTTTCAGCCTGACTTTACAGGAGAATTGACTAGCTGGATAGAAAAGACTAGTAACATGGACTAGGTGTATAGGAAAGCGGACACTTTTCAGCCTGACTTTACAGGAGAATTGACTAGCTGGATAGAAAAGACTAGTAACATGGACTAGGTGTATAGGAAAGCGGACACTTTTCAGCCTGACTTTACAGGAGAATTGACTAGCTGGATAGAAAAGACTAGTAACATGGACTAGGTGTATAGGAAAGCGGACACTTTTCAGCCTGACTTTACAGGAGAATTGACTAGCTGGATAGAAAAGACTAGTAACATGGACTAGGTGTATAGGAAAGCGGACACTTTTCAGCCTGACTTTACAGGAGAATTGACTAGCTGGATAGAAAAGACTAGTAACATGGACTAGGTGTATAGGAAAGCGGACACTTTTCAGCCTGACTTTACAGGAGAATTGACTAGCTGGATAGAAAAGACTAGTAACATGGACTAGGTGTATAGGAAAGCGGACACTTTTCAGCCTGACTTTACAGGAGAATTGACTAGCTGGATAGAAAAGACTAGTAACATGGACTAGGTGTATAGGAAAGCGGACACTTTTCAGCCTGACTTTACAGGAGAATTGACTAGCTGGATAGAAAAGACTAGTAACATGGACTAGGTGTATAGGAAAGCGGACACTTTTCAGCCTGACTTTACAGGAGAATTGACTAGCTGGATAGAAAAGACTAGTAACATGGACTAGGTGTATAGGAAAGCGGACACTTTTCAGCCTGACTTTACAGGAGAATTGACTAGCTGGATAGAAAAGACTAGTAACATGGACTAGGTGTATAGGAAAGCGGACACTTTTCAGCCTGACTTTACAGGAGAATTGACTAGCTGGATAGAAAAGACTAGTAACATGGACTAGGTGTATAGGAAAGCGGACACTTTTCAGCCTGACTTTACAGGAGAATTGACTAGCTGGATAGAAAAGACTAGTAACATGGACTAGGTGTATAGGAAAGCGGACACTTTTCAGCCTGACTTTACAGGAGAATTGACTAGCAGGACTAGTAACATGGACTAGGTGTATAGGAAAGCGGACACTTTTCAGCCTGACTTTACAGGAGAATTGACTAGCTGGATAGAAAAGACTAGTAACATGGACTAGGTGTATAGGAAAGCGGACACTTTTCAGCCTGACTTTACAGGACTAGTCACATGGACTAGTTGTATAGGAAAGCGGACACTTTTCAGCCTGACTTTACAGGAGAATTGACTAGCTGGATAGAAAAGACTAGTAACATGGACTAGGTGTATAGGAAAGCGGACACTTTTCAGCCTGACTTTACAGGAGAATTGACTAGCTGGATAGAAAAGACTAGTAACATGGACTAGGTGTATAGGAAAGCGCGGACACTTTTCAGCCTGACTTTACAGGAGAATTGACTAGCTGGATAGAAAAGACTAGTAACATGGACTAGGTGTATAGGAAAGCGGACACTTTTCAGCCTGACTTTACAGGAGAATTGACTAGCTGGATAGAAAAGACTAGTAACATGGACTAGGTGTATAGGAAAGCGGACACTTTTCAGCCTGACTTTACAGGAGAATTGACTAGCTGGATAGAAAAGACTAGTAACATGGACTAGGTGTATAGGAAAGCGGACACTTTTCAGCCTGACTTTACAGGAGAATTGACTAGCTGGATAGAAAAGACTAGTAACATGGACTAGGTGTATAGGAAAGCGGACACTTTTCAGCCTGACTTTACAGGAGAATTGACTAGCTGGATAGAAAAGACTAGTAACATGGACTAGGTGTATAGGAAAGCGGACACTTTTCAGCCTGACTTTACAGGAGAATTGACTAGCTGGATAGAAAAGACTAGTAACATGGACTAGGTGTATAGGAAAGCGGACACTTTTCAGCCTGACTTTACAGGAGAATTGACTAGCTGGATAGAAAAGACTAGTAACATGGACTAGGTGTATAGGAAAGCGGACACTTTTCAGCCTGACTTTACAGGAGAATTGACTAGCTGGATAGAAAAGACTAGTAACATGGACTAGGTGTATAGGAAAGCGGACACTTTTCAGCCTGACTTTACAGGAGAATTGACTAGCTGGATAGAAAAGACTAGTAACATGGACTAGGTGTATAGGAAAGCGGACACTTTTCAGCCTGACTTTACAGGAGAATTGACTAGCTGGATAGAAAAGACTAGTAACATGGACTAGGTGTATAGGAAAGCGGACACTTTTCAGCCTGACTTTACAGGAGAATTGACTAGCTGGATAGAAAAGACTAGTAACATGGACTAGGTGTATAGGAAAGCGGACACTTTTCAGCCTGACTTTACAGGAGAATTGACTCTGGATAGAAAAGACTAGTAACATGGACTAGGTGTATAGGAAAGCGGACACTTTTCAGCCTGACTTTACAGGAGAATTGACTAGCTGGATAGAAAAGACTAGTAACATGGACTAGGTGTATAGGAAAGCGGACACTTTTCAGCCTGACTTTACAGGAGAATTGACTAGCTGGATAGAAAAGACTAGTAACATGGACTAGGTGTATAGGAAAGCGGACACTTTTCAGCCTGACTTTACAGGAGAATTGACTAGCTGGATAGAAAAGACTAGTAACATGGACTAGGTGTATAGGAAAGCGGACACTTTTCAGCCTGACTTTACAGGAGAATTGACTAGCTGGATAGAAAAGACTAGTAACATGGACTAGGTGTATAGGAAAGCGGACACTTTTCAGCCTGACTTTACAGGAGAATTGACTAGCTGGATAGAAAAGACTAGTAACATGGACTAGGTGTATAGGAAAGCGGACACTTTTCAGCCTGACTTTACAGGAGAATTGACTAGCTGGATAGAAAAGACTAGTAACATGGACTAGGTGTATAGGAAAGCGGACACTTTTCAGCCTGACTTTACAGGAGAATTGACTAGCTGGATAGAAAAGACTAGTAACATGGACTAGGTGTATAGGAAAGCGGACACTTTTCAGCCTGACTTTACAGGAGAATTGACTAGCTGGATAGAAAAGACTAGTAACATGGACTAGGTGTATAGGAAAGCGGACACTTTTCAGCCTGACTTTACAGGAGAATTGACTAGCTGGATAGAAAAGACTAGTAACATGGACTAGGTGTATAGGAAAGCGGACACTTTTCAGCCTGACTTTACAGGAGAATTGACTAGCTGGATAGAAAAGACTAGTAACATGGACTAGGTGTATAGGAAAGCGGACACTTTTCAGCCTGACTTTACAGGAGAATTGACTAGCTGGATAGAAAAGACTAGTAACATGGACTAGGTGTATAGGAAAGCGGACACTTTTCAGCCTGACTTTACAGGAGAATTGACTAGCTGGATAGAAAAGACTAGTAACATGGACTAGGTGTATAGGAAAGCGGACACTTTTCAGCCTGACTTTACAGGAGAATTGACTAGCTGGATAGAAAAGACTAGTAACATGGACTAGGTGTATAGGAAAGCGGACACTTTTCAGCCTGACTTTACAGGAGAATTGACTAGCTGGATAGAAAAGACTAGTAACATGGACTAGGTGTATAGGAAAGCGGACACTTTTCAGCCTGACTTTACAGGAGAATTGACTAGCTGGATAGAAAAGACTAGTAACATGGACTAGGTGTATAGGAAAGCGGACACTTTTCAGCCTGACTTTACAGGAGAATTGACTAGCTGGATAGAAAAGACTAGTAACATGGACTAGGTGTATAGGAAAGCGGACACTTTTCAGCCTGACTTTACAGGAGAATTGACTAGCTGGATAGAAAAGACTAGTAACATGGACTAGGTGTATAGGAAAGCGGACACTTTTCAGCCTGACTTTACAGGAGAATTGACTAGCTGGATAGAAAAGACTAGTAACATGGACTAGGTGTATAGGAAAGCGGACACTTTTCAGCCTGACTTTACAGGAGAATTGACTAGCTGGATAGAAAAGACTAGTAACATGGACTAGGTGTATAGGAAAGCGGACACTTTTCAGCCTGACTTTACAGGACTAGTCACATGGACTAGTTGTATAGGAAAGCGGACACTTTTCAGCCTGACTTTACAGGAGAATTGACTAGCTGGATAGAAAAGACTAGTAACATGGACTAGGTGTATAGGAAAGCGGACACTTTTCAGCCTGACTTTACAGGAGAATTGACTAGCTGGATAGAAAAGACTAGTAACATGGACTAGGTGTATAGGAAAGCGGACACTTTTCAGCCTGACTTTACAGGAGAATTGACTAGCTGGATAGAAAAGACTAGTAACATGGACTAGGTGTATAGGAAAGCGGACACTTTTCAGCCTGACTTTACAGGAGAATTGACTAGCTGGATAGAAAAGACTAGTAACATGGACTAGGTGTATAGGAAAGCGGACACTTTTCAGCCTGACTTTACAGGAGAATTGACTAGCTGGATAGAAAAGACTAGTAACATGGACTAGGTGTATAGGAAAGCGGACACTTTTCAGCCTGACTTTACAGGAGAATTGACTAGCTGGATAGAAAAGACTAGTAACATGGACTAGGTGTATAGGAAAGCGGACACTTTTCAGCCTGACTTTACAGGAGAATTGACTAGCTGGATAGAAAAGACTAGTAACATGGACTAGGTGTATAGGAAAGCGGACACTTTTCAGCCTGACTTTACAGGAGAATTGACTAGCTGGATAGAAAAGACTAGTAACATGGACTAGGTGTATAGGAAAGCGGACACTTTTCAGCCTGACTTTACAGGAGAATTGACTAGCTGGATAGAAAAGACTACTAACATGGACTAGGTGTATAGGAAAGCGGACACTTTTCAGCCTGACTTTACAGGAGAATTGACTAGCTGGATAGAAAAGACTAGTAACATGGACTAGGTGTATAGGAAAGCGGACACTTTTCAGCCTGACTTTACAGGAGAATTGACTAGCTGGATAGAAAAGACTAGTAACATGGACTAGGTGTATAGGAAAGCGGACACTTTTCAGCCTGACTTTACAGGAGAATTGACTAGCTGGATAGAAAAGACTAGTAACATGGACTAGGTGTATAGGAAAGCGGACACTTTTCAGCCTGACTTTACAGGAGAATTGACTAGCTGGATAGAAAAGACTAGTAACATGGACTAGGTGTATAGGAAAGCGGACACTTTTCAGCCTGACTTTACAGGAGAATTGACTAGCTGGATAGAAAAGACTAGTAACATGGACTAGGTGTATAGGAAAGCGGACACTTTTCAGCCTGACTTTACAGGAGAATTGACTAGCTGGATAGAAAAGACTAGTAACATGGACTAGGTGTATAGGAAAGCGGACACTTTTCAGCCTGACTTTACAGGAGAATTGACTAGCTGGATAGAAAAGACTAGTAACATGGACTAGGTGTATAGGAAAGCGGACACTTTTCAGCCTGACTTTACAGGAGAATTGACTAGCTGGATAGAAAAGACTAGTAACATGGACTAGGTGTATAGGAAAGCGGACACTTTTCAGCCTGACTTTACAGGAGAATTGACTAGCTGGATAGAAAAGACTAGTAACATGGACTAGGTGTATAGGAAAGCGGACACTTTTCAGCCTGACTTTACAGGAGAATTGACTAGCTGGATAGAAAAGACTAGTAACATGGACTAGGTGTATAGGAAAGCGGACACTTTTCAGCCTGACTTTACAGGAGAATTGACTAGCTGGATAGAAAAGACTAGTAACATGGACTAGGTGTATAGGAAAGCGGACACTTTTCAACCGTATAGGAAAGCGGACACTTTTCAGTCTGACTTTACAGCAGAATTGACTAGCTGGATAGAAAAGACTAGTAACATGGACTAGGTGTATAGGAAAGCGGACACTTTTCAGCCTGACTTTACAGGAGAATTGACTAGCTGGATAGAAAAGACTAGTAACATGGACTAGGTGTATAGGAAAGCGGACACTTTTCAGCCTGACTTTACAGCAGAATCGACTAGCTGGATAGAAAAGACTAGTAACATGGACTAGGTGTATAGGAAAGCGGACACTTTTCAGCCTGACTTTACAGGAGAATTGACTAGCTGGATAGAAAAGACTAGTAACATGGACTAGGTGTATAGGAAAGCGGACACTTTTCAGCCTGACTTTACAGGAGAATTGACTAGCTGGATAGAAAAGACTAGTAACATGGACTAGGTGTATAGGAAAGCGGACACTTTTCAGCCTGACTTTACAGGAGAATTGACTAGCTGGATAGAAAAGACTAGTAACATGGACTAGGTGTATAGGAAAGCGGACACTTTTCAGCCTGACTTTACAGGAGAATTGACTAGCTGGATAGAAAAGACTAGTAACATGGACTAGGTGTATAGGAAAGCGGACACTTTTCAGCCTGACTTTACAGCAGAATTGACTAGCTGGATAGAAAAGACTAATAACATGGACTAGGTGTATAGGAAAGCGGACACTTTTTAGCCTGACTTCACAGGAGAATTGACTAGCTGGATAGAAAAGACTAGTAACATGGACTAGGTGTATAGGAAAGCGGACACTTTTCAGCCTGACTTTACAGGAGAATTGACTAGCTGGATAGAAAAGACTAGTAACATGGACTAGGTGTATAGGAAAGCGGACACTTTTCAGCCTGACTTTACAGGAGAATTGACTAGCTGGATAGAAAAGACTAGTAACATGGACTAGGTGTATAGGAAAGCGGACACTTTTCAGCCTGACTTTACAGGAGAATTGACTAGCTGGATAGAAAAGACTAGTAACATGGACTAGGTGTATAGGAAAGAGGACACTATTCAGACAGACTTTACAGGAGAATTGACTAGCTGGATAGAAAAGACTAGTAACATAGGACTAGGTGGATAGGAAAGCGGACACTTTTCAGCCTGACTTTACAGGAGAATTGACTAGCTGGATAGAAAAGACTAGTAACATGGACTAGGTGTATAGGAAAGCGGACACTTTTCAGCCTGACTTTACAGGAGAATTGACTAGCTGGATAGAAAAGACTAGTAACATGGACTAGGTGTATAGGAAAGCGGACACTTTTCAGCCTGACTTTACAGGAGAATTGACTAGCTGGATAGAAAAGACTAGTAACATGGACTAGGTGTATAGGAAAGCGGACACTTTTCAGCCTGACTTTACAGGAGAATTGACTAGCTGGATAGAAAAGACTAGTAACATGGACTAGGTGTATAGGAAAGCGGACACTTTTCAGCCTGACTTTACAGGAGAATTGACTAGCTGGATAGAAAAGACTAGTAACATGGACTAGGTGTATAGGAAAGCGGACACTTTTCAGCCTGACTTTACAGGAGAATTGACTAGCTGGATAGAAAAGACTAGTAACATGGACTAGGTGTATAGGAAAGCGGACACTTTTCAGCCTGACTTTACAGGACTTGTCACATGGACTATGTAAATAGGAAAGCGGACACTTTTCGGCCTGACTTGACAGGAGAATTGACTAGCTGGATAGAAAAGACTAGTAACATGGACTAGGTGTATAGGAAAGCGGACACTTTTCAGTCTGACTTTACAGGAGAATCGACTAGCTGGATAGAAGAGACTAGTAACATGGACTAGGTGTATAGGAAAGCGGACACTTTTCAGCCTGACTTTACAGGAGAATTGACTAGCTGGATAGAAAAGACTAGTAACATGGACTAGGTGTATAGGAAAGGAGAATTGATTAGCTGGATAGAAAAGACTAGTAACATGGACTAGGTGTACAGGGAAGCGGACACATTTCAGCCTGACTTTACAGGAGAATTGACTAGCTGGATAGAAAAGACTAGTAACATGGACTAGGTGTATAGGAAAGCGGACACTTTTCAGCCTGACTTTACAGGAGAATTGACTAGCTGGATAGAAAAGACTAGTAACATGGACTAGGTGTATAGGAAAGCGGACACTTTTCAGCCTGACTTTACAGGAGAATTGACTAGCTGGATAGAAAAGACTAGTAACATGGACTAGGTGTATAGGAAAGCGGACACTTTTCAGCCTGACTTTACAGGAGAATTGACTAGCTGGATAGAAAAGACTAGTAACATGGACTAGGTGTATAGGAAAGCGGACACTTTTCAGCCTGACTTTACAGGAGAATTGACTAGCTGGATAGAAAAGACTAGTAACATGGACTAGGTGTATAGGAAAGCTTTACAGGACACTTTGTTTTAGCCTGACTTTACAGGAGAATTGACTAGCTGGATAGAAAAGACTAGTAACATGGACTAGGTGTATAGGAAAGCGGACACTTTTCAGCCTGACTTTACAGGAGAATTGACTAGCTGGATAGAAAAGACTAGTAACATGGACTAGGTGTATAGGAAAGCGGACACTTTTCAGCCTGACTTTACAGGAGAATTGACTAGCTGGATAGAAAAGACTAGTAACATGGACTAGGTGTATAGGAAAGCGGACACTTTTCAGCCTGACTTTACAGCAGAATTGACTAGCTGGATAGAAAAGACTAGTAACATGGACTAGGTGTATAGGAAAGCGGACACTTACTTTCCAGTAGTAACATGGACTAGGTGTATAGGAAAGGAGAATTGATTAGCTGGATAGAAAAGACTAGTAACATGGACTAGGTTTATAGGAAAGCGGTCACTTTTCAGCCTGACTTTACAGGAGAATTGACTAGCTGGATAGAAAAGACTAGTAACAAGGACTAGGTGTATAGGAAACCGGACACTTTTCAACCTGACTTTAGAGCAGAATTGACTAGCCCTAACGAGCCCCTGTCCATATACTCACTTGTTCACCGAGTAACTAGCCCCTGTTCATATACTCACTTGTTCACCGAGTAACGAGCCCCTGTTCATATACTCACTTGTTCACCGAGTAACGAGCCCCTGTCCATATAAGCACTTGTTCACCGAGTAACGAGCCCCTGTTCATATACTCACTTGTTCACCGAGTAACGAGCCTCTGTTCATATACTCACTTCTTCAGCGAGTAACGAGCACCTGTCCATATACTCACTTGTTCAGCGAGTAACGATCCCCTGTTCATATACTCATTTGTTCATCGAGTAACGAGCCCCTGTTCATATATTCACTTGTTCACTGAGTAACGAGCCCCTGTTCATATACTCACTTGTTCAGCGAGTAACGAGCCGCTGTTCATATACTCACTTGTTCACCGAGTAACGAGACCCTGTCCAAAGACTCACTTGTTCACCGAGTAACGAGCCCCTGTTCATATACTCACTTGTTTACCGAGTAACGAGACCCTTTCCAAATACTCACTTGTTCACCGAGTAACGAGCCCCTGTCCAAATACTCACTTGTTCACAGAGTAACGAGGCCCTGTTCATATACTCACTTGTTCACCGAGGCACGGGCCCCTGTTCATATACTCACTTGTTCATCGAGTAACGAGCCCCTGTTCATATACTCACTTGTTCATCGAGTAATGAGCCCCTGTTCATATACTCGCCTTTTATGGAACATTCTCCATTTCTTGTATCACATGTTTCATTTAAATTGCATCGGTGATTCGCACACTTTGCAGCCAAAGTCTGAAATGTATTAGTTATTCATCAAATATATACAGTCATTGGAACCATATTATCTTCTGTCTAGTGATTTAAAAAATAAAAAAAACAAAAACAAAAATCTTCAGCGGAATGATAATAAAACTTGGTAATATAAACAAGTGTCTGATGCGCGCTGTCACCTTTCGTTCTTAACCTAGTTGTAACCTAGATACCACTCACATTTGTATGATGGAGTAAGCTATGTGATAGAAAACCAAATATCCGTACACTTAATGATAGACAGATTCAGAGGAAATTCCAATATCTATATATGATACGTTTGAATAAGGAGAAATAAGTGGAAACAGGCGGATATGTTGAGACAAGTGTGAATGGAGATCGAGGACGAGGAGACAGGGAAACGTTGAGACAAGTGTGAATGGAGATCGAGGACGAGGAGACAGGGAAACGTTGAGACAAGTGTGAATGGAGATCGAGGACGACGAGACAGGGAAACGTTGAGACAAGTGTGAATGGAGATCGAGGACGCAGCTCCTCACTAGATACGGGGTATAGCGGTCGACCGATCCACGTACTACACAGAGTAGCCGTGCTTCCAACACGTGACCTGGTTGCCAGAATGAAAGACGGTAGGCTACACCGCCGCCTTCTTATACAGCAATACGTCGATTACTCTAACTTTATTAACTTTACAGCCCTGTCCAAAGTTGTACAAAAAGACCTAACACTAACCTATGTTTAATTATGTAAGAGGTGCATACGCTTATAATTCTGAAATAACTACACCTAAATTATACCTAAAGATTATCCAGTAATTAACAATTAACTATCTAAATGAAAACATAACAAGGGAAATAACTCTTACCTATTATTAAAACATCAGAGACAAGGTGTACAGAGTCATAACGTTACAATATATATCATATTTCAGCGAAATCCAACTGTCATTGTTCATAAGGTGATACACTTGGTATAAATATATATATCTATATATCATTAAAGAAGATAAAAAAAATATGTCAGTCGTTTATTTAGAAAATTAAACACTTGATCTGGCAGATAAAACTTTAACGAATTTGTTTGCCGTGACAAGTGTTTGAATATATAAAGTAAGAAAAAATCTCTTGATCGCGATGTCGTTTTAATTGCTGCATTTATTATTGACGAAATTTTCGACACGGTTTTCTGAACTAACCGTATACTATAATTTGCATGCCCAACATCTCATTTATGCCTGAATAAATGTCTTGCAATGCCTTATAACTTCACGTTATTACAAATCGATATCAGAGGTGAAATTAGACGCTGAATCCTTATGAATAAACATTTAACATCAACTTAAATGCAGCGTTAAGAGTAATCATTCATTGACTTGTGGTTCATTTTTATTCCTTTTGTCAAACATCACAGTTCAGATTTAAAAATTCCCGGTAGACTACCTTACAAAGGCATACATTTTAACATTTTTACAAGTTGGTGTCCTAAATTAAAAAATGAAATAGCGTCGTGTAGCAAAATATTACAGACACTTTCAGATTTTATGAGAACTGCCAAAATTATGCCGAGAACAAACAAAGAAATCCCTCCGTCCCATGACCTCACTTTGTAAACATTGACAAGGAAACCCCTCCCCTCTCATGTCCTCACTTTACAGGAAGAGATAAGGAAACCCCTCCCCTCTCCGGTCCTCACTTTACAGGGAGAGACAAGGAGACCCCTCCCCTCTTATAACCTCACTTTACAGGGAGAGAAAAGGAGACCCCTCCCCTCTTATGACCTCACTTTACTGGAAGAGACAAGAAGACCCCTCCCCTCTTATAACCTCACTTTACAGGGAGAGAAAAGGAGACCCCTCCCCTCTTATGACCTCACTTTACTGGAAGAGACAAGAAGACCCCTCCCCTCTCAGGTCCTCACTTTACAGGGAGAGACAAGGAGACCCCTCCCCTCTTATGACCTCACTTTACAGGGAGAGAAAAGGAGACCCCTCCCCTCCAATTACCTGACTTTACAGGGAGAGAAAAGGAGACCCCTCCCCTCCAATTACCTGACTTTACAGGGAGAGACAAGGAGACTCCTCCCATGACCTCTTTACACAGAGAGACATGTGCACTCATCGCATGGCCTCTTTATACAGAGAGACATGTGCACTCCTCCCATGGCCTCTTTATACAGAGAGACATGTGCACTCCTCCCATGGCCTCTTTATACAGAGAGACATGTGCACTCCTCCCATGGCCTCTTTATACAGACAGACAAGGAGACTCCTCCCATGACCTCTTTATACAGAGAGACAAGGAGACTCCTCCCATGGCCTCTTTATACAGACAGACAAGGAGACCCCTCCCATGGCCTCTTTATACAGAGAGACAAGGAGACTCCTCCCATGGCCTCTTTATACAGAGAGACATGAACACAGCTCCCAAACCATAGAAAGTTTATAATTGCAGTCATAGATCATGCAAAAAAAAAAGGTATGAGTCATTCCGCGTTGATGTAGATTGTTTGGTTTTATTACTTGTTTTGTTTGTATGATGTAGCATCACTGACGAGTCCTAGAATGACGAAACAGCTGCATGGTGTAGCATCACTGACGAGTCCTAGAAGGACGAAACAGCTGCATGATGTAGCATCACTGACGAGTCCTAGAATGACGAAACAGCTGCATGATGTAGCATCACTGACGAGTCCTAGAATGACGAAACAGCTGTATGATGTAGCATCACTGACGAGTCCTAGAATGACGAAACAGCTGCATGATGTAGCATCACTGACGAGTCCTAGAATGACGAAACAGCTGCATGATGTAGCATCACTGACGAGTCCTAGAATGACGAAACAGCTGCATGATGTAGCATCACTGACGAGTCCTAGAATGACGAAACAGCTGCATGATGTAGCATCACTGACGAGTCCTAGAATGACGAAACAGCTGCATGATGTAGCATCACTGACGAGTCCTAGAATGACGAAACAGCTGTATGATGTACCATCACTGACGAGTCATGGAAGGACGAAACAGCTGTATGATGTAGCATCACTGACGAGTCCTAGAATGACGAAACAGTTGCATGATGTAGCATCACTGACGAGTCCTAGAATGATGAAACAGCTGCATGATGTAGCATCACTGACGAGTCCTAGAATGACGAAACAGCTGTATGATGTAGCATCACTGACGAGTCCTAGAATGACGAAACAGCTGTACGATGTAGCATCAATGACGAGTCATAGAAGGACAAAAGAGCTGTATGATGCAGCTTTACTGACCAGTCCTAAACGGTCGAAACAGCTGTATGATGCAATTTTATTCCCTTTTAAACTCCACTTTATCTAATTCTAAATTTGTATAAAGTCTTTGTATCATTGATTGTTTGGAGCAACTACGGTACAAGGGCTGATTGATAAGTTGTCAGAAAACCTTTGTATCATTGATTGTTTGTCACTTTTGCAGATATTCTTCCATCAGAATTCCATCAGCGTTCCAGAAAAAACAGTCTTTGTCTTTCTCTTTGGGTGACCCAGGGTGCTTCCATTGGTCAAGTCACAAACTTCTGCAGAAAGTTAGCATGATCTGCCTCTAAAAAGTTCAGACTAGTACGCGACAAAATCAACCTGTTGTGCTTCTGATCATCCATGAAAATGTAATGTACTCTTTCCTGTGAAAAACCGTATGGTATATATATATATATTTGTAACTTGCTTGTCAGCCATAACAATATCATGGACTTTATTGCATTGGTATAAAACTTTTCTCTGCAACGCCACACCTTTTCACAGCATGCGCTCGTTGTATATATTGAAGAAGTTAAGCAGTGATGTCTTTTATCAGCTCAACTTTTCCCTGACTATTTAAGACTTATTACCCGAAGACTGGAGTCATATGGTCAGTTTATGTCGAAAGTAAACAAGGCAAGTGACTTTTGCAAAATGAACAAAGTCGCTGAAAGAGTAGCGTTTCAATATTTGCATAAGAAAAATTATGTGGAAGGTACGGTGATCGAGGCGAGGTGTTCCGTATGGTTACATGGTAGACTACCTGCATTGGTATAAAACTTTTCTCCGCCACACTATATTTTCGTCATTTATCTAATCCAGTCATATCATATCACTACGCTCGCAGTTATCAGTCGGCGTGTAATGATAATGGGAATGACAAAGGTTATTGTAAATTTATCAGATATAAAGAAAGGAAATAAGAAATACTCAGACATCATATTTCCATTCAGAATTACCGACTGTTAAAACGTTACAACATTGTTTGTGACGTATTTGACGGATTGGAAAGCAGGATGCAGATACAAGCACTGCGCACGTCTATATTTAGTTCATGTTTTAAAAAATAATTTGAAAATATGTAATTAATTACAAGGTAGAACGAGTGTGTAGAGAGAGGCTTCAGCGCGAAGACCATATCATTTATCAGTGTTAGATTTTAACAAACTCGCAACCAAACTCATAATTGATAGACGAATTTGTCAGCTTCCATCAAAATGGCAGCGGTACACCGTCACTTCTGTTCACCGGATAAAATTATTATAAACAAGAAACTCCAGCTTCCGCATAATGTTGCTCTTCGTATAGTTTCCATTCTCTCTCTCTCTCTCTCTCTCTCTCTCTCTCTCTCTCTCTCTCTCTCTCTCTCTCTCTCTCTCTCTCTCTCTCTCTCTCTCTCTCTCTCTCTCTCTCTCTCTCTCTCTCTCAGATATACTTACACTGTCCCAGGTTTGTGATGTAAACAGTTCGACTTACACTGTCCCAGGTATATGATGTAAACAGATAGACACATTACTTACGCTGTCCCATGTAGGGGATATAAATAGATAGTCTTACACTGTCCCAGGTATGTGATGTAAAAAGACTTACACAATACTGATACTGTCCCAGGTATGTGATATAAACAGATAGGCATACACTGTCCCAGGTATGTGATATTAACAGATAGACTTACACTGTCTCATGTATGTGATATAAACAGATAAAGTTACACTGTCCCATGTATGTGATATAAACAGATAGACTTATACTGTCCCAGGTATATGATGCAAATAGAGAGACTTACACTGTCCCAGGTATGTGATGTAAACAGTTCGACTTACACTGTCCCAGGTATATGATGTAAACAGATAGACACATTACTTACGCTGTCCCATGTAGGGGATATAAATAGATAGTCTTACACTGTCCCAGGTATGTGATGTAAAAAGACTTACACAATACTGATACTGTCCCAGGTATGTGATATAAACAGATAGACTTACACTGTCTCAGGTATGTGATGTAAACAGATCGACTTACACTGTCCCAGGAATATGATGTAAACAGATCGACTTACACTGTCCCAGGTATGTGATATTAACAGATAGACTTACACTGTCCCAGGTATGTGATATAAACAGATAGACTTACACTTTCCCTGGTATGTGATGTAAACAGATCGACTTACACCCTCCCAGGTATGTGATATAAACAGATCGACTTACACTCTCTCAGGTATGTGATATAAAAAGATAGACTTACACTGTCCCAGGTATGTGATATTAACAGATATACTTACACTGTCCCAGGTATGTGATGTAAACAGATCGACTAACACCGTCTCAGGTATGTGATATAAACAGATAGACTAACACTGTCCTAGGTATGTGATGTAAAGAGATTTACACAATACTGATACTGTCCCAGGTATGTGATATTAACAGATAGATTTACACTGTCCCAGGTATGTAATATAAACAGAAAGACGTACACTGTCCCTGGTATGTGATATAAACAGATAGACTTACACTGTCCAAGGTATGTGATATAAACAGATAGACTTACACTGTCCCAGGTATGTGATATAAACAGATAGACTTACACTGTCCCAGGTATGTGATGTAAAGAGATTTACACACTACTGATACTGTCCCAGGTATGTGATATAAACAGATAGACGTACACTGTCCCTGGTATGTGATATAAACAGATAGACTTACACTGTCCCAGGTATGTGATATAAACAGATAGACTTACACTGTCCCAGGTATGTGATGTAAACAGATCGACTTACACTGTCCCAGGTATGTGATATTAATAGATATACTAACACTGTCCTAGGTATGTGATGTAAAGAGATTTACACTGTCCCAGGTATGTAATATAAACAGAAAGACGTACACTGTCCCTGGAATGTGATATAAACAGATAGACTTACACTGTCCCAGGTATGTGATATAAACAGATCGACTTACACTGTCCCAGGTATGTGATGTAAACAGATCGACTTACACTGTCCCAGGTATGTGATGTAAGGAGATTTACACAATACTGATACTGTCCCAGGTATGTGATATAAACAGATAGACGTACACTGTCCCTGGTATGTGATATAAACAGATAGACTTACACTGTCCCAGGTATATGATGTAAACAGATCGACATATACTGTCCCAGGTATGTGATATAAACAGATAGACTTACACTGTCCCAGGTATGTGATGTAAAGAGATTTACACAATACTGATACTGTCCCAGGTATGTGATATAAACAGATAGACTTACACTGTCCCGTGTATATGATATTAACAGATAGACTTACACTGTCTCAGGTATGTGATATAAACAGATCGACTTACACTGTCCCAGGTATGTGATGTAAAGAGATCGACTTACACTGTCCCTGGTATGTTATATAAATATATAGACTTACACTGTCCCAGGTATGTGATGTAAACAGATCGACTTACACTGTCCCAGGTATATGATGTAAACAGATAGACACATTACTTACACTGTCTCAGGTATGTGATATAAACAGATAGACTTACACTGTCCCAGGTATGTGATATAAACAGATAGACTTACACTGTCCCAGGTATGTGATATAAACAGATAGACTTACACTGTGTGTATATCTACCTGTAGTTACATATTTACTTGTGATATCTACCTGTAGTATATTTACATGTCATATACTTTACTCTTGATATATCTACCTGTAGTATATTTACCTGTGTTATACTTTACTTGTGGTATATCTACCTGTAGTATATTTACTTGTGTTATACTTTACTTGTGGTATATCTACCTGTAGTATATTTACCTGTTTTATACTTTACATGTGGTATATCTACCTGTAATATATTTACTGGTGTTATACTTTACTTGTGGTATATCTACCTGTAGTATATTTACCTGATTTATACTTTACATGTGGTATATCTACCTGTAATATATTTACTTGTTTTATACTTTACTTGTGATATATCTACCTGTAGTATATTTACATGTGTTATACTTTACTTGTGATATATCTCCCTGAAGTATATTTACATGTGTTATACTTTACTTGTGGTATATCTACCTGTAGTATATTTACATGTGTTATACTTTACTTGTGTACCTGTAGTATATTTACGTGTGTTATACTTTACTTGTGGTATATCTACCTGTAGTATATTTACCTGTGTTACACTTTACTCGTGATTTATCTACCTGTAGTATATTTACCTGGGTTATACTTTACTTGTGATATATCTGCCTGTAGTATATTTACATGTGTTATACTTTACTTGTGATATATCTGCCTGTAGTATATTTACATGTGTTATACTTTACTTGTGGTATATCTACCTGTAGTATATTTACCTGTGTTATACTTTACTTGTGATATATCTGCCTGTAGTATATTTACATGTGTTATACTTTACTTGTGGTATATCTACCTGTAGTATATTTACCTGTGTTATACTTTACTTGTGATATATCTACCTGAAGTATATTTACATGTGTTATACTTTACTTGTGGTATATCTACCTGTAGTATATTTACTTGTGTTATACTTTACTTGTGGTATATCTACCTGTAGTATATTTACCGGTGTTATACTTTACTTGTGGTATATATACCAGAAGTATATTTACCTGTGTTATACTTTACTTGTGGTATATCTACCTGTAGTATATTTACCTGTGTTATACTTTACTTGTGGTATATCTACCTGTAGTATATTTACCTGTGTTATACTTTACTTGTGGTATATCTACCTGTAGTATATTTACTTGTGTTATACTTTACTTGTGGTATATCTACCTGTAGTATATTTACCTGTGTTATACTTTACTTGTGGTATATCTACCTGTAGTATATTTACCTCTGTTATACTTTACTCGTGATATATCTACATGTAGTATATTTACTGGTGTTATACTTTACTTGTGGTATATCTACCTGTAGTATATTTACCTGATTTATACTTTACATGTGGTATATCTACCTGTAATATATTTACTTGTTTTATACTTTACTTGTGATATATCTACCTGTAGTATATTTACATGTGTTATACTTTACTTGTGGTATATCTACCTGTAGTATATTTACATGTGTTATACTTTACTTGTGATATATCTACCTGTAATATATTTACTGGTGTTATACTTTACTTGTGGTATATCTACCTGTAGTATATTTACTTGTGTTATACTTTACTTGTGATATATCTACCTGTAGTATATTTACATGTGTTATACTTTACTTGTGGTATATCTACCTGAAGTATATATACCTGTGTTATACTTTAGTTGTGGTATATCTACCTGTAGTATATTTACTTGTGTTATACTTTACTTGTGATATATCTACCTGTAGTATATTTACATGTGTTATACTTTACTTGTGGTATATCTACCTGTAGTATAGTTACTTGTGTTATACTTTACTTGTGATATATCTACCTGTAGTTAATTTACATGTCTTACACTTTACTCGTGGTATATCTACCTGTAGTATTTTTACATGTCTTATACTTTACTCGTGATATATCTACCTGTAGTATATTTACCTGTGTTATACTTTACTTGTGGTATATCTGCCTGTAATATATTTACTTGTGTTATACTTTACTTGTGTTATACTTTACTTGTGGTATATCTACCTGTAGTATATTTACCTGTGTTATACTTTACTTGTGATATATCTGCCTGTAGTATATTTACATGTGTTATACTTTACTTGTGGTATATCTACCTGTAGTATATTTACCTGTGTTATACTTTACTTGTGGTATATCTACCTGTAGTATATTTACTTGTGTTATACTTTACTTGTGATATATCTACCTGTAGTATATTTACATGTCTTACACTTTACTCGTGGTATATCTACCTGTAGTATATTTACATGTCGTATACTTTACTCGTGATATATCTACCTGTAGTATATTTACCTGTGTTATACTTTACTTGTGGTATATCTACCTGTAGTATATTTACCTGTGTTATACTTTACTTGTGGTATATCTACCTGTAATATATTTACTTGTCTTATACTTTACTTGTGGTATATCTACCTGTAGTATATTTACCTGTAATATCTTTACTTGTGGTATATCTACATGTAGTATATTTACCTGTGTTATACTTTACTTGTGATATATCTACCTGTAGTATATTTACATGTGTTATACTTTACTTGTGGTATATCTACCTGAAGTATATTTACTTGTGTTTTACTTTACTTGTGATATATCTACCTGTAGTATATATACCTGTGTTATACTTTACATGTGTATATCTATCTGTAATATTTTTACTTGTTTATACTTTACTTGTGGTATATCTGCCTGTAATATATTTACTTGTCTTATACTTTACTTGTGGTATATCTACCTGTAGTATATTTACATGTCTTATACTTTACTCGTGATATATCTACCTGTAGTATATTTACCTGTGTTATACTTTACTTGTGGTATATCTGCCTGTAGTATATTTACTTGTGTTATACTTTACTTGTGGTATATCTACCTGTAGTATATTTACCTGTGTTATACTTTACATGGTATATATCTACCTGTAGTATATTTACCTGTTTTATACTTTACTTGTGGTATATCTACCTCTAATATATTTACTTGTGTTATACTTTACTTGTGGTATATCTACCTGAAGTATATTTACCTGTGTTATACTTCACTTGTGGTATATCTACCTGTAGTATATTTACCTGTGTTATACTTGACTTATGATATATCTACCTGTAGTATATTTACCTGTAATATCTTTACTTGTGGTATATCTACCTGTAGTATATTTACCTGTGTTATACTTTACTTGTGATATATCTACCTGTAGTATATTTACTTGTGTTATACTTTACTTGTGATATATCTACCTGTAGTATATTTACCTGTGTTATACTTTACTCGTGATATATCTACCTGTAGTATATTTACATGTGTTATACTTTACTCGTGATATATCTACCTGTAGTATATTTACCTGTGTTATACTTTACTTGTGATATATCTGCCTGTAGTATATTTACATGTGTTATACTTTACTTGTGGTATATCTACCTGTAGTATATTTACCTGTGTTATACTTTACTTGTGATATATCTACATGTAGTATATTTACATGTGTTATACTTTACTTGTGGTATATCTACCTAAAGTATATATACCTGTGTTATACTTCACTTGTGGTATATCTACCTGTAGTATATTTACCGGTGTTATACTTTACTTATGATATATCTACCTGTAGTATATTTACATGTGTTATACTTTACTTGTGGTATATCTACCTGCAGTATATTTACCTGTTTTATACTTTACATGTGGTATGTCTACCTGTAATATATTTACTTGTGTTATACTTTACTTGTGGTATATCTACCTGTAGTATATTTACCTGTGTTATGCTTTACTTGTGGTATATATACCAGAAGTATATTTACCTGTGTTATACTTTACTCGTGATATATCTACATGTAGTATATTTACATGTGTTATACTTTACTTGTGGTATATCTATATATACATTTCAAGATGTAGTATATTTAATGATTATATACATATGACCTGTATGCTAAATAGATACATTGTTACCAAATTCATCTTATATATATCTTACACTATATTACATATTTAACTGACTCATGATATCACACAACACAAGCATGCTCGCAAGCCATGAAAATTCGGACACAAAATTAAACTAATTAGAAAGAATGGAAAGAAAGAAATATGCGATTTTATAGAGAGGCACAAGAACGTGGAACGTGACCTGTCTAAAACCGGCGAGTACTCAATATGTACTGTTTGACATATATAAATAAATCCTTATTATCATTATGAGTAATCTTCATGGCCAAGTAATAATTTAAATATCTATGAAGGTTTCTGAACATGGTCAGACGTTGGTCGTTATATCTACCACATGCAAAGAAGAAATGATGAGCATTTTCATAAGAATATTCCTCATGAATGTTGGCTTCAAATGGACAATCATGGGGCATATCCTACAAACCGCCAACTCATATGAGCATGTTGGTGTGATCCTCTCCGCCGATCTCAAGAGTAAGTTAGTGATAGAAAGCGGATGCACTAAAGACAGGGACTGTTTTAATATAATGACCAAATGGACAGGATTTTTAATGGGCCAACCCTTTCAAATAACGGATTTGTACACAAAAGTCATAATTCCAAGTGTTCTTTATGCCTCCAAGATTTGGTCTCAAATTCTAATCAAAGTACTGAAAGTACTGAGAGGCTAAACGTATTGAAAAATGTTCACAAATAATCACTAAGATATATTACTTTCCCCATACTCCTACACTTTGGAATGCAAAAATTACTTAAATAAGAGAACCAGAGGCTATTTTTCTTAATTTTAAGCGATTTTATCTCTTCTTTAATTCTTATTTCAGATTTGACGACAATAATGGGAATAAATAAAAATAGATGAAAAAAATAACAAAATACACACAACCATATATTTATCGCTAACAAGCCAAATGACAAATAGCTCTATGATGAAGTTGACTAAATAAAACCTTTGAAATACCCAAGATGTTGCAAATACTATCCTATCAATATGAGGATTTAGACAAATCGAAAGGACTTTATACCTACTTCTTATTTTGAATGTATTGCAAAGTAATAGTCTTTAATTATTATAATCAAATTTATAGTTGAGGAAAGTAGATAAGGTATACGCAGCATTTCAGATAGATAAAAGTGTAAGTAATTACAATAAATGTATTTACATGCCTATCTTCCTTGAAGTGTCATGGTTAGACTTTTCTTCCAGTAATTACGTCTATAAAGGCATAGTTCTATGAGATTAAACCAGACTTCAATATCTATACAAAATTTACAATATTTTCACTATAGCTACTATTATTTCTGATCTCCAATGCATTAGATAATGTCACCATGACACGCTAAATGAATAAATATGTTATGGAAATATTTCGTTTTATTTAATTGATAATTATAAACATGAATATTTTGGGGTTTTTTTATACGCGCTTTGTTTAAAGGAATATTTTCATTTCAAGGAACTTTGATACACATTAAAAAACATTGAGAAATCAGCACAATCAACCTTCATCAAATAAAACTAAAAGACAAAAAATATAAGTTATAACAAAGTCAACATCATGATCAGTACAGTATTAAAAATATATCATTCATAAATCATGAGCACCAAATGTACCTTGCCTACGAAGCGCAAACTTTTTATCTTCAAAAACTTGAAATGTCAGGGCGGTGGATGTGAAAATCCTGAAAAAGTGTCATATCGGCGAGTGTGCGCGTAGGACGAGCAGTCCAATTTTGTGACGTCTAATGAGGTAAAGTGATGTTATATATTAGGACGATCTTGCCACAACGACAAGGATTAAAACAAAATTGATGTTCTGTTTGTAAGTTTTGTTTGTTTATAAGTGCTGTTAGTTGATAATCCAAACCAAGCCCCCAGACTAGCTTCTTATCATGGCGCCAACTCGCACGTACAGAGTTCTGTACGCTTACGTCATGTCGAGAATTCCGTAAAATATATTGTTCAAAATATATCAATAGTTCAACCACACTTTGCTTCTTTTTTGAAATATATAGAAATTGTATTGTTATTTAAAAAATAAACTAATTTTGGATGCTTTTGAAATAGCGATTTGAAAAATCACGGCATTATTTACGCAGAGGGCTCTAACTCTTTTCGATATTTCAGCCAATGAGAAGGCCAGGATCAGTAAATTTTGTCTGAAAGGCCGTCGCAATAGGCTATGCGTACTGAGTACGTTTAGCCTAAAAATGATCTTCAGCGCTTAAACGTCATACAGCACATAATTGCAAAAGAGAAAAAAAATCATACAACGGTTCCTGAAATTAACCAGATCCGATATGTGTATGAATCTATGCCAGGTCTTACTAGGCTGCTGTCAGAAACTGACAAAATGAAGCTCAACTTCCTTTCCACTCTCATTCACCTGGGATCAGATACACTTTCTATACAGATTTTTCTACAGAGGTTTTATCAGTACATCGATACCCTGATAATTACCAGCTCGGATTTCTACCTGATATCTGGTCTGTTGTATGTAAATACAACTTACAGTAACTCCTGCAAGGGTACGTAACAAATTTTTACTTCCCGTCAAAAATACTATGGACACGGATTGTCGCTTATTCTATTAAAGCAATGGAGGACGTTCTCCTGGACGAAAGACTTGCGGACGGTGTTGGCTTATCTCTTTTCATAGTATGTATAAAATTCCCAATACAAACTATACAAACGTAATAGACTTCCCATAGACTACTATCAAAATATTTATTTGGAAGGAATTATTAATGAGAAACATTTCTTTACACAAAAATCAACAACTGATTACTAAACACAGTAGTCTCGATTACATGTAGCTTGATACGTGTGGATGTTACTGATTACTACACACTAAAGTTTCGGTTAAATGTAGCTTGATACGTGTAGATGTAGCCTGATAATTACACACAATAGGCTCGGTTAAATGTACGCTTGAAACGCGTAGATGTAGCTGATTATTACACACAATAGTCTCGGTTAAACGTACGTTTGATACGTGTAGATGTAACTCTACAATAGACTCGGTTAAATGTACGCTTGTTACGTGTAGATGTAACTGATCATTACACACAATAGTCTCGGTTAAATGTACGCTTGATACATGTGGATATAACTAATTATTACACACGATAGTCTCGGTTAAATGTACGCTTGATACGTGTGAATATAACTGATTTTTACATACAATAGTCTCGGTTAAATGTACGCTTGATACGTGTGGATGTAACTGATTATTAAACACAATAGTCTCTGTTAAATGTACGCTTGATACGTGTGGATGTAACTGATTATTATACAAAATAGTCTCTGTTAAATGTACGCTTGATACGTGTGGATGTAACTGATCATTACACACAATAGTCTCGGTTAATTTTACGCTTGATACGTTTGGATGTAACCTGATTATTGTGCACAATAGTCTAGGTTACACTTACGTTTGATACGTGTGGATGAAACTGATTACTACTCACACAAGTCTCAGTTAAATATACGCTTGAAAATTTTGGATGTTTGATTTTGTAACAGAGTTTTCGCTACCATGTAATTTGTAAAATGAGTTCCGCCCACTGGCGAGTTGAAAAAGAAGACGTTATGGATAAATTTAAAAAAAAAAAAAAAAAAGTTAAAGTATGCTTTTCAAGATTATAAAATATTACTTAGAGCTATTTGGGGAACAGTATCTGCGTAAACAACCTAATGCATGTCCTCCAAGATCATTTCTGTAGAGAACAAAGTGATATCTGTACACCAGAAACAGATAAGTATGTACATAATTACAAACACGTAATATGCACGGCAAGTTTCCCGTAGTTGTGTGCTATCAAATGTCTGATAATCTATAGGAGTTATTCATTTAGAATTTTAACAGAGAATGTCAAGTGAAGTTAATAATTCATACTTGCCATATGTCAGGTGTTTACTAAGTTCTGATGGCAATAATGGACTATCGATTGCCGATAACTATAATAATGTATACATTACAGTCTACAAAATACAACTGTTCTACAGTCTACATAATACATCTGTTTTACTGTCTACATAATACATCTGTTCTAGAGACTACAGAAACATCTGTTTTACTGTCTACATAATACATCTGTTTTACTGTCTTCATAATACATCTGTTCTACAATCTACATAATACATATATTTTACTGTCTTCATAATACATCTGTTCTACAGTCTACATAATACATCTGTTCTACAGTCTACATAATACATCTGTTCTACAGTCTACATAATACATCTATTCTACTGTCTTCATAATACATCTGTTCTACAGTCTACGTAATACATCTGTTTTACTGTCTACATAATACATCTGTTTTACTGTCTTCATAATACATCTGTTCTACAATCTACATAATTCATCTGTTTTACAGTCTACATAACACATTTGTTCTACTTTCCATATAATATATCTGCTCTACTGTCTACATAATACATCAGGACTAATGTCTAAAAATACATCTGTTCTACAGTCTACATAATACATCTGATTTACAGTCTACATAATACATTTGTTCTAGTGTCCATATGATATATCTGTTCTACTGTCTACATAATACATCTGTTCTACAGTCTACATAATACATCTGTTCTACAGTCTACATAATACATCTGTTCTACTGTCTACATAATCATACAGTCTATACATCTGTTCTACAGTCTACATAATACATCTGTTCTAACATAATACAGTCTATATAATATCTGTTACTACATCTGTCTACATAATACATCTGTTACATACATCTGTTTTACTGTATATAATAGTACATAATACATCTGTTCTAATACATCTGTTCTACAGTCTATATACATCTGTTTTACTGTCTTCATAATACTGTTCTACATACATAATACATCTGTTCTACAGTCTACATAATACATCTGTTACTACATAATACATCTGTCTACATAATACATCTGTTCTACATCATACATCTGTTCTACAGTCTACATAATACATCTTTTCTACTGTCTTCATAATACATCTGTTCTACAGTCTACGTAATACATCTATTTTACTGTCTACATAATACATCTGTTCTACAGTCTACATAATACATATGTTCTACAGTCTACATAATACATCTGTTCTACTGTCTACATAATACATCTGTTTTACTGTCTATATAATACATTTGTTCTACTTTCAACATAATACATACGTTCTACAGTCTACATAATACATCTGTTCTACAGTCTACATAATACATCTGTTCTACAGTCTACATAATACATTTGTTCTACAGTCTACATAATGCTTCTGTTCTACTGTCTACATAATACATCTGTTCTACTGTCTACATAATACATTTTTTCTACTGTCTACGTAATACATCTGTTTAACAGTCTACATACTGTTCTACATAATACATCTGTTCTACAGTCTACATAATATCTGTTCTACAGTCTACACAATACATCTGTTTTACTGTCTACATAATACATCTGTTCTACAGTCTACATAATACATCTATTCTACTGTCTTCATAATACATCTGTTCTACAGTCTACATAATACATCTGTTCTAAAATATACATCTGTTTAACAGTCTACACAATACATCTGTTCTACTGTCTACATAATACATCTGTTCTACTGTCAATATAATATATCTGTTCTAATGTCCATAATACATCTGTTCTACTGTCTACATAATACATCTGTTCTACTGTCAATATAATATATCTGTTCTAATGTCCATAAAATACATCTGTTTTACTGTCTACATAATACATCTGTTCTACAGTCTACATAATACATCTGATTTACTGTCTTCATAATACATCTTTTCTACAGTCTACATAATACATCTGTTTTACATTCTACGTAATACATTTGTTCTACTGTCTACATTATACATCTAATACATCTACAATCTACATAATACATCTGTTCTACAGTCTACATAATACATCTGTTCTACTTTCTACATAATATATCTGTTCTACTGTCTACATAATACATCTGGTCTACTAATGTCTAAAAATACCTCTATAATACATTGTTCTACTACTACTGTCTATAATACATCTGTTACATAATACATTTGTAACATAATACATATGTTTTACTGTAATACATCTGTTCTACTGTCTACATCTGTTCTACTGTCTATAATACATCTGTTCTACAGTCTACATAATACATCTATTCTACTGTCTTCATAATACATCTGTTCTACAGTCTACATAATACATCTGTTAACCAGTCTATATAATATCTGTTCTACAGTCTACATAATACATCTGTTTTACTGTCTACATAATACATCTGTTCTACAGTCTACATAATACATCTGTTCTACAATCTACATAATACATCTGTTTTACAGTCTACATAATACATCTGTTTCACAGTCTACATTATACATCTGTTTAACAGTCTACATAATACATCTGTTTTACATCTGTTCTACTGTCTACATAATGCTTCTGTTCTACTGTCTACATAATACATCTGTTCTACTGTCTACATAATACATTTTTTCTACTGTCTACATAATACATCTGTTCTACTGTCTACATAATGCTTCTGTTCTACTGTCTATATAATACATCTGTTCTACTGTCTACATAATACATCTGTTCTTCTGTCTAAATAATACATCTATTCTACTGTCTACATAATACAACTGTTCTACTGTCTACATAATACATTTGTTCTACTTTCAACATAATACATATGTTTTACTGTCCATAAAATATATCAGTTCTACTGCCCACATTATACATCTGTTCTACTGTCTACATAATACATCTGTTCTACTGTCTACATAATACATATGCTCTACTGTCAACATAATACATATCTTCTCCTGTCTACATCATACATCTGTTCTACTGTCTACATAATACATCTATTCTACTGTCTAGATAATACATCTGTTCTACTATCTACATAATGTTTCTGTTCTACTGTCTACATAAAACATCTGTTCTTCTGTCCATATAATACAACAGTTCTACTGTCTACATAATACATCTGTTCTGCTCTCTACATTATACAGCTGTTCTACTGTTCGTATAATACATCTGTTCTACTGTTCATATAATACATCTGTTCTACTGTTCATATAATACATCTGTTCTAATGTCTACATAATAGATCTTTTCTACTCTCTACATAATACACCTGTTCTACTGTCTACATAATTCATTTGTTCTGCTGTCTTTCCCTGTCAATTCTTGGTCTTTTAAGGTTTAATTATCAATTTCATGTGGAGAAAAAGTTACGTGAATTTCATTTAACATTTACATATATGTTAATAGTGTTAGACGAAATACAAATTCATAATCATGTGTGAGACACCGTGTTGAATTTGCGTTTGTTTATTTCATCCAGGTGAGAAATTTTAACATGATAGCATGTAAGAGGTCTGGATATACAAGACGGCCCAGGTAAGTATCATATATAGAACTTACTGTTATTCAATTTCGAATATCTGAGGAAAATCCTTTCAGAAATCATTAAGAGCTAACCTTTATCTTATGCCGCGCCATTTTACGACCCACTCTATATTTAATGTGAATTTATGATCATGCTTTATTTCCAGACCTTATCCTCACTCCTAGTCAACAGGGACTGAAAACAAATATGAATTTATCTGAAGACAGACCATTGATACAGGTCGGTGTCAGCAATTTTATGTCTTTACATATAAAGCAATATAACAGACATGTCCCCCGCCATGTCAGGGTATACCATTGTTACAGACGTGCCCTCCGCCATGTCAGGGTATACCACTGTTACAGACGTGTGCTTCGCCATGTCAGGGTATACCACTGTTACAGACGTGTCCCGTGCCACGTCAGGCTATACCACTGTTACAGACGTGTCCCGCGCCACGTCAGGATATACCAATGTTACAGACGTGTCCCGTGCCACGTCAGGGTATACCACTGTTGCAAATGTGCCCCCCGCCATGGCACGGTATACCACTGTTACAACTGTTGCAATTACGAAAATATGACTCGCAATATCGCAGTTCTGTATTGGACAAAGTGCGTGTTTTGCGTATCCGATCTTCTAACATCGCAATAGCATGTATTAAATATAGCTTGATAACAATTAGTACTTTAATGATGATGTCTATTCGGAAATGTCTCTATCTTTTTCGTTATCTATTCAAAACATTTGTCTTCGCCCTATGTTTCACTCTGACAGCTAAATGACATATATTTCAGATTGAGCTGGAAAATATCGCCGCTGTTTTACTTTGTCTAGGCTTATCGAGAAAAGGGCGAAATAGACCAAACAGAAACTATGGGGACAATTTCCAAGTACAGTGCAATAATAATAATAATAGTAATAATAATTATAAACTTTATTTATTTTACAACAATTGCGCAACAAGTTTTTCCAACTTATATTAATCACTCTTGTTGGCCCGGATGTAAGGGCGCGAGGGGTCTTACTGTGCGAGGAAACCGGAGTACCCGGGGAAAACCCACGCGGATGGCTAGGTGAAAGGCGAGTGCAATACCACTGCGCCATCAGACCAAGTATAGAGTAAGGATATGTCAGATATGATTTTAATAGATAAATTAGATGTTTAACGATAATATCCAGCTGTGTGTTTTGTTTAATGATGAAGACAGAAAAAAAATCCATCTTATTCCGATCGCGACATCTAAAACGAATACCCAGAACTTCAAATTCCCTCGGATAATGGAAATTGACAAGAAGGAATCAAAGTTCCCCTTGGGTAATGGAAACTGACAAGAAGGAATCAAAGTTCCCCTTGAGTAATGGAAACTGACAAGAAGGAATCAAAGTTCCCCTTGGATAATGGAAACTGACAAGAAGAAATCAAAGTTCGTTACAATTATATATAGATAATCGTCTGAATGGCCTGGTATAGGGATCAAAGCCCAATTCTGGTTACTTATTACAAGTATTACAAGATTTTGTGGTAGGTATATATTTGTAGAGGTTGAGTGTACAGTCACTTCCTTTCATTCGAGTGGAAGAATGTCCGCCTAAATACCGCAACCCAACAAATTCAGTCCCATCTTCTCTTTAAAGTCTTCTTAAGATGTCGATTTTATTTTCTTGTCGGTTTAAACAATCTATCAGTGGGCTATCTACATTGTAGTGTATTTTGGTAGTTTGGATTTACGAAAGCAAACTTGTATCTACATATACAAACAATACATATGTATACATATATTATCGTTTACATATATTATCGTTTGTCCTTGGACTCAACCTGGGGAAACCGGTATTGCGATGTCGTCTCCACTACCTGTGTCGAAGGGTGCTGTGTAGAATTAAGTATGAATATTAAGGCTATCATAAAAGATGATCTTGCACGAAACAAATAATTCAAGTTATTTGTATCAATTTTTTTAGAGAAGAAACAATCGTCTCATTTTTTCAGATTATTGATGGTGTTTAACGGCTAAGTGGTATATTTACGATATTTTGAATAGACAAGAGAGTATTCCTTTCTACGTCTGCTACAGCATATCCCACTAAACGGAAGTCGACGAAATGAAAACAAAACATGAACTAGAAGAGTAGAAAGAGAAAAAAACAAGGTGGTTCGGAGTAGTAAGCGTCTTCTGCTTCTTTGTTCTTTCGGTAGAAGGTAAATGGTACAGAACAGAGATTATGAGTACAGGGTAAGGGGCAGGAGATACAGGATGAAACAGTTCAAGGTAGAGGATACAGGGATAGGGGTACAGGGCGAGGGGTACAAGGTTAAGGGTACAGGGCGAGGGGTACAAGGTTAGGGGTACAGGATTAGGGGTACAAGGTAAGGGGAACAAGGTAAGGGGTACAGGGTAAGGGGTACAGGGTTAGGGGTACAGGGTTAGGGGTACAAGGTAAGTGGTACAAGGTAAGGGGTACAGCATTAGGGGTACAAGGTAAGGGTTACAGGGTAAGCGGTACAGAGTAAGGGATACAAGGTAAGGGGTACAGGGTAAGGGATACAGGGTAAGGGGTACAGGGTAAAGGTTACAGGGTAAGGGATACAGGGTACAGGGTACGGGATACAGGGTACAGGGTAAGGGGTACGGGGTAAGGAGTACAGGGTAAGTGATACAAGGTAAGGGATACAAGGTAAGGGGTACAGAGTAAGGGGTACAGGGTAAGGGGTACAGGGTAAGTGATACAAGGTAAGGGATACAAGGTAAGGGGTACAGAGTAAGGGGTACAGGGTAAGGGGTATAGGGTAAGGAGTACAGGGTAAGTGAAACAAGGTAAGGGATACAAGGTAAGGGGTACAGGGTACGGGGTACAGTTTAAGGGGTACAAGGTAAAGGGTACAGGGTAAGTGATACAAGGTAAGGGATACAAGGTAAGGGGTACAGAGTAAGGGGTACAAGGGTAAGGGGTACAGGGTAAAGGATACATGTTAAGGGGTACAGGGTAAGGGGTACAAGGTAAGGGATACAGGGTAAGGGGTACAGAGTAAAGGATACATGTTAAGGGGTACAGGGTAAAGGATACAAGGTAAGGGATACAAGGTAAGAGATACAGTTTAATGGGTATAAGGTAAAAGGTACTGGGTAAGGGATACAGGGTAAGGGGTATAGTGCTGTGTAAATATTAGATTGCACATCGCGGTAACTAATACTAGTATCTGTAAGGTTTTGGTATGTATCATGATTAATTCATACAAAGAATGTATCTACAGATAATGGTTAACATAAATGTTATTATGATGAAATTATTCGGACCTGGACTTGTATGGCATGTACATTGAACATTCTACCCAATCTAATTAACTCTCCCCACACTCGAGCTCACGTCAAACCATTTTAAGAACCAGTCGAAGTGTATGAGACTCAACAGTGAAAATTATTTTAGATCTATAAAAAAAAATACCAGCATACAACCATTTGAAGTAATGTGTTTAATGTATTGAAACATTTCATTTTTCCGTCTTAATCCATCATGTCTCCGAGGCATGAAATTTCATCTTGTTTGTTTACAAAGCTAATGCAGGTACTAGTCAGAATATATAGTGCCTGTTGGAAACCTCTCCATCTATCTGGGTTTTAAAAAATGGAATAATTTATTTCCGTCTGACACGACCTTGGCGATGAATGCATTTCGTGCAATGTATTTAACGCAAATATACATCTACTTTCTGGGCCATTTTTTCTTTTTTTTTTTTTTTTTTGTTTAAACGGGTATTTTATTTGGTTAAACAAGTATGATTTGTCCGTAATTTGCATAAGCATACATTGCCCGTTTTATCGTCTATGCTTCGTCACGTGCCCTCCTTAAGAGGTAATATCGTGGTCGTAATGCAGTTAACTGCAATTTTAGGTACATAATTAGGGCGTATTTAACCCTCGGCCGTCGTGACACGACGCGACACCTCCACGGAACATCTCCACGGGACACCGCGTCTTTGTTTACTGACCAAGTTCCTGTAGTGAACATCAGGAAAACTGAATGAAATTATTTTCAAGCATCATTATTAGATCTAGCTTGTGAATTTTTGGTAATTTTGTGTGTAACCAATTTCCGTCATGGCTGAGATGCGCACCAGTGGTAATACAAATGAGTCGCACTCTGAATTGGTCTCACAACTTTCGTTCAAACAGAAGTCCGGCCTGGGCCGCTGGTCAGCGTTTTTGGCAGTAGTAGCCATAGTAGTCATCGTCGCTTTGGCCATCGCACTAGGAATTGTCGCTGGGACAGATCACAAGGAAAATGACAGCTCATCGTCCTCCGCGTCGTCAGAAATGTCCTGTCAGCTGAGCACACCCGACTGTTTCTCTCACGAGGGTTCGGCAGACAGGAACCTGGACGTAGCTAAATGTGTGCTGGAAAGCTACCCCCTTATTGACGGGCAAGTATTAACACATTTTTTCCTCACAGTAAAAAGTTCATTTATAATGATAGCTTAAATAAATAAATACGACAGGTTTTGAAGCTATATTTCGGTGAAAAGTTTGTGTTGTGAGAATGTTTAGTAATATGAGTCTGTTAAAAGAAATATCAAAATTTCGGTAAATTTCTCATTAAGATTTGTCCCCGCCCAGACATGGTATGACGTCATCAGTATTTATGATAGAATACCGCTACGACATGCCCACAACTGTCGGCGAAACTACCATAGATCGCACGACGCCACATCGACACGTAGTAGAAATTCCCCCAGATCGTCCGACATACCCACGACTGTCGGCGAAACTACCATAGATCGTACGACGCCACATCGACACGTAGTAGAAATTCCCCTAGATCGTCCGACATACCCACGACTGTCGGCGAAACTACTATAGATCGTACGACGCATCATCGACACGTAGTAGAAATTCCCCCAGATCGTCCGACATATCCACGACTGTCGGCGAAACTACCATAGATCGAACGACGCCTCATCGACACGTAGTAGAAATTCCCCCAGATCGTCCGACATACCCAGGACTGTCGGCGAAACTACCATAGATCGTACGACGCCACATCGACACATAGTAGAAATTCCCCCAGATCGTCCGACATACCCACGACTGTCGGCGAAACTACCATAGATCGTACGACGCCACATCGACACGTAGTAGAAATTCCCCCAGATCGTCCGACATACCCACGACTGTCGGCGAAACTACCATAGATCGTACGACGCCACATCGACACGTAGTAGAAATTCCCCCAGATCGTCCGACATACCCACGACTGTCGGCGAAACTACCATAGATCGTACGACGCCACATCGACACGTAGTAGAAATTCCCCCAGATCGTCCGACATACCCACGACTGTCGGCGAAACTACTATAGATCGAACGACGCCTCATCGACACGTAGTAGAAATTCCCCCAGATCGTCCGACATACCCACGACTGTCGGCGAAACTACCATAGATCGTACGACGCCTCATCGACACGTAGTAGAAATTCCCCCAGATCGTCCGACATACCCACGACTGTCGGCGAAACTACCATAGATCGTACGACGCCACATCGACACGTAGTAGAAATTCCCCCAGATCGTCCGACATACCCACGACTGTCGGCGAAACTACCATAGATCGTACGACGCCACATCGACACGTAGTAGAAATTCCCCCAGATCGTCCGACATACCCACGACTGTCGGCGAAACTACTATAGATCGAACGACGCCTCATCGACACGTAGTAGAAATTCCCCCAGATCGTCCGACATACCCACGACTGTCGGCGAAACTACCATAGATCGTACGAAGCCACATCGACACATAGTAGAAATTCCCCCAGATCGTCCGACATACCCACGACTGTCGGCGAAACTACCATAGATCGTACGAAGCCACATCGACACGTAGTAGAAATTCCCCCAGATCGTCCGACATACCCACGACTGTCGGCGAAACTACCATAGATCGCACGACGCCTCATCGACACGTAGTAGAAATTCCCCCAGATCGTCCGACATATCAACGACTGTCGGCGAAACTACCATAGATCGTACGACGCCACATCGACACGTAGTAGAAATTCCCCCAGATCGTCCGACATACCCACGACTGTCGGCGAAACTACCATAGATCGTACGACGCCACATCGACACGTAGTAGAAATTCCCCCAGATCGTCCGACATACCCACGACTGTCGGCGAAACTACCATAGATCGTACGACGCCACATCGACACGTAGTAGAAATTACCCCAGATCGTCCGACATACCCACGACTGTCGGCGAAACTACCATAGATCGTACGACGCCACATCGACACGTAGTAGAAATTCCCCCAGATCGTCCGACATACCCACGACTGTCGGCGAAACTACCATAGATCGTACGACGCCACATCGACACGTAGTAGAAATTCCCCCAGATCGTCCGACATACCCACGACTGTCGGCGAAACTACCATAGATCGTACGACGCCACATCGACACGTAGTAGAAATTCCCCCAGATCGTCCGACATACCCACGACTGTCGGCGAAACTACCATAGATCGTACGACGCCTCATCGACACGTAGTAGAAATTCCCCCAGATCGTCCGACATACCAACGACTGTCGGCGAAACTACCATAGATCGTACGACGCCACATCGACACGTAGTAGAAATTCCCCCAGATCGTCCGACATACCCACGACTGTCGGCGAAACTACCATAGATCGTACGACGCCACATCGACACGTAGTAGAAATTCCAACAGATCGTCCGACATACCCACGACTGTCGGCGAAACTACCATAGATCGTACGACGCATCATCGACACGTAGTAGAAATTCCCCCAGATCGTCCGACATACCCACGACTGTCGGCGAAACTACCATAGATCGTGCGACGCCACATCGACACGTAGTAGAAATTCCCCCAGATCGTCCGACATACCCACGACTGTCGGCGAAACTACTATAGATCGTACGACGCATCATCGACACGTAGTAGAAATTCCCCCAGATCGTCCGACATATCCACGACTGTCGGCGAAACTACTATAGATCGTACGACGCCACATCGACACGTAGTAGAAATTCCCCCAGATCGTCCGACATACCCACGACTGTCGGCGAAACTACCATAGATCGTACGACGCCTCATTGAATAGTATAAATTTCTCTAGATATCGGCGTCATTTAGTCCTGAAATATCTTTGTTCCTGGTTAAATATGTAAATATTGGGTGTCATTTAGTCCTTTAAGATATCGGCATTATCGCTTGTTATTCAGGCTACAGAAGTAAATGTACATTACACTCCGTATACAGATCATAGCTTTTTTAGGAATCTCTTTAGGAAGAAACTGGTTTGTGACTTTTTCAGGTGTTTGTTTTAATCTTTAAAACTAAACTAGAGGGTCTTTATATACCAAGCGAAAAGTATTTGTGTGTTGTAATTAAAACCAGATAAACTGTGGGACCAAATTTATTTTTCCTCGACACTTTCCTGCTTCTGTTGTTGTTGTTTGCTGTTGTTGTTTGTTTGTTTTTGTTGTTTGATGTTGTCGTCGTCGTTTTACATGCTGTTGTTGATTTCACGTTTATTTCTCTCTCACTAAAATAAAGTTATCAATCTTCTGTTATACAGCCACAATGACCTGGCCTACCAGTACTACAGTAATGTGGATAACAAAGTTTACAGTGTCAACATGCGGGAAGATCTACGACAGGTCTGGCCAAACGCATCCGTTCATACCGATATACCCAGGATAAAGGAAGGGCGACTAGGGGCTCAGGTACACTAACGGATATTTTACTCAATCGACAGCAACACATACTAAAATCAAACAAAGTATGTACAAAATAACAAATACAGTGTACAATCTTTACCAAGGGGAAAATACTCACAACATTGAGTGTGTACTCACTACACAGAGACACATACATGTATACTCACAATACACACATTTGTAGATTGTGTTCTCACTACACAGGGACAAATACTCACAACACATAGATCACACACACACAAATTGTGTTCTCACTACACAGGGACAAATACTCACACACACAGATTATGTTCTCACTACACATGGACAAATACTCACAACACACAGATTGTGTTCTCACTACACAGGGACAAATACTCACACACACAGATTATGTTCTCACTACACATGGACAAATACTCACACACACAGATTATGTTCTCACTACACATGGACAAATACTCACAACACATAGATTGTGTTCTCACTACACAGGGACAAATACTCACACACACACAGATTGTGTTCTCACTACACAGGGACAAATACTCACAACACACAGATTGTGTTCTCACTACACAGGGACAAATACTCACACACGCACACAGATTATGTTCTCACTACACAGGGACAAATACTCACAACACACAGATTGTGTTCTCACTACACAGGGATAAATACACACACACAGATTGTGTTCTCACTACACAGGGACAAATACTCTCACACACACAGATTGTGTTCTCACTGCACATGGACAAATACACACACAGATTGTGTTCTCACTACACATGGACAAATACTCTCGCACACACACAGATTGTGTTCTCACTACACAGGGACAAATACTCTCACACACACAGATTGTGTTCTCACTACACAGGGACAAATACTCTCTCACACACACACAGATTGTGTTCTCACTACACAGGGACAAATACTCTCACACACACAGATTGTGTTCTCACTACACAGGGACAAATACTCACACACGCACACACAGATTGTGTTCTCACTACACAGGGACAAATACTCTCATACACAGAGATTGTGTTCTCACTACACAGGGACAAATACTCTCACACACAGAGATTGTGTTCTCACTACACAGGGACAAATACTCTCACACACACAGATTGTGTTCTCACTACAGAGGGACAAATACTCTCACACACAGATTGTGTTCTCACTACACAGGGACAAATACTCTCACACACACACAAATTGTGTTCTCACTACACATGGACAAATACTCTCACACACACAGATTGTGTTCTCACTACACAGGGACAAATACTCACAATGTGTAATATACATAGCTTGGCTTCGATAGTCTTTTTACTTGACTTTTTCTGTTTTTAGTTCTGGGCCTGTTACGTGTCCTGTGATACCCAGTATAAGGACGCTGTTCGCCGATCTCTCGATCAGTTGGACACCATTAAAAAGTTTACAAGTAAATACCCGGATGTGTTTGAATTTGTTACCTCTGCCCAAGGTGAGTACGCAGACACCATTTTGTTTTCACCACATGTATAATATAGATTTGTTTGTTTCTATTCCACTTTTATTATTACTATTATTTATTTTACTGATTTGGTTTTTTCTCATGCCCCCGAATAGAAAGATCGGGGCATATTGTTTTAGTGTTGTTTGTTTGTTGTCAACTTTAACCTTACCCATAACTATTGCACTGTCAGAGGTAAAGCTTTCATATTTGGCCTGTCTGTTCCTTGTGACAAGACCTTTCCGGTGGTACCAAATATTTTGAAAATGTGACCTTGATCGTGACCTTCAACCTACATTTGAAAATTTAAAAATATCATTTCCACAATGAAGACATCAGTGTTTCACTATTAGCACATGTCTTACACAGTGCAGTTTTGATGCCCCACTTCAGGATTTTTGTTGCAACCGGGAGCATAGTGTTTCATAAACACGTCTTGTCGTTTCTGTTTTTTGTTTTTTTGTTTTTGTTTTTTATTTTTTTTTTTTGAGGGGGGGATTGTTTTGTTTTATTTTTAGTTGTTTGTTTTCCTTTCTTTCTTTCTTTTTTTGTGTTTCTTTTTCTTTTTTGTTATTTGTTGTTTTTTGTTTTGTATTTTTACTTAATTTTGTTTTCATTTGCTTCTTGTTTGTCATATCAGAACATAGTAGTCGTTCGCCAAGAGTTACGTCCCCTTCACATCTTCGTCGTAACAGGCTTCCCATTAGAAAGATACGACATTTGGCATGTTTTTATTAAAGTTAAGGTACAAATGGTTGTTGCTACATCTATTACATTTCGTGACAACGACACAAGGATGTTTTATGCATGCTCCAGTAGTTATAATGAAAAGCAATCAAAGGAAACATCCGTAAAATTACTCGAGTTCATCTTGCAGCTTGCTGCTATTACAACGTGAAACACCATGGCGGACGAACGGGTTTCCCCAAGTTCAATATAGGTTGCTATAAATATTTATCCAATAAGCTATTACGCTCGCTATGACGCATTAGGGATTTAATCCCATCTGTCAAATGAAATTGGTCAACAGAAAATCTATTTTAAGCCCGTAATTACCGGCATGACGATGCAGTGTTGATGCAAATAGACGCCTTCAGAAATAGTTCCGGGCCAAGGAAAAACGGACCAATGACAACAAAATTGAAACAGTAACTTTATTAACAACAATAGATTGACATTCCTTGTCAAATAAAGCATATATCAAAACTAGATATACATATATCCATTATCAAAAGCCATCACTCCACAACTATTTTTTTATTTAAAACGAAGTCAGAAACACTTGCATATTTATATGTCGCCAGAATGGCTTGTCTAGATAATTAAGATAATAAAAATAATTTCGAAAAGTCCCTGTGATTTTGCTACTTCTGGTTATTAATTTTGTAAATATGCCTTTTTTTCTCACTTGATGTACAAAATATTGCCCCATTAGGATATTCTGACAAGGTGAAGTTAACGACGCCATCAAAAGACCATGGCTGCAATAGTAATAATGGTATTGACTTATCTGCAAATAAATTGGCAACCATACAACTTAATGCTAGAATCACTGTAATTCCTCCACCAGTATGAGTGATTTACATTATTCTGATAGTGTAACAAACAAGCTCTGTCCCGTCAGTTTATCCTAATAGGGATCTATGAAGGTATAATGGAATGCTGACAATATTCATATATTGAACAATCATTTTAATTTGTCACACGAAAAAAAAAAAACAAGAGCCTGTTTCAGGTCACGAAATACGCCTGTGATTTTGTCTGACTATCACCTACACTATTTATGCTGTATATAATATATTGCATTTGTTTCAATGGTAATTGCGTAATACTTTGCAAAGTTATTGCACCGACATTGAAAAGGTTACAGACATTAATGGGCCGTAACTCTAAAAATTGTGGATCAAAAATCATGGAAATCAAACTCAATCTAGCTTTGATTGTACTTAAGCTTGCAATGAAAGTTAAAAGAAATCTGTTAAGGCTTAATAAATTCCAAATCGCTGGACATTGAAATGTTTACGAACAGAGGGACATACGGACGGAAGATGGACGGATGGAAGACGAGAATACCATAATATGTCCTGTCATTTGACGGGTGATGTATAAATACATAAATATCAAACAAAAAGAAAGTAAATAAATGTAAAGATCATAAATCTAAAATAATAAGCAAAATCACTTGAGGTACGCATATTGTGCATAAAAATACATTGAAAAATTGATTTAAGATTAGAAACAAGAGGCCCATGGGCCTTATCGGTCACCTTAGAATCAATCACTTCATAAGCAATGGTAAGAACTGACAGTATTTCTGATATTGATTTACATTTATTATTAACCGCTAATAGTTGTCTGCTGTTTAAAGAATAATTATAAAAAAAATCATCACATGTTTTGTTTTTTATTTGTCTATTTCATTATATCTAGGAACATTTATCTCATAGTGATATAGTGACAGCTGTCAGTTGCTCACTTATTATGAGTCCATACTAGTTTATGGAGAAATTACTGAAATTAGCATGTCTATGTGTGCTTGATGATGAAGATAATGATGTTGACTGTGTCTAAGAATCTGCAGCATCCTTATGCATGGAAGTTAAAGTGTGTGAAGAAGCTGATAATGAGGATGTGTGATGCTGCTGTGTGATGCTGCTGATGTCGGTATATATGATGATGTTGAGGTGTGACGATGCTGATTTGGTATGTGATAATGCGGATGTGTAATGCTGCTGAAGTGTGATGATGCTAATGTTGATAGATGACCATAATGATGCTGATGGTATGTGATGATGCTAATGTGTGACGAGGATGATGATTGTATATGATGACGTTGATGTCAGATGCTGATGTTGTTTGTTTATGTAACAATGCTGGAGTGCTAGTATGGCTGCAAGTTATAAATATATGTTTAGAGTGATTGTGTTACATAGTGTCTATGATAGTTAAGATATAGTGTGCAACTCAAAATGCTGTGTGTTTAGTGGTGAAAATGATGCATGACTATACTCTGTAAGTGTGTGACGATGGGAGTTATAGACTGATAGTATATATGAATCTATTTATTCCTCATGTGTTTTTCGATAAATAAAAATAAACAAATATATATAAATAAATAAAAATAAAATTGATATTATCCCTGTTAATAATTAACATTTAAAATTACTTTTGCTAAATGATTCTCTTGGCATGTTTAAATGGGTTAAAATTTCCCTTGCACCGGTTGCAGTGCGCTTCCATAAAATTCTACAACGATACTACGCGATCGCTCAAAACTACAGCTCAAGCACCATTTCATCAATTAAATAATATTAATATAATACCAAAAGAACTATTACTTACGCATAAGAACTCACCACAGTTCCCCGTAAGCAATTTCTTTCCGTGAGGTGCGCGTAATACCCGCC